>NC_041751.1:9200785-9507033 GCF_004115215.2 Ornithorhynchus anatinus | reverse complement strand
CTACTTGGACCATAGGCAGATTCATGGGGTAAATTCTCATCTTACATAATTAGGCTGATCGCAGGTGCAGAGTTAGTGGTCACTGGCATTTTTTAAAAATCAATTGTTCCAGAATATTCTAAGTAGCCTGATTAGCCTCTCTTGCACCAAGCCTTAAATGAAATCTAGGTCTGCCCATTCTCTTATCCCCACTTTCCAAATTGTTTAGAGAGTAGGGAAAGGCACATAGTCTTGAGATTAGCAGGGAATGTCTACTAGTTTATTGTACGTTCCCAAGTGATTAGTAAAGTGCTCTGCACACAGTAAGCACTCAATAAATATTATTGGATTGATTAATGTGTTCGTTCAACCAGCTAGGCAGTTAACTGGACTGCAGTCAGTCACTGCTTTTGAAGCTCCAGGTTTATTTGTTTTGGTTTTTTTAATCATACCTTGAGAAGAGAAATAGAATCTATGGTTCCTGGGTATCCCTGGCATACGAGCCCACTTTATTTGCAGACTCACAAAGCCTCTCTTGGCTGGGTTCCTTTTTGTTTTCATATTTTGTCAGAATCTGAAGGTTCAATCTTCATGCTGCCAGTGAAGACAAATAAAGTGTGATTGGTCCAGTTTTCGTTGGGACTAAGGACATGAATTGTAATGACATAATAGAGCACAATTTCTTGTCTCAGAACGGTATCCTTATCTGGAGATATCAGAATGGCCTATTAAAACCAAATGCAACTTATGCAATCTTTTATTTGTAGTCTAGTGAATTGGCCATCTGCTCCACAGAACTCCATCAATCTTCTCCATATACCACTTCCCCCAGGGGACTGCTTCAAACACATGGAGAAGTAAATAGAGTGTTGAATCGTGTGATTATATCCAGAGAGGGAAAACCAGAGTGTCTTTCACTATTTCAGAATGAGAGGATGCTAAGGATGATGAAAGAGTTGCTTTTCGACACGAATGTTTAGAACCGGCAGTATTTACATAATTTCCAAAATAAATCTTAAAGTAATTTTAGCATTGTTCCCTTTGGAAAATCCACGTTCGGATAGAAACTAGGTCCATGGCAGAGAGAGTACTGGCTGAACTCGGCCTGGCTCTATGCTGGAAAGTACTCCTCCCAGTTCTTCCTCACAGCACAATGGCCAGTTCTGAATTTCTGGCAACCACAAACTATGCTGTTAGTATGGCATAGCATAGGCCTAGACTATGGTTCCTTTGGCCATAAGTCAATCATATTTTTTGAGTACTTCCTGTGTGCAGAGCACTGTACTAAGCACTTGGGAGAATATAGTATAACAATAAACAGACACTTTCCCTGACCAAGACAAAGCTTACAGTCTAGAGGGGAAGATGGTAGTATAAGACTGTTATAGACTCAGAGCTCGTTGTGGACAGGAATGTGTCCATTTGTTGTTATATCATACTCTCCCAAGCGCTTGATACAGTGCTTTGCACACAGTGAGTGCTCAATAAACATGATTGAATGAATAAGTAAATAAATTACAGATATGTACATAAGTGCTGAGGGGCTGTTGGGGGGATGAATAAAGGGAGCAAGGCAGGGTGATGCCGAAGGGAGTGGAGATGAGGAAAGAAGGGCTTAGTCAGGGAAACTGCACTTTTCAATATGCTGCATCCCTGCCTATCTACAAGCTTTTGCACTCTGAGCCCCAGCAAGAACGTGATGGGTGAGGATGAGAAAGTAAACCAGTAGCACTATCATGAATTCCTCTGCACAGTTTCCCAGTCTCTAAATCTAAGCCACTGGACTGAGATGCTTTCCCCAGGAGACTTCATCATCATCATCACTGTGTCCAGTTGTGGGCCCCACATCTTACTTGAGACACACAGAATTGGAAAGGTCCCAGAGAGTCACGTCAAATTGAGAAAAGAAAAGAGTTGGGAATATAGTCAAAGACCTGGGGTAATTCAGTCTGAATTAGACTTTGTAATTACCAACCTATTGTCTGTATTTTGACCTCATCTATTCTGCAGGCAATCCCTTGTCCATATCCTTCCTCTAGCCTGAAAGTCCCTCCCCTTTCATATCCAGCAGTCCACTATTCTCCTCACCTTCAAAACCCTCCTAAAATCCCAACTCCTCCTGGAGACTTTCCCTCTAGGCTTGGCTGCATACCTTTCAGTTCTTACACACCCTAGCCCCACAGCACTTATATAAAGATCCTTAGGTGCTACTCTTTCTCCTGCCTGTAATTTACTTTACCCCTGTAGACTACCAGGCCCTTATGAGAGGAGATCATGTCTACCAACGCTATTGTATTATATTCTCCCAAGTGCTTAATACAGTGTTCTGCACACAGTAAGCTCTCAATAAATACTACTGATTGAGTGAAGAACCAAAGAGAGTGGTGACCAGCCCTTCCCCCACTTAATCCAAGGACGGAACAAGAGGAGGTGTTTCTAAATTCTAAATTCTCCCCCCGATTAGACTGTAAGCCCATCAAACGGCAGGGACTGTCTCTATCTGTTGCCGACTTGTTCATTCCAAGTGCTTAGTACAGTGTTCTGCACATAGTAAGCGCTCAATAAATACTATTGAATGAATGAATTGGAACAGGAGTTTTTTTTTTTTTAACTACTCTGAGGCTCAGGGGCAAATCTTAATAGCTCCTTGGGGCACTTCAAGCAAATGGTCCTACTTGTAGGAACACCTGGGAGTGGGAAATATGCTGAGGGGTACCACTGGGGAATGGTGTGAGAAGCGGGACCTCAGAATGACTCCAGTGGTCCCCTACCACTGCTCTTCCCCACCACTCTGTCAAAGGTACAGTAGGCTAATAGGCCGGCAGCTGAAGACAGCTAGAATTTTCCCTAGAGTTAAGTATAAGATAATGAAATGTTCATGAGAGAGGCTGCGGAATCTCTTCCTCTGTCCACTGAAACACTGGGTGGAAGCTATTATCTAGGGCAGATTATCAACTATGGCAGATTGAGAAACAGTGTGGCCCAGTGGATAGAGCATGAGCCCAGGAGTTAGAAGGACCTGGGTTCTAATCCCGGCTCTGCCGCTTTTCTTCTGTGTGAGCTTGGACAAGTCACTTAACTTCCCTCCACCTCAGTAACCTCATCTGTCAAATGGGATCTCCGTGAGCACATGTTGGACATGGACTACCTGATTATCTCCTATCTACCCTAGCCCTTAGTACAATGGCTGACACATAGTAAGTGCTTAAATACCATAATAAAAAAGATTAATGGCAGCTCTTTCTGCAAGCAGATGGATCTTTTTCCAAACTCTTTTCAGTCCCACACAGTCTGACATATTGGTTCTCTCCCTTTGCCTTAACAAGTAGAGGCTAAGGCAATGAAAGGTCATTTCCCCACTTTCCCTTCTCCTTATAAGTAAGCCTTCTACTGCACACCTTGTTAAAACGTAATTAATTTTGAAAAGCGGCTATAGTCGGTAATTGTTAAATCTTTCCTCTTTGTGCAATGGGCATAGCAACAATCCAGAGAGCCAGAAGAGAGTTGGGATAATAATATCTCTATTGGACCTATTGAAGAAGCAGTGGAGAAATGGATAAATTAAGGAAGATTGCTGTGAATCTAATTCCAGGCCCATCAGATGAAGTTTGCCCTTGGGATTCTGGGATTCCGTTCAGTAGCTTCGTCTATAGAACGCCATCAGCCACAGTGAAAGAGCTATCGACTCAGAGAGCTGCCAAAATCTCATGTCCATGATCAGGGAAGATTTCTTACTTCTGGAAAATAATGGCATCTAGAAAGAAGGGGGAAGGGAGAGAAATAAGCCTCGGGAAAGCTGCAGCTGAAAGCTCAGGCAGAAAGCGTTCTCACTAATGAGACAAATTATCAAGTCTAGATCTACCTTGCCTTGAAGTCTTGAGATCTGGAATAATGAGCCTCTCCAAAGACGCTGAAGTTTGTGATAAGCAGAAATTCATTTCTGAGTCGCTAACAAGCTTTCCCCTAAACGAGGGCTATTTCTTACAGCTAGAAATAGAACACTCAGTATGTCTCCGGCTGTGACAAAAGAAAGGGAACGCTGTGAATTCAAAAAACATAACCACACATTGTGTGAAGAGTTAAGACGAGGCTGAAGTATTAGCTACATAATGTATAGTAATTGAGTGAAGTGATTACTATATAGAATTGTCCACAGTGGAAATTACTCTGATTTCCGTTTTAAGGGGCAACAGCAAGGCAGTTTTTTGATCCCTGGGGATTGGTTCTCAGGACACTGAGGAGGTTCTTCAAATCTGTAATGTAATGTAATGTTGGTATTTGTTAAGCGCTTACTACGTGCCGAGCACTGTTCTAAGCGCTGGGGTAGACACAGGGGAATCAGGTTGTCCCACGTGGGGCTCACAGTCTTCATCCCCATTTTACAGATGAGGGAACTGAGGAACCGAGAAGTGAAGTGACTTGCCCAAAGTCACACAGCTGACAAGTGGTCAAGCAGGGATTCGAACCCATGACCTCTGACTCCAAAGCCCGTGCTCTTTCCACTGAGCCACGCTGCTTCTCTAGCCACGCTGCTTCTCTGGCAGGAGTTCAGATTAGGAGGAGGGGGAGAAAGTGAGAGAGGGGAGAGGGTCCTCTAGGGTTTATCTCTGACTCCATTCTGATTGCCTTCCCTGATTAAACTCTCTTCCTCTACTCCTGCTCCCTTCTGTGTCACCCACATATTTGGATCCGCACCTTTTAAGCATTGGATATTCTCCCCAACCTTAGCTTCACAGTACTTTTGTAAATATCCATAGTTAATTTATTTTAATGTCAGTTTCCCTCTCTAGACTCTTGATTGATTGTTTGGTGCTTGGCCTCTGATGGGGTAGCAGCCATCTTGGGAAACTTCTAGAGAGGATTCAGATTCCACTGGGATTCCCAAGCCCACTAGAACCCCTGAAGGGTTCTGGGACTTCCTGAGATGGGAGAAATTGACCCAACTAGTAGCTGAGCCTAAAATGGATATAATAATAATGTTGGTATTTGTTAAGCGCTTACTATGTGCCGAGCACTGTTCTAAGCCTGGGGTAGATACAGGGTAATCAGGTTGTCCCACGTGAGGCTCACAGTTAATCCCCATTTTACAGATGAGGTAACTGAGGCCCAGAGAAGTTAAGTGACTTGCCCATAGTCACACAGCTGACAAGTGGCAGAGACAGGATTCAAACCCATGACCTCTGACTCCCAAGCCCGGGCTCTTTCCACTGAGCCACGCTGCTTCTCATCCCTACCTGAATGCCAACATAGACTTGGGAGCCTTCAAAGTTCCCATGCAGTTAGTGGGGAGCCTACAGACAGTCTCAGGTCAGCTTGAAGTGACAGGGGGGTTCACTGTGGGCAGAGAATGTGTCTTCCAACTCTCCCAAGTGCTTAGTACATGGCTCTGCACACAGAAAACGCTCAGTACCATTGATCGGTTGTATAGAATTGTTTCATAATTTAATGTCTTACTTTTGTTTTTGTCATTAGTGCCTAACTCTCACTCTTATCTGTGTATATTTGGCCATTTGTGTTGGCTTGACTGTCCCATTAGAGTGTAAGAAACTCAAGGCCAGAGACCATGACTTCTATTTCTCTTGTACATTCCCAAGATCTCCACTAGGTAGATGCTAAGTAAGTACTGTTGATATTGATGATCCTGTTCTTGGTACTAAATTTGTATCATGACATCACCACACCAACTCAAAAAAGATAAAATGCAAACTTACTGATATTTAGAATCACTATCACCATTACGAACTCCAAAAAATTAAAAATACAGTGCTAATTAGATGGTACAAATCCCTCTACCCTAATATCAGACACCAACAAATCTGAAAAGCAGGCCAAACCCTTCTCTCCGCATACAGGGCAGGAGATAAATCCGTAAAAAAAATAATTCAAGGGTTACAGGATCCTGTAGAGCGACAGAGCTCCAGCTTCTCCCTAAAACCTCCTCATCGACTATACTGTTTTTCATACCACTGGCTTTATCTCGCTTTAACAGTAGGGTATTTCCTTACTTTCACATCCCATCTGCATCCATTTTCCCAGAGACTGAACAAATGCAATTAGCTTGCAGTGAGCCAAGTAATATCTTGTTTCAAGTACTATATCAGGAAAACATTTTAGATACTGGATGTCTGTAGATCTCCACTGTGGCTTCTTCTTGTCTCTTGTCTAGTTTTCTGAGGATTTTGTTGCAAGGAAGAAGCACCATGAAGTGGAACAATTACCTGGGTTCTATCCCCTGCTCCACTGGTTTTCAGTATGTCACCACTCTAGAAGCAATTATAAAACTTGTTTAGAGGCAGAATGAACTAGATGAACTTTTGGGGTGGCCAAAGGGGAAGGGGGTGTCATTTCCAGCCCTAAGATTCTAGGATTTTGACAAATCAAAGCTCGTAGGTGTTCAGGAAGGCTGACCTTGTAAAAGATCAGTCCTGATCTGCAAGGCACATCAAGTTTTCCTAGAGGGATGATAGTCTTCCTGAAAGGCATCACTGGTGAGCACCCAAGAGTTATTTAGAAACAGCTTAAGGAGTGTGCGGGTGTCTGTGTGGTTGGGGGAGGTGAAGGGGGGAGCAGCGTGGCTTAGCGGACAGAGCCTGGGCTTGGGAGTCAGAGGTCGTGGGTTCTAATCCCAGCTCCGCCACTTGTCTGCTGTGTGATCATGGGCAAGTCACTTAACTTCTCTGTGCCTCAGTTACCTCAACTGTAAAATGGGGATGCAGACTGTGAGCCCTACTTGGGACAACCTGATTACCTTGTATCTACTCCAGTGCTTAGAACAGTGCTTGGCACAGAGTAAGCGCTTAACAAATACCAACATAATTATTATTATTCTATAGGACAGGTACGACAACCATATTGCCCTCACTGATTTACAAAGCAAATGGAGTGATGTACAACTTTTCTATTGTTTCTTGCTCATGTGTTTTCTACTAATTTTTTGTCTGCAGAAAATCCTTTCTTTTCAAACTCATAACTATGCCATCTTTTGGCTTCCCAGAGTCTCTACTTTGTACCTCCACCAATAAAATCCTGCCTACAGGAACCATCAGAGGATATGGTCCATGAGCATCCATCAAGCAATCCTTTCAACTGACGGAATACTGTCAAAGAAGGATTCCTGGGGACCCATCATTTCTTTGGTCCTTTGGACCAGAGTAAACAGCGATTGATAGTGCATCCAAATGAAATAGCATAGTGAGGCAGGAGGCTGTTTGGGCTAATTCCCATTTCAAGACTCCACCAAAGGCCAGCTTAGTTTTAGCCTGGCTCCATGACTACTGGTCCAGATAGGTTTCAGTGCCTAGAACAGTGCTCTCTCAGTACTGACTTGGCTGAACCCAAGGCCTATTCCAGTGTTGTAGTCATCGAGGAGAGACTAAGTAGCAAAAGGTCAGTCAGCGGACATGGGTGTTTGAAAAATGAGTTCTTAGAAACCATCATAAGAAGGATAATTTCTTTCCCAAATCTCCACTGAGAAATTCCATCTCTAAGCATAAAGCTATCAGGGCCTGAGCTGTGGAGACAAAGCAGTCACTAGCAAAGCCATAATCCAAATCCATTCAATCAAGGTCCAACCTAAACCTCACCGAGATGAGACAGAAGTAGAGAATTGTTTAATATCCCAACAGTGGCGGAGATTGGGGGCTGAAGAACCACTAAAGACATTCCATGAGGTAGACAAACCCAACAGGATCCCTGGAAAAAAAAAACCCAGCTGGCTAAAATGGGCCGTCAGTCAGTCAATTATATTTATTGAGTGCTTGAGCCAGATTTTGGTGGGAAGAAAATTGACCCCAGAATGCGGTGAACAGAACCACCCTTCCAGGAAAGATTCTCCAGAATGTGATTAGCAGAAGCCACCCTTCCAGAAAAGATCCCAAATCCATTCCTCCAGAAGATAATCTCCCAAATATTGTAAATAGAACAGATTCTCTTAACCCTGGGAAGCTTCGGGATAATCACCAAGAAGCAGCACGGCCTAGTGGAAAGACCACGAGCCTTGATGCGAGAGGACCTGAGTTCTAATCCCAGATCAGCCACGGGACTGCTGTATTACCTTGGATAAATCACTTAACTGCTCTGAGCTTGAATTTCCTCATCTGTGAAATGAGGATGTAAAGACTGCTTCTCCTTTTCACTTAAACTGTGAGCCTCATGTGGGACAGGGATTGGGTCCAATTTGATTATCTTTCATCCACCCCAGTGCTTCAGCACATAGTAAGCGCTTAACGAATACCAGTTATTATTACAGGACTTCAGCACTCCAGGCAGCAATCAATAGTATTTATTCAGGGGCTACTGGTGTGTGCAGAGCAGTCACAAGTACTTGGAACAGTACAATTGAAACTATCAACTGCAGATTCCCAGACTAATGAGGCCTTCAAGAAAGCATGTAAGAGTCTACTGCCTTGCCTCCATTTGCCGGATACAATGTGCTGAAATTTCTAGGGAAAAACGAAGATGCTAATGACTCAGACCCCTTTTTTAGGTTGAAAAAGAGGCCGACAAGTAGTGCTATTAAGAAACAGGCAGATCCATTATTTTTTCCTCTGATTCATCAGGATTCTGGGCACAGACACACCCAGTAAATCAGAGTATTAGTTGTCACTCGACTGATGGATTGTCAGCTGTGGGCAAAGGAGCACCGGGAGGCTGGATTTATTCTAGAGGATCTGAGTGGCTTGGATTCCTTAAGGTGCACCCAAATCTTCAGGGCAAAACTTGAACCCATGCAGTTTCCCTGTGTTCTTCAGCTTGGAAATGCACTGGGTCTAAAGTCAGTCTCCCCAGTCTTCCCAAATCAATCCTTTCCTGTCCATAGGCACAACCCTAGGAATAGCTTTAGCTGCATTTGGATCAAACCCTGGGGAATGGAGGGAGATGGGGGAAAGGTGGGCACAGGGGAACAATCAATCAATAACATTTACTGAGCGTTTACTATGTGCAGAGCACCATACTAAGCGTTTGGGAGAGTACGATGCAACAGAATTAGCAGGTGCATTCACTTCACTGAATTTGTTCAATGTCAGATTGACCTGATTTAAACTCTGAGCATGAAAAGAGATGAGGGACAGAAATGCTGGCCATGTTGTCTCAATGCAGTGTAGTCCGTTCATGCTTTAAAGAAGACTTTTTTCAAACCACTGGAGAAATTTGGGGAGATGCCCAGTGTGAAAACTGGACTTATGGAAACTGCGATCACCCTATTTTCTGAGTCATCTCATCTAACCAACCTATGAGGTAAAATTGACTGTGTTTGAGCTTGGAAACAACTAAGCAGAGAGCAGAGGGTAAAGGCAAATGGCATGCTTAACTTACTGAGTGAAGCAATCACTATTTTTCCTTGTCAGATCAGCTTACTCTGCTGACACCCAGGAACAGATTCTGATTTCAAATACTTCCACTAACTTCAAACAGGAACTGTAGAAGATGATCTGCAGGTAGAATTTGACCCAGTAATTGCCTTGTTTTGACTAATGTTATGCTGCAGAGCCTCAATTTCCATTGCTGAGGTAGATTTTATTCTGCCTCAGGTGTTGCCGACAACATTGCCAGTTAAGTCTGGATTGCCGAATCTTTATTCCCGGCAATGATGCGAAAAATAGAAAGAGCACAGCTGGAATTTCCAATCACAGGTTGGGTTTGCAGGGTGCGGAGTTTGAAAAAATCATCTTTTAACCTGCAATCAGAATAGAGTCTGGGAGTCAAAAGCCACCAGAAATATCAAATCTCTTACTTTGTGTTGCGGGCAGACAACTGATTATGACAGCTATTTAAGAAGGAAATGATCTTCCTTCTATTTTTCCTGAGACTCAATTACTGGAACAAACAAGAGCAGAGTTAAGAGCACTGAATGGGCAAATACCAAATGTCTGGAAAATTCCCCCAGTCTTAGGGCTTGTGTGCATACAAATCCAAGACCAGCTTGGGAAGTTGCACTAAATCATTGGCATTTATTGAGTGTCTTCTGTAGATGGAACACTCTGCTAAACACACGGAAGACTACAACAGTGTCAGCAAATATGATTCCTGCCTTCAAGAATTCTAGCTGCCACAGCATCTCTCCAACGTACCAATGAATGAAACCTGTGCATGCCCAGGTAGTGCACAGCCTAGCAAATTGTAAAAAGGACCCTACATGTCCCCCTTACCACCATATTTAGTGCGCGTAAACTCCCTCTAAACTCCAAGTCCATTATGGGCAGGGAACGAGTCTGTTATAATGATGTGTTGTATTTTCCCAAGTACTTAGTACAGTGCCCTACACACAGTAAGTGCTCAATAAATACGACTCATAGACCCATATGCTGTCTTGTGCCACCCCACACCCCATTTTTACACTGTGAGGGCCAGAGATCTTGTTGAACAGTCACCGGTGCATTTCATCCCAGAATTTAGTACAGTGCCCCGCACACAATAAGCACTTAATAAACACTATCACTACTCCAGACATGTTATAGGTGAGTGTGAACGCATAAAGTGCAGAGTTGGCCGAGGAGTACTAAGATGGTGGTTGGGGAGACATGACCTATCGAGAAGACAATCAAAGCACTGGAAGTACTTTACAGCGTGTAAAGATGTCCATTTCGTCCAGGGTTGGGGGACAAGAACAGGATGACCTCCCTCCCGCCCCCTCCGTAGTGCCTTCAGGATGACATTCCCTGTGAGGGAAGAGAACAGTTGCCCTCCCCGCCTCACGTGAACTTAAGGGAAAGACAGGTGAAGCCAAAATAAAGTGGGGGTTCCATATTATCAGAACTCTAATCTGACCGTCTCAACAGTGACGAGCTCGTCTGGTGCCCTCTTAAATCCATTTCTATATTTTTCTTTCATTTCAAAATTAATCTTCACTATTCATCTCTTGTTGAGTATAAGGAGAGAACACAGATAAGGGAGATGAGGATAAAAGTGAGATGGGGGAAGAGTGGAAATCAGTCTAAAAGAAATGAAAGGAAAGGCAGAAGACCAGACCCACGGGAGAAGAGAAGAAAGGATATTGAAAGAGAGGAGGAAGGAAATAGGAGAGGTAAAAAAATCTTGGAGGAGGAAAAAATCTCAGGGCAATAAAAGAGAAAAAGGAGAAAAGCAGAGGAAAAAAGAGGTACTGCAAAAGCCAGTCTAGCCCAGATCTTGGAAAATAGTGTTTAAGAGAAGAAAAATAAATATAATAAAGTGCTAATCTACACATGGAATAGGGACCACTAGTACCTCTACAAAATTATCCTTCATCATCACCAACTGCATCCTAAAACAGGAAATGCCAAAGGAGGTTAAAAATGCCATTTCAATTAATTTTTCCTACTTATGCTTCCACTACCCAATTCCCCAAACTATTTTATGTTCTGCAATACTAAAGAAGCTTGGGGTTAGTTTTGGAATCCATTCAAATGTTCGGCACCAGAGCCAAACCGACGTGACAGATGCAGAATAAGAAAATAGCTTTGTGCCAAGCACAACCAAAAGAATAGCTGAAAAAGAAAACATTGACTGGATTGTCCCTGTCTTTGACTGAAATAATGAGAGAATAGTTTATCTACAGCTTTTTTCTGAAAT
This sequence comes from Ornithorhynchus anatinus, assembly GCF_004115215.2. NCBI lineage: Eukaryota > Metazoa > Chordata > Mammalia > Monotremata > Ornithorhynchidae > Ornithorhynchus > Ornithorhynchus anatinus. Next base: position 9,495,504 of record NC_041751.1, on the reverse strand, counting down.
TCTGCCACAGTTCCCACACTCCAAAGCACCAATAAAAGTCTACCTGAGAAACATGGAATTTTAGAGTTTTTATAAAATACTTTTGATTGTTTGGCACACGTAAGCACTGAACTACCACAATTATTAGTATTCTCTTTTACCTAGTTACACAGAAAAAAGATCGACCTCATTGATGAGGCTGGGGTGACACTCCAGAGTTTAGGGATCCCTTCACAGTTTCTACCTGGGGCAGTGAAGGATTTCAGGCCCCTCTCTGAATATGGAGTAGCTTCCAATCCACCAGACTTCTGATTTCAGGGCTTGGACCAAACCCACACAGTGCATGGCTAGCCCCCACTGTGTCGAATCCAAGCCATAACCTCATAATAATAATTGAGGTACAGATGAGGAACCAGAGACACAGAGAATTTAAGTGGCTTGCTTAAAGTCACGCAGCTGGCTACTGGCAGAGCTGTTATTAGGACCCGGGTCCCCTGACTCAAGCTCTTTCCACTAGGCCACACTGCTCATCATCCTGGGCAACTGCAAATCCAGACACTTCCTGACATTTGCATCGCCCTTGAACGTAGAGACACAAATAGATCCATTGCTGACAGTCACTGGCCCTTCATTACCAAATGTGTTTACATTTAAAACGAGCTACAAACTCCTGGCCCTTTCCAAGGTTGCCTCTGCTTCAGCTCTATCTATCCCTCCTTCCCTCCACTTCACAAGCTTCTAAAACAGTACCTTGAGAGTGAAAGTAGGTGTCTGGGGTTACAGCTGAGGAGAAGAGAGATCTTTGAGGAAAGAATTCCTCCTGCTGCTTTCCAATTCAGTGGAGAGTATTTTTCAGTCTACCGGAAGGTAGACGTTTTATGGTTTCATTCAATAACTCAGCATTTGTTAATGAGGGGGAAAAAACACATTCAAGTCATGTTGGGAGTGTTCAAGGCAAATTAAGAGTCAGAGGATTGAAAGAAATCAAATAAAATCGACAAGTGATTGAAAAAACCACCTCTGACCCTGGGCTGTTGGGATCGACTTAAATCCTTGCAGACTCTAACGAATCTTCACCTCCTTCTGATTGCACAGAGTTGGAGGGGTAGGTGAGAGACAGCATTTTGCAGCTGGCCAGCTGCAGGGAAGATAGACTGCTTGCCAGAGATTATAAATCTTTCATCCTCTCTAAAAGCTGCCTCCAGGGAAAAAAATTTTCCAGTTGAACAGCAGCAACAGCAGCAGTGGTTTGAACTTGTCACTTCAAACCAATGAGGTGTTTCCTTTTAAGATTGTATAGACATTTGTCTCGGATGGGTCAGATTCAGAGGTGCCAGCTTTCCATTTGGATCACGGAGGCGAAAACAGGACTGGAGAAATTAGGGGTGATGAGGGTGGGAAGGAGGCCGGCTTCAAAGAGCTAATGAGACAGAAAGGCGCCATTTCGGAATAATTACAACCTGATTGGACGCTCTCTCCGAATCGGGGATGAGTGAAGTCTACGAATCCTGTTCAGAAAACTTTGGGGTCCACCACCCCCCATGGAGTGTGCAACTACTCTCGGATTCATTTCCCCACCTCTACTTTCTCCTACCATTTCCAAAATTAAAAAAATCAAAGAAGCGAGACCCGAAACATTGCAGTACCCTTTCATCACTGGTTCAAATTGACTCCTTCAAATTGCCACTGACCCAGTAAACCGACAAAGTCAAAACAATCCAGAAGCATTTGTTTAGGACCACACCCAGCTGACTGACTCTCTTCAAAATGTCATGAGTTCCAGTTGTTCCTTTTTTAAGATTCAGCTCCTAGGTTTGCTGTTCATTCATTCATTTGTATTTATTGAGCACTTACTGTGCGCAGAGCACTGTAATAAGCATGCCTGCTATGATCTGAAATATGGAAGGAGGGTAGCTTTAAGGAACTGCTAATCATTTGGACTGTAGGGAGGAATTACTTCCAATTCATAGTTCCTGGGCACTGGAGTTAAAGGCTAAGGGGGCTAGATCAGATTGTCAGCTTTCTTAGAAAGAGTAGGGAGCTTTAAAAGTCAAATTCTGTGGGAATGTTGTATTAAACCTTTACAGATAATCCTCTCCTTTTCTTTCGTGCTCCCTTTTTTTTGTCTGTTCTTTATGCTCCTATTATCTTCTCCAAAACCATACTCAAATTAAGTTCTAACGTAAATGGAGAAATCTGAGCTAAGGTCCATTTGTAAAACTGCCCTTGCGAATACGGAAAGAGGAAAAACATCCTGTATTTATCCAAAACTAATGATGCATCAAACAATAAACTAAGATTGTAATATTCATTAGGGAAGCAGAATCCTCAATTCCAATACAGGCTATGCCATTGGTTTATCTTTACCACTAAGGAACTAGTCCAACAGGTGAAACTGAATGACATCCCAGTGGCCAAAATCCTCCAGAGCAGAAACCCCAGATAGGAAAAATAGAGCTCCTGACCCTGGCACAAACAGATCCTGGGCGGAAAGGCATAAACCTACATTAGAAGTGTGAGGAAAGCATCCTGCACTGTAACTATTCCACAAGCCCAAGGAATGTAAAGTTTAAAGTCCTGAGAAGACATGTTCCAATGCAAACATTATTGACAACTTCAGCCCCACAACTAGACATCAGTTTAGAAGAAGGAGGAAATAATTGTTTCATTAAAGGATCACTGAGAAGGAAGGACCTGGGGAGAAGACAAGCCATATGGATTGACATTATGCCTGAAAATGACCAAATTATGAATCCTCAAGCACCAAGGATTTTCACCAGCACAGTTTGATATTCCTCTTGAATTATTATGCCAAGAATGCAGAGTAAGACCAAGAAGTAAGAAGTCAAATAAAGGAGGCCAGTCTACGGATTCATAAAAGGTGACAATGAAAAGACTGCAATTTAATACAAAACTGGTTCTTCAAAACCGCAGCACTAGAGGGTAATGTATCATTTTATTTTGTAGGCCCAAGCTGCTTCACCAACATTGAATGCAAGATCATTTTGGGCAGGGAGAGGGTCCAACAACTCTCTTACAGTGTGCTCTACTGAGCACTTAGTACAGTGCTCTGAACGCAGTAAGTGCTCAATAAATATCACTGATTGATTGATTGATTGATTACACTGCTTGGATTTCAGTGGCTATAGGCACCAGCCTAAGGAATGTACCCATCCTGGGGATTAAACAGCAAGACTACATTTGGAGCAGGGCATTTAAAAAGCCTTTCAAAATATCTGGCAGGATTATAGGGAAGCAGAGAAGCAGTGTGGTCTAGTGGAAAAAGCACAGGCCTGGGTTTCAGAGGATCTGGATTCTAATCCTGGCGCTGCCATATGTCTGCTGTATAACCTTGGGCATGTCATTTAACTTCTTTGTGCCTCAGTTACCCCATCTGTAAAGTGGAAATTAAATCCTACTCCTTCCTACTTAGACTGTGAGCCCCATGTGGGACAGGGACTATGTTCAACCTGATTAACTTATATCAACCCCAGCACTTTAGAACAGTGCTTGGCACATAGTGTGTGCTTAACGAGTACCATTATTATTATTATTATCGTTATTGGAGCAAAAACTACAAGTCCTATTGTGTAAAAGGGCTGGCTTTGCTTAGACTTCTCAGAAGCTACTGGGGCGTTCTGGACATAGATTGAGTGATTAATATTGACAGATGAATGGTATTAAGCACTTACTGTGTGCAGAGCACTGATTCCCCAACCCTTCGGGACACAAGTTAGTAATTTCCCAAGGTCACATAGCAGACAAGTGGCACAACTGGAATTAAAACCTAGGTCTCCTGACTCCACATTGCTATGCTGATTCATTAAATTGCTATTTCCCCAATAATTTATTTTTTATGTATTTCTTAAGCAGTTACTACATGCCAGGCACTGTTCTAAGCGCTGGGACAGATACAAGTTGATCAAGTTGGACACAGTTCATGCCCCACACGGTCTTAATCCCTATTTTACAGAGGAAACTGAGGGACAGGGAAGGAAGCAACTTTCCCATGAAAAGTTACTATTCATGATTAGTAGCTTTTAAAAGTCTGGTCCTCATCCAAATAGGTAACCATATAAATGGCCATCCACTTGCAAGATTTCAATGTGCCTGTTTTAGAGTCTTCATTCCTCTACCCCATCCTTATAAATGGGCACACGGTGAAGTCATAATCCACACTTCCAATATAGGCTTTGGCTAGAACACTATTAGGGAATAAGGGAAGGGAATAAGGAAATAAGGGACTTGTTTGGGCTCAGTGTGTCAGTAAGTGTCAAAGAACTGTTTGTGTGCACGTGTGCAGCTCAAAAAGGGGGTGTATTGCAGGGCCTATTTTCTTTCAGGCAAGATTTTGCAAGCTCCCAGCCTTCGTGTTCTCTGAGAGGCGGCTGTATTGCTCAGTGACTCAGATCATGGGAAATGAGGGACTCTGTCATCGGAATGTAATCTTATCCCTAAAGGCTACACACAGGCAATCTCTTACACCTATTTTTTAAGTATTCTCTTGCAAGAGGGACTAGAGAAAGAACAAAAGAAATGTGAAGGCCTGTAAGCAAATCGGCCCACATTTGCAGAATGCAAAAACCCCCAAACAAGCTCTCTCAGACACAGGGCACCTACCAAAGCACCAAGGACTCAGTGGACAGTTAATATCCATTGATGATGATGTTGAGCCTAAAATAAATTTGGTAAATCTTGACTCTTCTTTCGACTTTTCATTAGGTTTCCATGGGAATTAAGGAATCTAATTTTCCCAGGGCCTAAAATCACTCTTCCCGATGGTTATGTTGTACTGAACAGTCCTCTAGTGGTCCAGTAGGGTTAGTATTCCTCCAAAGTCCTTAACTTATTCCGGAGAGCCAGAACAGCGGTGAAATTACAGGGACATTGCTTTTATTATACCTCTTGCAGCAGAGGGACAGTCAGTGTGGAAGAGTCCGTGCAAGAAAGAATCCTCCAAAGGCCTTAACTTACTCCAGAGAGCCAAGACAGCGGTGAAACTACAGGGACATTGCTTTTATTATACCTCTGGCAACGGAAGGACAGTCAGCATGGAAGAAAGAATCAGTGTGGGTAAACAAGGCTGGGTGAGAGAATGGGTCATATAAGAAAATCAGAAGTGCTTTACTGGATTAGCTCAGTGAACCATTCAGCCCCAAATGCTGCCTCTAACAAGTAAAAGGACATTTACAGAAATGGTGTTACCATAACATAATGGGCATGGTCAACAGAAAGACAGCTATGATGATCGCAGGGATGGAGGAACTTTCGAGAGGATAGACTGAAAAGATGAGGAAATATGAAAGCTAGGAGCAAACACCGATGTTCATATAATCGTGAATTTTGTCACTGCTACTCACGCACACAATGTTCAGTGGTGGATTCAAACCAAACAAAGGAAAACACTTCTTCCCTCAGCAAGTGGAAACATAAAGAGTGTGTTATGGCAGAATAAGGTGCATGAGCCAAATATCAGTAGGTTCCCCGGGAACAACTTCTACCTCACCATAACAAGCCCTCACCCACGACCTGTCTCTGGTCTGGATCTCCCTCCCGCTTTGTATCTGAAAGACCTTGACTCTCCCCTCCTTCAAAACCTTATTGAAAATCACATCTCCTCCAAGAAGTTTTCCCTGACTAAGCTCTCATTTCCCCAACTCCCTTTCCCTTCTGTGACATCTTTGAACTTGGATTTGTATCCTCTGAGTTCTTGATGTTTACCCCACCCACAACCCCACAGCACTTATATACGTACATCTCTATAATTGATTTTAATGTCTGTCTCCCCCTCGAGACTGTAAGCTCCCTGTAGGCAGGGAATATGTCTACTAACGCTGTTATATTGTATTCTCCCGAGCCCTCTGCATATAGCAAGTGTGCAATAAATATGACATTGTCAAGCACTGTACTAATCACTGTAGTAGATTCAAGATAATCAGGTAGACCATGGTCTCTACCCCACTTGGGGCTCACAGTCTAAGAGAAAGGGAGAATAGATGTTGAATCCCCATTTAACAGGTGAGGAAACTGAGGCACAGAGGGAACGGGCAGAGCAGGGATTACTGGCAGAGCAGGGATTACTCCAGGATTGTGTTCTTTCCACTGAACCATGCTGTTTTTCAATTGCAGGTTTAATCCTCAGGTTTTGTATTCAACTATTTTTCCTAATTTGTGATACCCTTTAAGTCTCACTTTGACCATTATCAACTGTTTGGGGAATCTGGTTTTCAACTGGATCTTGGCTGAAGTTTCTAATCCCACATCTTCCTTATTGTTCTAAATACAGGATGGCAAACTTTTATCTGGACTTGATTTTACACCTTCAACCAGACCCTATCACAACCTCATGAAAGAAAACCTTCAGAGTCTAACACTTTAACAGAAAAACCTTCCAAATCAGTCATGGATCTTGTTCACCTTTCAGGACCATCTTTGACATCCAAGCTTAGTTTTAAAAGAAAATTAGACCTTAACAAATGGAAAAAATTTAAAAAAAAATTTATCTAAGGAAAATATATTTGAGTAAATTAGTATTTTACTAAAAATAAGAGTTCTTTTAGCTTCTGGACAATAAATATTTGAAGAATAAATCCATAGCCTCTGCTAAATGGAATGTGGGGCGCTTTTTGACTATAATTTACAGACAAGATGGTATGTGTGAGTCATTTCCTTATAAAAATCATGGTATATATTATCTGCTTACCACGTGCCAAGAACTGGGGCAGATACAGTGGAAGTTGCTCAGACCCAGTCCCTATTATTTCCGAGTAGGGTCACAAGGCCAACCAAATATTTTCATGCCCAGAACTGACCATTTCCACTGCAAAACATAACAGAATGATAGCATGGTACACTTGGGAAGACCCACTGTACATCCATAGCTCATTCTGCCACAGAGGATAAAGAACTGTGCCATGGTTGCCATCCAGCGCTTAGAACAGTGCTTTGCACATAGTAAGCGCTTAACAAATGCCATCATCATCATAACTGATGATCGTATGCTTTGTAGGTGCAGTGGACATTGCTTAATTATTTATCACGCAGTTTGCCCTGAGAAACTAGTTCTGTCCTCTGCAGCTTTATGTTATGTGGGAGAATGTCTCCTCCCCCAAAATGGAATATGGATGAGCGGTCACAGTAGCCCTACCCGAGGACGATACCTCTCCCCACTTTACCGCTGGGGTCTGGGCAATGCTCACCCCCCATGAAAAGGGACTAGAAAATGTGACCTATTGCATTTTCATGGATAAAGGATGCAACCGTGCAAGGTGTGCTCACTCACAACCTCAGACAGAATCTCACCTCAGCAGCGTTGTCCCTGTATGGAAAAAATGAACTCCCCTTGAGTGCAAATTCAGCCCGTGGTTGGAATATTTTATTTCAATTCTCGGCATTCCCCAAAGCCCGTCTCTCCACCCCACTGGCATTCTGGAAGACCCACTACAGTTCCAAGCAGCCCGGAGGTGGGATAAATTGGGTGCATAGGACTGGCAGTACCCAATAGCTGTTTTTCAGTCGGGATAATGCGAAACCATGCACATTGTTTCAGCCTCATAATCTCAACACTTTTCTGCCCTGAACTGGAAGAAAAACAAATTAATATTAAATCTTCCTAGATCTCAGCAGGCCAATGAATCTTCTTCATTAGTGCTGCTAAGACACAGGAGGAATCCAAGAGATATCTTAAACAGGCCACGAGGTTTCGCCTGGGCAGACAACCAATATTTGTAGCTGAGATGCATTTTGGCAAGTTGTCTGCATTAAAAGAGAGAGAGAGAGAGAGAAAAAGAGAGAGAGAGAAGAAATATATGAGAATATTTCAAAGTTTTAGCTAAGGGTAAATGTAAGACCTCTTCAATTGATAATTTATTATTCTCAACCATGAGAACTCCTTTAGAAAAATAATAAAAAACGCACAGAGCAAGGAACTGAACTTTTGATTGATAACGGGGCATAGAACAAAGTGAACAGAAATATTACATCATCTCTCAAAGTCCTCAGGCTACTGCTCAGCCAGTTGACACTATTTCTTAGATCATACTGGAATCCATCTGTGATTTTATAGCCCTACAAAGCACCCCAGCAACATAGAAAAAAAATAAATGGCTCTAATTTCACCACAGACAAGAAAGGAATCAGAGTAGTGGCATTGTTCAGTGATCTCCTTAATACACATTCCCTCATTGAGGAGTCCCTACAAAGAACAATTACCCTACCAAAGTGTGGAGTATGATTATAGCCGCGATATATAATGGTGCTCTGCTGCAGTGAGCACGTTAAAGAAGAGAAAAGTCTCTACATATGATGGAGAACTGGCCAAGTCCAGCAGCAGAGAGAGGGTGACGGTCTCGGATGCCGACACAATCTCTTCCTCAAAATAAGGAATTCTGGGGCAAATTCAGAAGAGGGCATAGGTCCACCAGCTCCTAAAAGTAAGAGACAAGGACTGACTGCAGAAACTATTGTGTATGAATGGAATTCTGCCTATTAAGCAGCCTAGTGCCTTAAGAGACAAGGATCAACAAGATGAAAAAATTAAATCAAGAACCCAGGCCCGGGAGTCTGAAGACCTCAGTTCGAATCCCAGCTCTGCCACTTGCCTACCGTGTGCTTGACCTTGGGAAAATCCTTTAACCTCTCCATGCCTCAGTTTCCCCATCTGTGTCTTTGGGCGCAGGTCTCCCGGCAGCCAGTCTAATGTTCTAATAACTTAGAGAAGTTACTATCAAACATCAGGGTGATGTCTGCTCTTACACTGAAACTATAGTAATTACTGAACTGCACGAGCATAGGGGGAGGACAGGGAGGAAGAGACAGAAACTCATTCGGAAAGAATGAGCTGGAGACCAAAAAACATCTAAAAGGTACCTTTTCCCTGCTGCCAACTATACTCCAGACAGGTTGTAAGTAAAATTTCTTTGGCAAAATCATCTTTTAAACATTTCAAACATTCCTGAAGGGCCCACACTAGATGGTTGAATCCCCCCTCAGGGCTCCTCTTTAATTTCCTCATTTTACACTGCATCTAAGTCATCCCAAACACACTGCGTCTTCTCTCAAAATGAAGAGAAGTTGCAGAGGAAGCAGCTTTAACAGCAGTGGACAGGTTAGGAGGGGCATATATTATTCCTCAGTTGGGAATGGTCACGCTGCACGTCAGAAACTTAACTTCCGTGCCTCACTCCGTCCATCAGAGTCAGGTGGCTTAGGTAATATATCCCAGCTTATGCAATATATCCATCTGAGATTTCCAAGAAAAAAAAAATTTCTAAATTTGCAATTACACATAAAATTCATAGGGCTCTGAAATCATGCCTTCAAGAGAATAAATTAATAGTCTAGTGGTATTATATAAATAGCTATGCATATTGACAGTCCTTTAATACTCTTAACCAGTCAACATCTTATTCTTCTCAACTGATAAAAAATTAATTTAAAAGACTTAACTTTAAAAGTGATATCAGTTCTGTAAATAAATCAATATTTGCACACATAAAAGTCATAAAATCAATTAATGATGCTTTTTGCAGTAAACACAATTCTTAATCATTTACATCATTCCACACAGCTTCTCTTAAATGCTTTAATCAAAATTTATCACAATGTGCAAAAAACAATCATTTTACTAAGGGAGAGATAAGTAATCATGTAACAAAATAAAATGCCTTTGAGAGTTATTTTTACTTGGATCATTTCCCTTTATGGATCCAGTTTTAGGAATTTTTTAAAAAAATAACCATAGCAAATAGCACAGCCTAGTGGACAGATTTCAGGCTGGGGTTGGTCAGAGGTCCTGGGTTCTAGTCTGCTGTGTAATCTTGAGTCAATCACAATTTTCTGTGCCTTAACTTCATCCGCTAAGAAATAGAGATAAAATACAAATTCCCCCTCAGACTGTGAGCCCTTATGGGAGAGGGACTGTGTCCGATCTGTTAATCTTGCATCAATCCCAGACATTTAGTACGATGCTTAAAAATAATGATGGTATTTGTTAAGTGCTTACTACATGTCAAGCACTTGTTCTAAGCATCGGGATAGGTACGAGCTAATCAGGTTGGACACTGTCCCCATCCTAGATGGGGCTCACAGTCTTAATCCCCTCATTACAGATGAGGTATCTGAGCCACAGAGAAGTTCAGTAACTTGTCTAAGGTCACACAGCAGACAGGTGGAGGAGCGGAATTAGAACCCAGGTCCTTCTGACTCCCAGCTCTATCCACTAGACAGCGCTGCTTGGCACAGAGTAAGCCCTTAATAAATTCCACAATTATGATAACTTTTGGTTTTAAAGACCCTAGGATGCATTTCCTCTCTCAACCCCAGAAAGGTCAAACTACCTTCTGGGAAGTCAATACTTACAAATTTCCACAGCCTGAAAAGTCACAGATATTTCTGAAGAGAGAAATTATTCAATTCTGTGAAATTACTTGATGGGAGGAGAGAACCTCTCAGGTTAGGATGCCGTGATGCTGTTTAGGGAAAGGTGATAGACCTTAATTCATCTTTAACCATCCACCAACCCTGACTGGCAATAAAGCCGGAAGATATGTTTTAGCTTCTGTTTATGCTACAGAAAATCTTTTCCCAAATAGCCAAAGCTCATACTCTAAACATTAAGATGAAGAAATGAACACATTTGTAGAGTTAATAAAACTAGGAGAAATGAGCTGGATTCCATTCTGGCTTGCACATCAACAAAAACGTTGTCGGCTATATTCTAATTGCAAAACCTTTATTATTATGAGTGCCGATGCAAGGGGTGGAAAGAAAAAGCCAGCTGAATTTTCAAATCCTGGATGGAATTTGTAGGGCTGGTAGTTAGAAATATCTTCTTTACAGTTGTACATTGAGCCATCTTGAGTAGAAGAAAGTCAAGGAGAGAAATTACACTCAATTTTACGACAAATCAACGGTATTTGAGTGTTTAATGAGTGCAGAGCACCGTACTAAATACTTAAAGACTTGTCATCCACCTTGATCATCTTCATCCCCCTCTTCTTCTCCCTTAAGCATTTATTGAGGGCCTACAGGTTGGACACTGTAATAACCATAACAGTAATAATAATGGCATTTGTTAACACTTGCTATGTGTTAAGCATTGTTCTAAGCACTGGAGAAGATACAAACTAATCAGGTTGGACACAGACTTTGTCCTCACAGTCTTTTACAGATGGGGCAACTGAGGCCCAGAGAAGTGCAGTGATTTGCCCAAGGTCACACAGCAGCTGAGTGGCGGAGCCAGAATTAGAACTCAAGTCCTTCTGACTTCCAAGCCTGTGCTCTATCCACTAAGCCATGCTGCTTCAGGTCACTGGTTCTAGTTTGCTGACAATTCCAAGATTCTCAGCCTTACCAGCATTCAACGTAAACGTTAGCCCGGTGTGGGCAGGGATCGTGTCTATTGCTAAGTTGTACTTTGCAAGCGCTTAGTACAATGCTCAGCACACAGTAAGCTCCCAATAAATACCACTGAATGAACTGACTAACTTTTCTCTCCAGATCCCAGCAACCGCTGTTGCTGACTGTCCTGGGCTGAAAACATCTCCTAGGTATGTGTGTGTTTCTACCCAAGGAAGATGGCTTTTTTCTGGGGGTAGGTATGCGTGTGTTGTCTGGAGGGTGGATTTGTCTCTGCCTCTGTGAATGTTTGAGATGACTGGTTCTGGGTGCGTCTCTCTTTTGCCCTTCTTTGTTCTGCCACCTGACTCTTAATAGGGAGTTGGCACTTTCCACTGCATTAAGCCACAGAGTCACTATTATTTAAATCAATTTAAATCAAGTGGATTTCACAAAAACTCAATTCGGCACCTTTGTCGATGGGATTAGAAAGAAGAAGTTAGGAAAAACATCCCCAGCCGATGGCGACAGAGGGAAGAGAAAACAGAACTGGTATCTTGTGCTCGCTTTATACGGAAGAGAAACCGATCACTAATTGGGTGAATTCAGCACCTTAGGCTCATCTGGCAGGAGCAGGTGGCTCCACAGCCTCTGACTGGCCATGAGGAGTTGGAAAGAAGGGGAAGTAGACGCCCTTGGTGGAGAAGACCAGATGGAATGGTGCAGTGGGAGATGGGCCGCTCAGCCAGGGAAAGCAGCAGGAGGGAAAGGCGGTCGGCCAGAGGATGTAGCTTGGGGAGGGCGGCCTTGCCAGCCAAAGCAGTTCAGGGGATGGGGAGGGACAACCTGGGAGAACAATTGCCAAGAACCACCTCTAGAGCCTGGATAGAGACCAGGGAGTTATGAAAAGAAAGGAATAACGAATCTATCGGGGAAAGAAGAAGATCGCTTCATCCTCAGTGGCCCTTGTACTCAAAGAACCCAAATTCCCCCCTCTTTGCATCTTTCTCCCCTTAAATTAGGAGTCTGGGATTAGGCCTCACATTCATCTCTTCTCTGAGTATAAAGGTAGATTCTGTGGAAGTATTAGACCAGGGAACTTTGGAGTTCCACATCAGGGTGACAGCTTTTGTTTCTGGACAAAGCTTGATTTTATTTTACATCGTGTTCCATGTGATCACACCCCACCTCCTACAGGTAGACCACATAGTCTGCCCTCTCCCAACCCACCCAGCTCTTTGAAAACCACCCCCTCGGCCCCCGGTCTCCCAACCCACAGTCCTGCAGTCGCGATGCCCAGCCCAAGAATGCGTTATAAGCCCGAGCAGGACCACGTGAGGGAAGAGGCCCGAGAAGGGATCATCCCCCAAGCCAGGTTGGATCTGGTCCCCGTTACTTCACAGCTTCGGAAGGGGGGGCATCCCACCCCGGCTAGCTGCGGAGCAGGAGGGGCTGGCACAGTTGCAAGGGAGTTTCAGGGTGGGAGGTTTGAAAGCTGTGGGGTTTGAATCGGAGGTTTGAGTTTGAAAGCGGCGGTACTAAAAGCCTAAGGAGCAAATAGTAAAAGGGAAAGCCACTGAGGTGGCAACCCTCATACTGAAGTCTTCATGTTTGCAGGGTGCTGAAAACTTGCCAGACACTGTACTGTAAACATCCTGGTGTTTTCATGGACCACATATATTGGCTTAAAGGGAGAGGGCCAAACCAGAATAAAATGGATCACATTTTACTTGCAAGGAACATGGGTAGGAGGTTTATCTGCATTTTGTTATATTCAGTCTCTGTAGGATGAATGAGCATCTTATCTGTTACACATGCTATTTTCAGCACAATGGGGCTCTAAATGTGAAATAATATATGGTCATTTGTGGGGAGCTTGGCAGACAAGCTGAGGTATAATAATGATGCTGGCATTTGTTAAGCGTTTACTATGTGCCAAGCACTGTTCTAAGAACTGAGGTAGATACAAGGTAATCAGGTTGTCCTGTGTGGGGCTCACAGTCTTAATCCCCATTTTATAGATGAGGGAACGGAGGCATAGAGAAGTGAAGTCACTGGCCCAAAGTCATACTGCAGACAAGTGGCAGAGCCAGAATTAGAACCCATGACCTCTGACTCCAAAGCCCATGCTCTTGCCACTAAGCCATGCTGGGAAGATGATTGGGCAAAAATTGTGCCTCCCAAAATCAGATTAGTCACAAAGAGGGAAGCCCATGAAGGTGCTCACAGAACACTTTTTTGTAGTGGTATATATTAAGGACTTATTATGTGCCAGGGACTGTACTAACCACTGAGACAGACAGAAGATAATCAGGTTGGCTCACAAGGAATTCACGGCTTTAATTTTCATTTTACAGATGAGATAATTGAGGCACAGAAAAGTCACACAGAAAACAAGTGGCGGGGTCAGGATTAGATCCCAGGTCCTTTGACTCCCAGGCCCGTGTTCTTTCCACCAGGACATGCTGTTTCTTAAGCGATACTATTTTAAAAGAATGGAAAAATCTCTGCATTTTGATGAATCTCTTTATTGTTTTTCTTACCTATTTCCTCTTTCTCTCTGCACCACATTTTCCAAGGTCAAGCTCTATAGTGCCTTCATTGTTCTCCCTGCTCTAGGACATTGGCAGCTTCTAAAATTCCGAGAAGTGGCATTTGCACCTTCGAGTTCTTAGTAGCCAAAACAAAAATGGGATATTCAACAGTATGACTCAATTTCACTTCCTTTGAAGCACATTGGGCTTTTATTTTTTTTACACTATATCCCAGCTTGTCATTTGCACCCCAGGCCTATGGGCTACAAGAGGCTTTCAGTGTCTGTTGTTGTATTGTAATAATAATAATAATAATGATGGTATTCATTAAGTGCTTAACAATAATAATAATAATAATGGTGGTATTTGTTAAGTGCTTACTATGTGCCGAGCACTGTTCTAAGCGCTGGGGTAGACATAGGGGAATCAGGTTGTCCCACGTGGGGCTCACAGTCTTAATCCCCATTTTACAGATGAGGGAACTGAGGCACAGAGAAGTTAAGTGACTCGCCCACAGTCACACAGCCAGCAAGTGGCAGAGCTGGGATTCGAACTCATGAGCCCTGACTCCAAAGCCCACGCTCTTTCCACTGAGCCACGCTGCTGCTTCATAGTGCTTACTATGTGCCAGGCACTGTATTAATCGCTGGGGTGGATACAAGCAAACCGGGTTGGACACAGTCTCTGTCCCACGTGGAGCTCACAGTCTCAATCCCCATTTTACAGATGAGGGAACTGAGGCCCAGAGAAGTGAAGTGACTTGCCCAAAGTCATACAGCAGACAAGTGGCGGGGCTGGGATCAGATTGTACTCTCCCAAGCGCTTAGTATGGTGCTTTGCACGTGGTAAGCGCTCAATAAATACGACTGAACGAATGAACTCACAGAAGCCTCCCAGTCTGCTGTGTGACCTTAGGCAAGCCACTTCACTTCTCTGTGCCTCAGTTACCTCATCTGTAAAATGGGGATGAAGGCTGTGAGCCCACGTGGGACAACCTGATTACCTTGTCTCTACCCTAGCGCTTAGAACAGTGCTTGGCACATAGTCAGCGCTTAACAAATACCATCATTATTGATATTGGCACAAAGTAAGCACTTAACAAATGCCAGCATTATTATAGAGAAGCAGCTTGACTTAGTGAAAAGAGCCCGGGCTTGGGAGTTAGAGGACGTGGGTTCTAATTTGATTCTGCCAATTGCCTGCGGTGTGACCTGGGGCAAGCCACTTCCCTTCTCTGTGCCTCAGTGATCTCATCTGTAAAATGGGTATGAAGATTGCCAGCCCCACGTGGGGCAACCTAATGACCCTGTATCTGCCCCAGCGCTGAAAACAATGCTTGGCACATAGCGCTTAACAAATACCAACATTATTATTATTATTATTAAAATGGGGGTGAAGACTGCGAGCCCCACGTGGGGCAACCTGATGACCCTGTATCTGCCCCAGCGCTTAGAACAGTGCTTGGCACATAGCGTTTAACAAATACCAATATTATTATTATTGATAAAATGGGGATGAAGACTGTGAGCCCCATGTGGGGCAACCTGATGACCCTGTATCTGCCCCAGCGCTTAGAACAGTGCTTGGCACATAGTGTTTAACAAATACCAATATTATTATTATTGATAAAATGGGGATGAAGACTGTGAGCCCCATGTGGGGCAACCTGATGACACTGTATCTGCCCCAGCGCTTAGAACAGTGCTTGGCCCATAGTCAGCGCTTAACAAATACCATCATTATTAATATTGGCACAAAGTAAACGCTTAACAAACACCATCATTATTATTATTATTATTATTATTATGTGAGCCCATCACTGGGCAGGGATGGTCTCTATCTGTAGCCGAATTGTACATTCCGAGGGCTTAGTCCAGTGCTCTGCACACAGTGAGCGCTCGAGAAATACGAATGAATGAATGAATGAATGAATGAATCCACGTGTACAAACACAAGGGCGCCAAACTGCGCATGCTCCATCGGGAGGAGGGGGCGGTTGCGAGGAGCAACCGTTTGGGGGCGTCGGCCGGCGGGGCGGGACGCGGTGACGTCATCGCGCAGGGTGGGCGGGGCGTCGGCGGGCCACGTTGACAGCGCGCCGAGGGAGCGGCCCCGCCCCCCCCTCCCCACCGCGCCCGCTAGTGTGTGTGTGGGGGGGGGGGGTGGAGGACGTGTGGGCGCGCATGCGCAGCGGCGTCCGCTCCGTTAGCCAGGCCCCCGCCCCCCTCCCTCCCTCCCTCCCTCCCTCCCAGCCCAGTTGCAGCTCCATTGAAAGAAGCGAAAAGCCCCCGTCAGCAGCATGTCATCGCCTCCCGAGGACAAAATAGAAACAAAAGCTGGACATCCTCCTGCGGGTACTGATGCATTTCCACTTTCTCTCCTCTTTTCTTTCCCTCTCGAAATCCAGAGTTCCTTGGAAGGAAGGAGAGGGGGAGAGGCGGAGGGGCTGGGTTGCTGCTTTCGAGCTCTTTTTTTGCAGGACGGTCCTTGGCAAGAAAGACAGTCGTGGCACCAAAATGAAACGGGTAAAACAGCGGGAATGCCCGGGCGGTGGACTGACAGAGAGCGGGGGAGAGTTGCGAGCCACCGGGGGAGCCCATGCTGTCGTTTTTTTGGGGTAAAAGCAAAAAAAGGGAGAGCAGGAGGTTGCACCGGCCTGCACGCCCTCACCCCTTTAAAGGCGGTTCTTTCCCAAACGGATGAAGATGAGGCTGTTAAATGCCAGCATTATCCTCAGGAGGAGGAAGGGAGCCCTTTAAAAATCGGGGAAAATCAAGGCCGAGAGGGATTCTTTCCCCTAGGGAGAGGAAGTGTTTGAGGCCCAAGGTGCAGTCCTACCATTGCACCGCCCACTGGCTGTCGTGGCCCTGAAGCCCCTGCAAATAAAGCGATGTTTTGGGGTGGACCTGGAAGGTTTCTTTTGGAGTTGCGGCCGGCAGAAACTTCCCGGAGTTTTGTAATAATAATGCTGGTATTTGTTAAGCGCTTACTATGTGCCAAGCAGTGTGCTAAGCGCTGGGGGATACAAGGTGATCAGGTTGTCCCATGTGGGGCTCCCAATCTCCATCCCCATTGTACAGATGAGGGCACTGAGGCAAAGAGAAGTGAAGTGACTTGCCCACAGTCACACAGCCGACAAGGGGCAGAGGTGGGATTCGAACCCATGACCTCTGACTCCCAAGCCCGGGCTCTTTCCACTGAGCCACGCAGAAGGGGCTGCTCTTGGGTTTTCTTTGGCACATCACCCCTCTTGCAGTGGTGCACTTCTCTAGGACTAGACGTATGCTCATATTCACTCAGTAGTATTTATTGAGCGCATACTATGTGCAGAGCACTGTACTAAGCGCTTGGAATGTACAGTGCATTGGAAGGAAAATCAAAAGCTTCACACTGGGAGAATGGAGGTGGATTTCCTTATTCCATTTCTCCTCCCATTTTGTTTACACACTTCCCGTTTTCAACCAATTTCAACCAATGGTTAGTTCCCAGATATCAAAATGGTCTGAGTCAAGAGCTGGGGAAAGCTGAGCTAAGGGGAGGAGCTCAGGAATGTGAATACTGTAAACATTTCTCTTGCTAGCTAATGGGTTAATCACATGTTAACTGATCATTTTTAGCTCCCGAAGACTCAAAACATTCTAGGATTAAAACTTTGAGGCCCATTTTGTGTGCTTTTCCTATCATTTTGCAGAAGTGATGATAATTAATATTTGCCCAGAGCTATGCTGTTGGGCACCTTTTTATTTTTCTTCCCAAAGACTACCTTGGGGTGTATTTGCTAGTATTTTGTGTGTGTGTGTGTGTGCATGCATGCAAGTACGCATATGTACACATTCAATGCTCCTGAGCAGGTGATGAGTCCATACAAGAGAAAACCAAATCTCTCATTTAATTTTCTAGTCAAATGTCATAAGAAAATCATACTATTTATGAAAAATGGAATAATCCTGTTTTCCACAATATAAGATTAATAATGTACCTTGGGTTATTTAAACTTGGCTTCACTGATGCTGTTCTTTCCTGGTTCTCCTATCTCTCTAGCCGCTCATTCTCAGTCTCTTTCGTGGGCTCCTCCTCAGCCTCCCATCCCGTAATGTTGGGAGTACCTCAAGGCTCAGCTCTGGATCCCCTTCTATTCTCCATCTACACCCACTCCCCTGGAGAACTTATTCACTCCCGTGGCTTCAACTACTATCTCTACGTGGATGATTCCCAAGTCTGCCTCTTCAGCCTTGACCTCTCTCCTTCTCCGCAGTCTCACATTTCATCCTGCGTTCAGGACATCTTGGATGGCCCTCCTTGACATCTCAAACTTAACATGTCCAAAACAGAACTCCTCATCTTCCCATCCAAACCCTGTCCATCCCCTGACTTTCCCATCACTGTAAAACGCACGACCATCCCCCGGTCTCACAAGACCGGAACCTTAGCCTTGTCCTCTCCTCAGATCTCTCATTCAACCCACATATTCAGTCTGTCTCCAAATCCTGTCCCTTCTACCTCCACGACATTGCTAAAATCCACTCTTTCTTCTCCATCCAAACTGCAGCTCAACTGATCCAAGCCCTTATCTTACCCCACTGTGATTACTTGTCGACCTCCTGCCTCTCCCCACTGCAGGACACTTGTCACTCTGCTGCCCTTATTTTTCTAAAAAACTGTTCAGCCCATGTTTCTCCACTCTTTGGCACCTATCCTCCACCTCATCAGACAGAAACTCCTTACCATTGGCTTTAAAGAACTTAGATTGTCCCCTCCTATCTTACGCTGCTGATTTCCGTCTACAACCCAACCTACTTACTTTCTGTACCTCAGTCTCGTCTATCTTACCATCGACCCCTTGTCCACATCCTCCCTCTGACCTAGAACTCCCTCCCTCACTCTCCCCTCCTTCAAAGCCTTATTAAAATCATATTTCCTCCTAGAGGCCATCCCTAAGCCTTCATTTCCCCTTCTCCCTCTCCCATCTGCATCACCTTGCACTTGATATTCACCCCACCCTCAGGACCACAACACGTATGTACATATTCATAATTGATTTTAATGTCTTTCTTGCCTTGTAGACTGTCAGCCCCTTGTGGGCAGGGAAGATGTTGATGAACTTTCTTGTACTGTACTTCCTCAATTGCCTAGTTCAGTGCTCCGCACACAGTAGGCTCTCAATAAATACTATTGATTGATTGAATTTGCAGATCATTTTACTTCATAAGTGACTAGTCTATCCTGTTGTCAAATAGGATATCCCGCAAACTTAATATGCCTTCAAGTGCTCATTTACTTACTCCTAGACTGTGAGTCCACGTGGGACAGGAACTGTGTCCAACCTGACTAACTTGTATTTACCCCAGCACTTAGAATAGTGCTTGACACATAAGTGCTTAATACAATAATAAAAATAATTTATTAAAATACTGATGATTGTACCACTTAGCCCAGGGATGATAAATTGCAGACAAGTTGGAATAAAATGAAATATATAAGAATGTGGTGGCATAAACATTGAATTTAGGATTGAAATGGATTGGAGCTCTTCATTTAGGATAAGATTCGATATGACCAGGTAAAACGTCTCTCAGCTGTGACACACATTTTCCACTCGTGTAACGTGAATGACAAGCCCTGGCCCAACCTCCTTCTCTTCCCCCATCCCCCAATGCCCCCACACCAGTGTGCCCTAAGAATTTAATTTCGGTAGTTAGGCACAGTATACTCTCCCAACATGTTCAGTCAGTGAAAGAATGGAGAGAACTACATACAGAGACCTCACTGCACAACCTCTGATCAGTCCCCAAGCTTCTTCAGATGAGTGACTGATCAGGGTGGATATACCCATAGAACACTTCTTTGTTGGCTATACCTCTAACCCAAAAAAGCTCAGAATTACTGCTTTAGATCAAGGTCAAGATCAAGCCTTCACCTACACATGCTTCTGCATGCAGTTATGGCCAAATCTCTCTCTATTTGGAGGCAGCTGTCATTATCATTATTATTATTATTATTAATGTCTCCCCCTCTAGACAGTAAGCTCATTGTGAACCAGGAATGTGTCTATCAACTCTGTTATACTGTTATATTGTGCTTTCCCAAGCACTTAATAGAATGCTCTGCGCACAGCACTCCATAAATATGATTATTATTCATTCAATTGCATTTATTGAGCGCTTACTATGTGCAGACCACTATACTAAGCGCTTGGGAAGTACAATTAAGCAACAAAGAGAGACAATCCCTGCCCACAGCAGGTATTGTGTTGAAAGCACTTGGGAGAGTATAATATCACAATAGACACACTCCTATTATCACCACCATTAATAAGCCTATACAACATGTTAAGCAGTGCCCTGAAAGCTGGGGAGTGACACAGGGAAATCACAAAGGTCCCTGGATCACAAAAGGCTCACAGTCCTACAACAACCATGTAGGTCACTAATAAGATAATGGTCCTTCTGGGATGGTAAAATGATCAATGCACCATGCACTGCTGAATCTAGTTCCCTAAGAAGTAGAGCTAAGTGGATTTAATTCATTCCCCAAAGCAGCAGGTTAACAGACTCTTAAGTCTCCCATTTGCTTGAGGGTGGGAGGATCAGCAAATAAGAAAGATCTAAAGTTCCAGAGAACAATCAAACACTGTCCCTTAGAAACACCACCCAAAGTTCAATGCATAATGCCCTTAGACAGTTTAAATATACTGACATTAACTGGTTAAGTTGAATGACCAAGGCTGACACTATAAAACTGAACCCAGAAATTTAAAATTCTCAGAATGGGTTTATGTTCTTCCCCCTGACTCTCTCTGACTGATCTTTTTAGCTTGACAAATTGTATCCTTAGCCCGTCGACTTGAGGTTTCCAACAGAGATGTCATTAGAATACAAACCCCTGTGTCTTGAGAAATTGATTGAAACGGGCCACTCCAGACACCAGCAAGTCTGGCATGGGCTTCTGCCACTTCAGTTTAGGTTACTCCTTTCATCCCGCACCCCCATCCTCAATCCTCCTCCTACCTCTCTCCTTTAGTAACTCACCCCAGGTTGAGAAACTTGAGACAGTGGGGGTGATCTTGGGAGTGCCCTCCCTCTCCCCCTCAAAATTTCAAATGTTCAGTGGCAGCCTCTCCAACCTACCACTATCGTACCTTGCCCTTGGCCCTATCCTGCCTGGCAGTGTGGCGATCATTTTGGATTGCCGATCCCTGATATTCTCATTTTACGTTGGCCTTCATGACCCTTAATCTTGTCAAATTCTTCGTGTTAGCTTTTGTGCTGTCTGGGAGATGGGCAACAGTCAGTTTGGGGAGTTTTTTTTTTCCATTCTGCGTATCAAAGGGTCCTGCTGCCTCAGTCTTCAGAGTGAAGCTAAGAGCCCTTTTCTCTTCAACTTGCATTGAAATAGCAGAATTGTTTTCTGGGGCTCTGGCCTTCATCTCTGGGATTCCCTGCCAGCATCAGTCTGGTAAAGACGCAGTCTACTTATAGTCAGGACATATGGCAAAACGGCCCTTTTTACAAAGGGGAGGTTGACACTGAATTTTGCTATCACCTCATTTTTTTTATAATTACTGCTGCTGGTTGGTTTAATGCCTTTGCAGCTACTGAGAAGGATTCAGTGTTTTTGTTTTTTTCTTTAATCAGCCATTTGCCTTCTTCATCACTTCGTACCCTAGGTCATTGTGGAAGGTGGCTCTGCTCGGTTGAGCCCGATCCAAGACTGAGCTCAGAGACGTCCACAATTCAGCAGTGAATGAACTGGATTTCATTTTACGGTTTATGTAGTGTCGAGGGATCCTGCCAGATGAAAGGTGTTATTTTGGTTTCTGCATGATCATTCTTTCTTGCTTTGTTAATTACAAACATCTGCCGCTGACTTTACATTAGTTCTCAACTTGGGTGCGCTCACGTGGTAATTTCTCTCCAGCTATTGTATGTCTAGTTGTTCTGCAGTAGAAAGAATCTAACTGGATCCAACATCTTCATTCTGTTATTGCAAGGTAAGACAACTTTGGAGATTTTTCTCTATGTCTTAATGCAGTGGCTCTGGGCGGGGATGGGGGGGGAATTAAGAAAGGAATACAGTCGAGTGGGAGTCTGCAACCTGTTTGTTCAGAAGAGCCAAACAAAATGAAATCTTGGAGCAGCTGGTCACAAAGAGCCAATCATGTAAACACACATCTACCTTAATGTAACTATTAAATGCCTTGCTCCTCCACCCCCTTATTGAGAGCCACATTTAGTTCCTAGAAGAGACGGCTAATTAATTCATTCAGTCGCATTTATTGAGCACCTATTGTGTGCAGAGCACTGTACTGAGCTCTTGGAAAGTACAATTCAGCAACAAGGAGAGTCCCTACCCAATAACGGACTCACAGTTTAGAAGCTAATGCCTCCTGAACCGTAGACTGCAGAAGTGTAGTAAAGGCTTCCGTGCAGAACCATTGTACTTTAATATGCCGTACTCCTTAGCGAGATTTGAAATTGTATTCCATCAAAATAATAAGCGTGGTAATGGTTAAGTGCTTACTAGGTACCAAGCATTGTACTAAGCTCTAGGGGAGGTAGAAGATTCTCAGGTCAGATAGAGTTTCTATCCTACATGAGGCTCACATTCTAAAGGGGAAGGACAATAGTTATTTAATCCCCATTTGACAGATGAGGAAACTGACAGTGACTTGCCCAGGGTCACAGAGCAGAGCCCAGGCCCGGGCTCCTTCCACTAGACCATGATGCCAGCTTGCCTTCACCACCATTAACTGCCTTTCCCTAAATCCCAGTGCAGCCTTTGCTGTATTTCCCAATCAAGTCCTTTTTTCCCTGTCTCCCTCTCCTTCTGCATCGTCTGTGTACTTGGAAATGTACCCTTTAACCATTTGATATTCACCCCACCCTCGGCCCTACAGCACCTGTGTACGATTCTATATTTATATGTCTCTCCCTCTAGATCATGACCTCCTTATGGTTGGGGGAATGTCTACCGACTCTGTTGGTTGTATTTAGGACAGTGTTCTGCCCACAGTAAATGCTCAATGAATACCATTAATTGATATTTATTGAGTATTTATTGACTCAGAGTACTTTACTGAATACTCTGTGCAGAGCACTGTACTACTTACAAAAGGGTAGACACCATTCCCACCCTCAAGGAGATAGTTTGGCAAGTGGCGTAGAAGAATTCTATAAAAAAGAAGCAAAGTGGGCTAATGGGTGAAGAACAGATCTGGGAATCAGAAGACCTGGATTCTAATCCCAGCTCTGCCACTTTTGTGACCTTGCGCGATTCACTTAACTTCTCTGGACCTCAGTTACCTCATACGTAAAATGAGGATTAACACAATGAGCCCCGTATGGGGCATAGACTGTGTCCAATCTGGATTAGTTTCTATCTACCCACCATTTAGTAGAGTGCCTGGAACATAATGAATGCTTAACAAATACCATCAAAGAAAATGGACTTTCCAAAGAACAAAACGGATCAGAGGCAAGTGCCCCTCCCTAATTTATGGTGCATAGGCTGAGTTGAGACCTAGTCGTTAGATTAGCAGTCAATAAATGAACCAAAGAGAAAACTACTTTGGACATGAGCTTCTTTTGTTTCATTTGAAAACAATTGGGCTAGTCCAGGGGGTGTGGAGGGGAAAAAGGTAATGATTTAACTTCCCAGGAACGGGATGCAAAACCCACCTAATACGTCTGACAGTTTCAGATAAAATCAGGCATCCTATTGTTACCCAGGGCCCCTTATCTTTGAAAGTGGAGCGATCACTGCTTGCCAAATTCCACTCTCAGAGATGTTGTGGGGATTAATGAGGCAGTTAGTAAAGCACTTTGAAATCCGGAGAAGAAAGGTGCTAGATAAATAGACAGTATTCTTTAGGAAGGATGAATGGTGCTACATAATGTGAGAGCAAATGTGCTGTAGTTTGCAGTCCTTAGTAAAGGTAATCAAGTCTTAATGATTTGGGACCCCACTATTGCTCTAGCTTTCTAAGTCCATGCTGTGAAATGGAGTACTTGTTTTCTGGAAATACTTGCACATCCATATTAGCACTGGAAGAATTAGGGAGATTCTGTTTCATACAGCAGTAGTATGTGCTACTGCAGAAAAGGGGGTGATTCTTGTAAACCAAACTATCGCTCATTTCTGCCCGTTTCTTTGGTGAGTCTGTGTCAGTGGCTTAGCATTGATGAATGCAAACTGCCTGCCTTGTTCTCCTCCATTTCCCTTTGGAGCCAGGGCCATATGTCGAAATTTGCTTGAAGTCTAATCTAAAACCAAAAACTTCGAATGTAGCTAATTTTCATTAAGTAAAACTGCCTTCTCTTGATCTTGAGAAGTGATGAGAAAGTCAGAAGAAATATACCATTTACTAAGGTAAACACTTTGATTTTTACACTATCAATACAGTTTAGTCGTGAGTTAGAACGATTATGAATTCAAGAGGTTCAGAACATGGGCATCGGGAAGTGTTGACAGAAGATTGATTATTCAAGGAAAGTAGGATTGGTTTAAATTCCTGAAGTTTGTGTTGATATTGCCATATTGATATAGCAGAAATTTTTTCTCATTCATATTCAAGTTAATAAATTCAATTTATATATTTCAGTAGGAATCATTAGGTTAAACCTGATATAAATATATTCTGTTTTAAACGTTTTGAAAGATTTCCTACTAAAGATTGATTTTTGAGTGATCAAAAAATAGGCAAAGGTTGCTTTTCTTTCAACTCAGTGATGTGTGTGATTGGTAAAGAACAGCTGATAATTTGTTTTCCATATCTCTAGTGAAAATATTTGCTTTTGCTGATAGTGTGTCTGCTGCTTTATCACAAATGGAAAAAAATTAGAAAACAGAATAAACCCCATTCCAGGCTGCCTTTTTTTTCTTCAGTTGTGCCAAAGCATCTGCCATAACCTTTACTTGCTTATTTTTCTTGATGAATTAATTACCAACCCAGTCCTATTGTAAGAAGTAGAAATCATGTTAATTGTCTTTATAAAAAATAGAAAATAGATATGCTATTCTCGGGTGATATTGGGTAGGCGCCAACATTAATTGCTAATCCTGTCAGAATGAGTTAATAGTTCATCCAATGAAAAATTAAAAATAATTTGTTTAAATGTAGTCTTAAAATTCTCACTTGCAGTACTTTATACTAAATAATGCAACCATTTTCCTTTTAGGTAATTGCAATTCCTGTTTCAGCAGAAGACATTTTGAATAGTTTTGTTTTCAATGATTTTAGAAGAATATTTCATGGGAGGGTAACCTTTAAACCTATTTTTATGTTGACTTTTAGTTTGATGTTTTGATAGTGACGTAATGTCTTTCAAGGAGACATAGCGTGGAGCAATTTTCTGTTACCAAAGACTTGCAGGACTGTTTATTCTCAGGAATAAAACAAGGCACTCCTGTAATTCAGGGTACCATAGTGGGGTGTTTATTATATGTCTTCCTTTTCCTCTCTTGTCAAAGGAAAAACAACAAAATAAAATCATTAGGGATTGGACGGTAAGTAGAAAGTCACTCGTGTTTATTGAGCTCTTATGGGGTGCAGGGGACTGTACTGAGCTCTTGGGAGAGTACAGTACAAAAATAAACAGATATATTCCCTGCCCAAAGATCCGACAAAGCTCTAGCAAACAATGGAACTCCATTTTCCTTCACTTGGTGCCCTGGAGGTAGCCAAAGGAACTGGAAGAGTAACATGACTATATGCCCTCTAACCCTCAAAGGATAGCCCTAAATAGTAAATGACTGCGGTATTTATTAATGCTTACTAGTGCCAAGCACTGGGCTAGGCGCTGGAGTAGATAGAAGATAATCCAATGGGACAAAGTCCCTCTCTCACATGGGTCTCCCAGTCCTAATTTCAAATGCTTTGTTCCACTGTCCACCAAAACATTTGGCAGAGTCAAATAAGACAAAAATGTCTCATTTTCAAAAAGTTTTCTAATACAGATCTATACGTTCAGTGAACAGTTTTCCTTACTTTGACAATATTTTGTTCTAAAACAGATGACTGAAGTCCCTTAGCATTCTGGGACGTGAACTAGCATTAGTACAGATCACCACATATCTTGCCTTTGACCGTACTATGAATACCATCATGCCCCGGGGCTCAAATCATCTCGTAGTCAGAGTGGAGTCCCAAGGTTTGCATTATAATACAGTTAAAAACAACTTTAGTCACTTTAACTCTTCATGACACCTAAGTACCTGGATATTCATCCTCTTCCTCCCTCTACTTATGAAAATATATTTTTATTCTGTTGCATCCTCCTCTATTTTAGTGCCTATCTTCCCTGCTAGATTGTAAGGTCTTTGAGGACTGAGATGCTGTCTCCTAATTCTGTTGAACTCTTCCAAGCCTTTAGAACAGTGTAAGATCCTCAAGGGCAGGGATCTTGCCTACCAACTCTATTGTATCCTCCCAAGCACTTGGTACAGTACTCTGCACAGAATAAGAGCTCAAATACTATTGATTGACCATCTCTCAATGGCAGTGGTACAAAAGCTGTCCATCAGTGTGTGCAGAGCACTGTTCTGAGTATTTTTTGGGAGAGTACAATACAGCAGTCTGACAGACACATTCCGTGCCCACAACGAGCTTACAGTCTAGAGGATGAGCTCAGAATAAGCTAAGGAAGTGACAGTCTTGATGAGAGAGAAGTAGCTATTGAGCAAGGTAACTTCATACTGCCTCATATGGATGCAATGTCCAGAAGAGATCCAGGGTTTCTCTAAACCAGCATTCTTTTGGGAAATATGGCCCTGTTGCTAACCACATGAGAAAATATTTAGCAACTGGATGCCTGAGGATTTTGTCATCTGATTCCCTCTGACCTTCAGGCATTATGTTTTTCTAACCCATCTAATAACGGCCTCATTAATCACCGTTTCTCTGTTTTTAAGTGAAAGCTGGTGGGATGCGAATTGTGCAGAAACACCCGCACGCTGGGGAACCCAAAGAAGAAAAAGATAAGGACGACCAAGAGTGGGAAAGTACCAGGTGAGAATTATCATGACTCAGGCATATTTCTCAGGTAACTGCTATCTGGTTGAAAATCAACACCTGTTCATTTTCTTCTCTCACACCAATCAGTAACGTTTGGGTTGTTTTCCATTGGGACCTTCCACCATATTTGTTTCCTTTTTCTGCTCTGTGAAGTGTGTATTTTAAAATAATTCAGACTAGAACTACCTGGAACATAGGAGACTTGGTAGGTTAGACTGTGAGCCCATCATTGGGCAGGGATTGTCTCTATCTGTTGCCTAATTGTATATTGCAAGTGCTTAGTACAGTGCTCTGCACATAGTAAGCGCTCAATAAATACTAATAATAATAATAATGTTGGTATTTGTTAAGCGCTTACTATGTGCCGAGCACTGTTCTAAGCGCTGGGGTAGACACAGGGGAATCAGGTTGTCCCACCTGGGGCTCACAGTCTTAATCCCCATTTTACAGATGAGGTAACTGAGGCACAGAGAAGTTAAGTGACTTGCCCAAAGTCACACAGCTGACAATTGGCCAAGCTTGAATACTATTGAATGAATGAATAGTTGAGGGAGAAGTAGTTTGGGGGTGTTAGGTCTACAGGTTTGTGCTATTTCTGCTTGTCTTTCATAATTTTAAAGAGTGAAAAGATCAAATTTGATTTAAAAGTGTAAAATCTTATGTAAGAAAAGCAAGTGCTTTTGATTCAAATTTCATGTCATTTTCACATTTGGTATTCAGTTTGCAAAAATCATGCTTATAACAAGGTCTACAAAATTCTTAGAGATTACATCGAACCTAAACCTACAATACCTTTGCACTCTTAAGCAAGAAAAAAACCTACATAAAAGCTGGGCAGAGATCCTGAAAGTTAATTAACACCTGCTTTTTGGCACTATTTCAAAGAAATAATGTTATAAATACCTATTTCTTTTCATTTGTCTGAAGAAGGGTCTTGCAGACTGCTTCTAGGACTTGAGATGCCCCTGCAGCTTCTGGAGTTGGAGGGGTTTGTGGAGGAATGGGAATGTTTTCCAAGGTCTGTCACATCCTAAAGGAGGACAGTGTAACAATGTAGACTAAGTTGAACAAGACTGAGCCTATTGCCCACCCCTGCTTTACCCCACTGACAATAGGGGATGGATTAGATACGGCAATCCCTAGCCTTGATTCGACCAACCATGTCATGAACCCCGTACAGAATCTCAATGAACTTTTCAAGGTTTCCCAGGATCCCAATCTACTGGTAGCTTTTTTATACAGCCTGTGAAAACTATTTAAAGGACTTGATGCTTCTCCCTGCATCTGATATGCTGCAGAAACCATACCAGCTATTCCACACTGTGTGGTCAGAAGACGCATTGTGATTTTCAGAGAGCAATCAACAAGATATTTGAACAGTCAGCTAGACAGGGAAGTAGTGAGGCCTGGTAGAGAGAGTAGTTGTCTAGGAGCCAGAGGACCTGGATTCCAATCCTGGCTGCCGCCTGCTTGTGCTGTGATCTTGGGTGAGTGACAGCTTTGTGTTCTTCACTTTCCTCATCGGTTAAATGGGGATTCAATACCTGTTCTCCCTCCCTCTTAGACTGTGAGCCCAGTGAGGGACAGGGACTATGTCTGATTATCATATCTTGCATCAGTCCTAGCACTTGGTACAGTGCTTGGCATATAGTAAGTGCTTGACAAATACCACTATTATCAGTAGTAGTATCTGGTAAATTAAGTGGTGCCATAATTTTAGTATTCCCTCCTTGTCTGTTTTGACACTGAAGCCATCTTTATATATCAAGAGGAGTATTGTGATAGTCTGTGTAGAGAGCCACATTTCTTTCCTCCTGAGCATATAACATAGTGCCCTGCACTCAGTAAACACTCAGTAAATATCATTGATTGATTTCTTCATGATATGTTGAAGTCTTTTGTTTGGGGGTGGTCTGCCTCACCCTGGATCTCGTCCTCGTAGGCATCATCCCACTCCCTGTCATGCATGATCCTGAATTTAATCTGGATGAACTGATGTAGGTTTCCTCTCAGTCTCCCTTCTCTTTAAATCATGAATTGCTGCTAGAAGGCATTGGCACAGAACTAGATTTGCTGGCCAGGAACTAATCCATCCACAATCATGTCTCCCCACCCTGGTCGGTAAACTTATGGATTCTGTTGACACATCCTGTGGCAACAGGATATTAGATGAGTAAGTTCAAGAAGAATTATGTTGGCAGGAGGCCATAGTATTTTGTTAGAGGAATAGTAGAAGGCTTAAGACGATTTGTGGGGTATTAGGAGGGGAAAGTAAAGAGGTTACATGGAACAGTGCTAAGCATTAGGATTGAGGGCAAGGAAGCGACCATCACACATTGCCTACAAGCATCCTAATGTCACTAAGGCAGGCAGAATTCTGGGCTGGGTGGTCCACTGGGGTAGCCACTTGGTCTACTCCAGTTATGACATTTCTTATAATGTTAAACTGTCTTTCTTCCCTTCCTCCCTTTCTCCGTTTTCAAATATCTCTGTGGATTCCTGAAGCAAATGCAGAACTGTCTTCTTTTAGGGCTTCATCAGGGAAGGTGTTATAATTTTCTTTCAAGTGAAATATGACCCTTAATTTCAGACAAATGCCAAACTGGGCTCTTAGTTGGCACAATGAAAACCTTTCTTTGACAGTCATTTCCCTTTGCAAATGACCAGGAGTCTATCTCCCTTTTATCCTGTCATTTTTCAATGGTTTAAAATCAATCTTGAGTGACAGAGTTATTTTTAAATGACTGCGACATCATTTAAATAAAACGCATAGCTAAACAAGAGCATATTAGTGTGCAACTTCCTACAGCTCGGGTCAGAGATGGCATCAGGTCTGTCCTACTCGTATTGAAAAGAAAGATGGGAGGGCTGGCGCCTCTCTATTAATAACAATTGTGGTGTTTGTAAAGTGCAATGTACTGATCATTATACTAACCGCTGGGGCAGATTGAAGATAATCAGTTCAGACACTGTCCTGTCCCACTTGAGGATTGCAGTCTAAGTAGGAGAGAGGACAGGTGTTCCCCATTTTGCAGAAGAATAAGAAACTGATTCACAGAAGAGTTAGTAACTTGCACAAAATCACACAGCAGACAAAAAAAAAAGTGGTGGACCTGGAATTAGAATCCCAGACCTCTGACTCCTCTTCCCTTGCTCTTTCCCCCCAGGCCCCAATGGTTGCTCCCTAACCACCAGGATCGGATTCATCTCACAGAGCTAAAAATTCCTCTCAGAGATTTTAAACAAGAAGAATCTCTCCAAATTTTCCTGGTTCTTCCACTGTTTCACAGAGATCCATCCATAAAATATTACCTGACACAAACCTTCATCATTTCCCAGCTGAATGACCATATAATGGCCTCCTCACTGACCTCCCTCCCTCCCTACTTAGTCTTAGGTACAGCTGCAAACGTCCTCTGAAATGACATTGAGCCCATCTTTCCCTTTCATAAAGATCTCCACAGATTCCCTATTCCTTTTCAATTAATCACATATTTTGAGTGCCTTCTTTGTGAAGAGCACTGTATTAAGTCCTTGAGAGAGTACGATGGAGTTAGAAGATAGGCTCTCTGCCCTCAAGATGCTTACAATGGAGCGGAAAACAAGCTTCTGACATTCCTTTCAAAATGTTCCACCAGGTGAGTCCTACTTTGACTCTCCTACCTAAGAGCCATTCCTCACACTTTTCCCCAGCACCCTCCTCTCAGCTTTGCCGAGCCATTTGCCTACTGTCCTTCAGAGCCCTTCTATCAGCCAAGACGAACAATGATACTTTCTGAGTGCTCAATGGGAGCAGAGCACTGTGCTAAGCACTTGACAGGATACGGTAGAGTAAGTAGACATGATTCTTGCCTTCAAGGAGCTAACAGTGTAGCAGTGGTGAGGGGGAGACAAGACAGAGTAAAGTAGATAGGGGAGGCCCCCTGCTCACTCCCACTTCTGCATCACCTATACACTTGGATCTGTCCCCTCTAAGCACATGATAGTCACCCCACCTTCAGCCCCACTGCGCTGATATACATAACCTTATATCCTGCCATTTCCCCTTTGTATTTTTTGTAGATAGGTATCTTGAGTACCGATTCTATTGCGGTGAACTCTCTGAAGCACTTAGAACTCGCTAGAAGCACTCGATAAATGCCTCTGATGGAACAGAGTATAAGAGTATGTACGTTCGGAACGCACTCAAGTGCCTAGGTGACACAGAAGGGAGGAAAAATAGGGAGGGGGCATGAGAGATTAGTCAGAGAAGGCTTCTTGGAGGAGATGAGGTTTTAATAGGGCTTTGAAGAAGGGAAGAGTGGAGATCCAAGCTTCTTTAAGTCCTCATTTCCACTTCCCACCCTCCCCTCTGCATCGTCTAGGCAGTCAGATTCGTACCCCTTAATATTCCTCCATAGCACT
The DNA here is from genome assembly GCF_004115215.2 of Ornithorhynchus anatinus. Classification (NCBI taxonomy): domain Eukaryota; kingdom Metazoa; phylum Chordata; class Mammalia; order Monotremata; family Ornithorhynchidae; genus Ornithorhynchus; species Ornithorhynchus anatinus. Next base: position 9,464,238 of record NC_041751.1, on the reverse strand, counting down.
TAAGTACGTGTCTTTACACTCTGCCGTTATCCACATCTGTAATTTTAATGTCCATCTCCCCTACTAGTCTTGTAAGCCCCTTGTGACCAGGGATCATGTCTACCACCTCTATTGTACTGGACTTTCCCCAGCCCTTAATATAATGCTCTGCCCACATGTACTGCTCAGTAAATACCTTTGAGTGATTGATCTGTCAGATATGAAGGAGGAGTTCCAGCTAGCAGAAGGAGCGTGAGCCAGGGGTTGATTAGGAGAGACCAGAGCGAGGCACAATGGGTAGGTTGGTGTGTTCTAGAAAGCCAACTTCTCAAGGAGGAAATCTCTGATAAACTGCTTTCATCCTGCCAGTCACGCTAGCCTCTTAACCATCTCCGGACTTTTGTGCCATCCTATTATTGGTTGAATCATTCTACTGTCACTAATTAGCTACTGCCACATCAGTTATGTCAGCCTGCCTTTCCTATTCCTATTTTTCTGTGGGCAGAGGTCACATTTTATACTACTTCTGTAGGCCCACCCTAAGCCCCGAAGGTGCTCAATAAAATAATCGCTAATAGCAGTGATGACCGTGCCTGATAATTCATCTTATCATAAATGAAAGGTGGCCAGTCAAGCTTTCCCGCTGTGAAATGGAAAATCTCAACTTACCCCCCTGAAATGTGTGACTTGTTTTGTTTGATTATTCATATTTTGCTTCAGTAAATTATGAAAAAGGTTAAAATTAACAAACATTTACATAACTAGTAGAATCAACCAGGCCCTGACGATCTAATAACGTTTGGCCCCGTGGGAAAGGCTGAGGCTTTGAACTGAAGTATGTATTAACATATAAAAAAACTTTCCTCTTATTTTCAGCAGAGAGGTGAGACTAATAAGTATGTGCTCATGGGATAGAGTGAGCTATTAAAGAGTGGTTAGAGATGCTGCCGTGTTAATTTTATGTATTATTTTGCCTCATTTCATATTGGAGGAAATGTGTTTTTTGTCCCCGTCTCAGTTTGGGCTGAGCCAGCCATAGACCTAGTAGGTTACCTGGGTTACAATGGAAGATTATTATGAGTAAAAATCATCTGATGCAGAGACCCTCCATCCTCATTTAAACTTTTCATCTCTGGCCTAAAGTAGGAAAGCTTTGAATATTAAAGATCTTTGGATAGGAGGGTGAGCATTCATAGGTAAAATGATCCCTGCCTTCCTCATTGCCTCTCTCCTCCCCCTTTTTCCCCCACTCTGAATTTCAGTTAGAAGCACATCCTACTCAAGAGTGCTAGGAAAAGGACTTGACAGCCAAAGGTGAGCAAAGAAGGCAATAGATTATGAAGTGTTCAGCTGTTAAGTAGGACAGGAAGGTCGATGCTAGCTCACCCCCCCCAGTCAGTGACAGGTCACTCTATCTGACGGTTGGTCTGCTACTTCTGGTTTTCTCGCCAAATCAGTGGAGGCCCACACAAATTTCTGTGTCTCCAGACTGCTCTCCTCTGCTTTCCCCCACTTCATCTTGCAGACCCAGAACGTTACTAGGGATACGGCGGGGGGAAGCCCCAAAGTGGTTGTTGCCAAGGATTTTTCTGGTAGCTGCCACACCCAAGTTCCATTGGGTGCCATTTTGGGGCAGAGTTCAATTTTGGTAATCCTTCTTTGGCCTAGTGGTAAGAGCATAGGCATGAATCAAAGGACCCGAGCCCTGATTCCGGCTCCACCACTTGCCTGCTGTGTGACCTTGGGCTAGTCACTTCACTTCTCTGTGCCTTGGTTCCCTCATCTGTAAAAATGGGGAATCAGTAGTGGTTATTCCCCCGCCTTAAACTGAGCTTCACATGGGACAGGGACTGGATCTGGCTTGATAATCTTCTGTCTCCCTGAGTGCTTAGTACCGTGTTTTGCATGTAGAAAGCACTTAATAAATATGGAAAGATAACTACCAACTTGCTGTATTATATTCCCCCAAACGCTTAGTTCAGTGCTCTGCACACAATAAGTGCTCAGTAAATGATTATCTTAAATATGTCGAGTCAGAAAATACACTGCCATATTTACATACGCATAGTAACACTTTCCCTCTTAGCAGCTCAGATGCATCCTGGTAGATGATCTCCATCATTTATAGTCATTCTCTTTGTACTTCTGTCAAGTTTTCAGTGACTTGTGTTTTTCATTTGAAGGCAAAAAAGTGGGAGTACTGTTAATGTTTTGATTGGCATTCTAGCCCATGCTACTATGTGTAAATATGTTTATGGTGATGAAAAGATTTAATTTTAAGTTAGATGAGGAATTCTGAAGGACACATTCAATCAGTCTGCAAAACCTTAAGTGTGTCAAAGAAAGTAAATGCCGTAGGTGGGCCTTCTGCTTTGAAAATTTTATTTTGAAACTTACTTGGACAGTCACCTACTTGGGCACAATCATAATATTCACAAAAATACACAGTGGATTGATATTTGGCATCTAAGTTAAATCTTTTATCAACACCCAAATATGTAATCTGACAAACTACAAATGTGTTCTCGTAACATGTTTCCTTCCTCGTAGTGTATTACACTAGATTCATAAAAAATAGAAATTCCAATGTGGTGTAAATTGATAGTGTAAACAGCATTGTTAGTAGCGCTGTCTGCTCATTGGTCCTTCCTGTTGGTACCAGTGCAACAGCAAAAACTGTTTTGTACAGCATATTTAATCAGTTTTCTTGGCCCATGCAGTGGAATTCTATTTTTAAAATGTAGACTGGATTTAGGAATAATTCATTTATGCTTTGGGCTGAGTTTCACAGCACCGAGTTGCAAATGCTTTAAAACCCAATCCTTGACTCTCGGAGGACAAAGTTCATGCGAAAGCACAGGCAAGTAGACGAACTGTCTTTTGACCTAAACTTCACCACTGATGTACAGTGATGTACAACCTGAGGAAATGGTTCATTCTGTGAACTACAGCTTCTTTCTTGGAAAGGGCACACTGCCAGCTACCGCTTGCCTACAGAGATGTTGATGGTAGTGGAAATGATGTTTGTGGAAGGTTCTGACCTCCTTGTTGGAAATGAGCTATGGAAATATTTGATATCAGAACCCACGTAAACTGGCTGGACCGTACAGTTAACCTGATTGTTAAGCGTCATTCGCTGCTGGCTGTTGAAGTTATATTGTACATCCATTTAAATGTAAATGCAGATTATAAAATCCTTGAGGGTGGAGAGATTGTGTCACTCGATTCTTTTGAATGTACACATACTATCAATCGATCAGTAGTATTCATTGAGTGCTTACTACGCGGAAGCCTAAGCGTTTGGGAGAGTACAGTTCAAGAGGAGGTTCCTTATTTTAATTTTCCAATGGAAAAAAGATTCAGCACTGTCGGCTTGGATTTCAGGATCATCAGAAAGAGAGGGCCAGCGTGCAGTTAGGAATCTCGGTGTCATCCTTGACTCGTCCCTCTCGTTCACCCCACACATCCTATCCGTCACCAAGACCTGCCAGTTTCACCTCTACAATATCGCCAAGATCCCCCCTTTCCTCTCCACCCAAACGGCTACCTTACTATTACGGGCTCTCGTTATATCCCGGCTAGACTACTGTGTCAGCCTTCTCTCTGACCTCCCTTCCTCCTCTCTCGCCCCACTCCGGTCTATTCTTCACTCCGCTGCCCGGCTCATCTTCCTGCAGAAACGATCTGGGCATGTCACTCCCCTTCTTAAACAACTCCAGTGGTTGCCTATCGACCTCCGCTCCAAACAAAAACTCCTCACTCTAGGCTTCGAGGCTCTCCATCACCTTGCCCCTTCCTACCTCTCCTCCCTTCTCTCTTTCTACCGCCCACCCCGCACGCTCCGCTCCTCTGCCGCCCACCTCCTCGCCGTCCCTCGGTCTCGCCTATCCCGCCGTCGCCCCCTGGGCCACGTCCTCCCGCGGTCCTGGAACGCCCTCCCTCCTCACCTCCGCCAAACTGATTCTCTTTCCCTCTTCAAAACCTTACTTAAAAATCACCTCCTCCAAGAGGCGTTCCCAGACTGAGCTCCTCTTCCCCCTCTACTCCCTCTGCCATCCCCCCTTTACGTCTCCGCAGCTAAAGCCTCATTTTCCCCTTTTCCCTCTGCTCCTCCACCTCTCCCTTCCCATCCCCACAGCACTGTACTCGTCCGCTCAACTGTATATATTTTCGTTACCCTATTTATTTTGTTAATGAATTGTACATCGCCTCGATTCTATTTAGTTGCCATTGTTTTTACGAGATGTTCTTCCCCTTGACGCTGTTTAGTGCCATTGTTCTCGTCTGTCCGTCTCCCCCGATTAGACCGTAAGCCCGTCAAACGGCAGGGACCGTCTCTATCTGTTGCCGACTTGTTCATCCCAAGCGCTTAGTAGAGTGCTCTGCACATAGTAAGCGCTCAATAAATACTATTGAATGAATGAATGAATGAAGCTGCTTTTGTAAACTTGCCTCAGGATTCTGTCTCTAGCACGCTCCCTGACTCTTTCTGGGTGCTAGACCACATGACAGGTATTCAGCATTGATGTGTGTTTGGCATGGATACCCTGTCTTACAGGCCAGCTCCAGAGGGGAGCTTGCAATCTGGCAGGTAGTGAATCATAGCCTGTCCACAGAGTGATGGAGCATATGGCTGTCCATATGTCAAAGTGCCCGACTGGACTTTTTTGATTCAAGAGTGGGAGAGAAATTGCTTCGGGCCCCTTGGCTTTTTGGATGTCCCTCACTGTTCCACAATAAGCTGTGCTACTGCTATTGCTGTACATCTGTTCTTTCTTTTCAGAACTGGTGCAGAAACCAGGTGTGATTGATTAGTTTCTAAGATCCTCCAGCCGCTCGCTTCAACAAATGCTGGTTGCAAGCTATTTCCCCCCTCCCCCCTCCCCCCTCCGCCCCCATCCCCACCGGCGGGTAAATATTTTTCTCATTTCTTTTGGAGCCAACAGTTTTCCTTTCCAGAGACTGCAATTATTATTATTATTTTTTAAAAGATATTCAGCCTCTTGGAAGCTGTGGCTGTTTTACTTAGCGGATTCTGCTCCAGAGGTTTCACTAATAATAATGGTCATGGTATCTGTTAAGCGCTTTCTCTGTGCCAACTGTACTCTCCCAAACGCTTATGCTCCCTCCTAGTAAGCACTCAATGAATACTACTGATTGATCGATAGTATGTGTACATTCAAAAGAATCGAGTGACACAATCTCTCCACCCTCAAGGATTTTATAATCTGCGTTTACATTTAAATGGATGTACAATATAACTTCAACAGCCAGCAGCAAATGACGCTAACTGTTCTATGCGCCGGGGGAGATATAAGGTAATCAGGTTGTCCCACGATCTGGGATCTTTAAGGGGATGTAGGATACCGAAAACCCCATCATTCAGGCAGACTAAATTAATGAATGATGGTATCTGTTAAGTGCTTACAATGTTCTAAACACTGTTCTAAATGCAGGGGTAGATACAGGGTTATCAGGTTGGACACAGTCCCTGCCCCAAATGGGGCTCACGGTCTTAATCCCCATTTTGCAGATGAGGAAACTGAAGCACAGAGAAGTTAAGTGACTTGCCCAAGGTCACACAGCTGATAAGTGGCGAAGCTGGGATTAGAACCCACGATCTTTTGACTCCCAAGCCCTTGATCTTTCCACTAAGCCACGCTGCTTCTCTGCTGCTTCTGCAAAGTGATCAGAAACAAAGTAGCTAACCAATCAATCACCAATATTAAATATAGTGTCAAATAATAGAGCCAGGCTACAACATTATTAACATTACAAATGGATCGACTTGTCCCAAGGCAAAGATAAATGGGACTGTATGCCTTTTAAATAAAGAGACTCAATTAAGTATTCCCCATAACTCTGATTAGTTTGGGCTTAGTTTGTTTAGTAGTGAAGCAGTCATATAATTCAAATCTTTGAAGAATTCAGTAATGTAATCATTGGAGCATCATCATAAAACTTGCTTTTTTTCACTCTGAAGTGTAGAAAAGGACAATCCATTCTGTCTGGTTCTTAACTTGGGGACTTAAGTTTGTAATAAAAATAACGTGGACCAGCCAATTTTCTCCAAAGGAGGAAAAAAAAATCTTCCGTATTCTTTTTCTGACTTATTATTCATTCATTCCATCATATTTATTGGTGCTTACTGTGTGCAAAGTACTGTATTAAGAGCTTAGTAGAGTGAAAAGCAGCATGGCTCAGTGGAAAGGGCCCGGGCTTGGGAGTCAGAGGTCATGGGTTCTAATCCAGCTCAGCCGCTTGCCAGTTGTGTGACTTTGGGCAAGTTACTTAACTTCTCTGTGCCTCAGTTACTTCATCTGTAAAATGGGGATTAAAAAATTGTGAGCCCCACATGGGACAGCCTGATCCTCCAGTGCTTAGAACAGTGCTTTGCACATAGTAAGCGCTTAAATACCAACATCATCATCATTACAACATTTGGGTTAAACTCAATTATTGAAAATGATGTTCTTGTATTTTTGAGGGAACTCAGTAAGCCTCTTGAGAGCAAGGAGATTATCTTTTATTTCCATGTTCTCAGTCACCTACTACAGTACTCTGCCCTATTTGTATAGGGGCTCAATAAATGGTGTGGAGGACAATGGTGGTTATAAAGCTTCCTATGGGTAGCTGGAAGAGAGCTGCTTTTTGCATTAGAGTGGGATTTTTTTTAACCAAATTGTAGATTCATACCTTATCAACTTAGGACAGTTTTCTACTGAGACACATTTTGTACTTCTGAGAGACAAGAGGCCCGAACTTTACTTCTTAGTTGCTTGCACGTGACTACCTCAAAAGTCACATTTTACTGAGTAATTTAGTATTCCCTCTAAATAAAGTAGGCAGATATCTGGAGAGGACACCAATAAAAGGTACAGGGTATTTTTCATAAGGAACCTTGAGGAAACTTTCGTTAGCCCAGAGATCATGTCACATCCCAGAGACCATGTAACCATCTCACCCAGGCCAAGTTGTAAATTACCGAACATTCCCTGAAAACAATCTCAGGAGGGGAGAGAGACTTCATTAGAGCAAAGCCTCGATACTTCACATGCGCTGTTGAAGTCTCTATCGATTTGTATTGTAAAACATTAGCATTGGCAAACAATTTTTTTTTCCAGGACCTTGATATGCCCCCGAATATTCACCTGGAACAAGAACAGCATGCAGGGTGAGGGAAAGAAAGGTGGCCCTGTTACAGTAAAATTGAAGCGATCAAATATAATTGGAGGAACCAAGAAGAATAAATTCTCTCAGGGCAGCGGGAGGAAAAGGAAATTAAACCAAAATAGTTCAGATTAAAGGAAATAGGAGTCATGCTGTAAATCAGTGATTTCTCCCCACTTGGTCCGTGGTGGTCTTCAGTACAAAATGTAAAGGTCTTGAATGAAGAAAATGAAAGGATGATAGGGATGGAAACTGAATTTTGTCAAAAAAGAAAATAGGGGTTTTTTCCCCCAAAGATCCCAAGCCAAACAAAGGATGAAACAATAGCTGTCATAAAGAAAGGCTGTCCCGAGCAGTTGGCATTTTTTAAGGTATTGGTTAAGCACTTACTTAGTGCCAGGCACTGTATTAAGTGCTCGGGTAGATAAAAGACAATCAGATTGGACATAGTCCAACTCCTCCCTTTGAGTCACTAGTGAGTCAGCGGCCCTGGGATGGAGGAGGGAAGAGATGCATTTTCAGGCATCTCTTCTGAAGGAGGGAAGCATTATGGGACCCATTTGGGATGGTTGAAAAACCCTCTGGTCTTTGGGGAACATTGAAAACCATAAGCAAGGGTGTCCATCCACATCCCAGCAGGGTCCACCGTGCCTCCCACCCACCTTGTCATGCTGCAGATCAACTCCCGGGATAAAGGGCTTAACGTCTTTGAATCACCATTCAGTCATTCTGTGTTCCAGTGACAGTTAAAATTTCCCAAATCTGTACTTTATAAGTCATTCGAGGATTAATCTGGATTAGAGGTGTTATAGTCTTAAATCTCTGTTTATTTTTAATTTAACGTTTGCTTGCTTAACTTTGCTTGTGTTTAACATTCTTAGGGCAAGTGGGGAGAATTTAGTTCTTTTGCAAATCCTGTTAATTTTCTTCTGCTATTGTTTTTCAGAAGGCAAACAGGACTCCATTTGCATTTTATCTTAGACCTTTTAAAGAGTAAGTAAATAAAACTAACAGAGGGAGGTAGACTGTAGCATTCTTTTTTTCCCCAAGTCACCCAAGATTTCCCCGCCTCCTTTTAACCCCATTTCTAGGGGCAGAGCTCACAATGAAGTGAGTCATAATTGAGTGTTGTAATAAAGATTAGAATGATAGAGTTAGAGAAAGTTGTAGCAAGCTCAGATCCCATTTTTTAACTATCATGTTGAAACAGGGTAGCTTTTTTCTCATTTGGATGTTTTCACACATTTAATCTTTCTTTTCCCCTCAGTAAAGAGCCTAAGGCAGACATACCGCTTAGTCAATTTAAAATGTTTTATGTTAATTATTAGGTAGTTTGGCACGGTCTCTTTCTTTAATAAAAGTGCTTGGGGAATACATTCTCAGTTTATCTCATGCACAATCCTCCTAATTACTGTTCATCTGTCTTCTTTACATTTTACCCCTCATGATTTCCCAAAGAAAAGGAATATTCTAAAAAGGTCAGTTACATTATCTTTATCTTTTGATGGATTCATAATATTACAGTTTCTCTCCTCTTCCTATGAGTATTTCAGGGTTTGCCACCATAAGCAATGTTTTAAAAATTATTTCTTAACTAGAATGTTTTGTCTCCCTTCTCTTTTTTAGGTGGCGCTAGATATGCGTCTGACCAAATTTTTTTGGCATTGTCACTTCCCCTACAGATATAAGGCCAAAATATGACTAACCCATAGGCAGGACTTCCCTATAGTGATGGCTAGAAGCATAAAGACATCCCAAAAGGTTTTTCTGTTCACCATACAGTGCATAATTTCGAGGATTGATATTTGGTTCTGTGGGATTTCTCCTAACTAGGATGCAGGAGAATGGTCATTTGACTAAGAATGGTAGAAAGAGTGAGGTTGGAGGTAAGATCTCTGGAAGGAATAATATGTATTAGCTCCTCACAGAACACAGTCACTCTCCCTGATTTCCACTGGCGTGATTGTCACAGAGCTCTGTTCCTCTTAGCTGGATATATCAGTATATTTGCTGCTGCAAACCCATCCACCCATTGCAGCACAGGATTTACAGCTGCAGCCTGGCCTAGGGGAAAGAGCATGATCTTGGGAGTTGGCTGACTTGGGTTCTAATCCCTCCTCTGCCACTTGCCTGCTGTGTGACCTTAGGCAAGTCACTTAACTTCTCTATGCCTCATTTTCCTTATTTGTAAAATTGGGGTTCAAAACTGTTCTCCCATCCCTGAGCTCCGTGTGCCTTTGTTGAGGTTTGAGTGCACTCTCAGGTCTAAAACTTTTCAAAAACAACAGGGTTTTATGATCATGACAAGATACAAAAAAAAAAGTTACTAAAACTTTACACCTTTTAAGCAGCAGTTTAAGCAGTTTAAGTTTAAGTAGTTGGACATGAAGAGAGAAAAGAGCAAGAACACATGCTCCACACTTCAGGGACAGCCAAAGCTTAAAAAGGGACCGGTTTGCTGCTCAACCTCAATACTGCAATTGGGGTGCATCCTGAGAATTTGCTAAATTTGTTCTTTTCAGACCAACGTAATCAGGCAGCTCCTGGCATAGTCAGGCCTCTTCGCTAGCCAGTCAGATAGTCTGGGTTCTATCCAGAAGACCCAGGCTGCCAGGCGACCACAGTGCTATTGGCTTTTGAGGTTGAAAATATAATTGTTTCTAATGAAGATAAAGGCTTCGGACCTAAACCCGGATGAGATGCCCATTTGCAAGGTGACAGTTTGGTTGCAGTAGACAAGTTAAGAGCAGTTTTGTGTATTTTAAAATTTTCCTCTAGAACCTGCAGTTGACATGAGCTAAGCTTATTGACTCTTTACTCCCTCTCCCTTTTGTTTGTAAATTAGTGCTCTTTAGAGGCGCTTCCCACTTTTTGAGAGTCACTTTCAGAGGACATTTTTTTTCCAAGGCACCATAATAGCCCTGTGCAAAATCTGAGAGATGTGGGTGGGTTTTCTTGTAAATGTCAGATGGGGGAAAAAATACAATTAAATAGCAGTGGGTGTGAAATCTGCATTTTTCAACTGTTTTCTCATCTTTCTACACCCCAGAATTCAATAGGGAATGCTCATGGGGAGGAAATAGAAATGGGAATGCTCAGGGGTGGAAAATTAAGCTATTGGGTTGTCTTTCCCCATCTTCTCCCAATGGGGTACCATTTAATGTACTGGTGCCTTTAATAGAGAAATCACTGCTTTAGGTCCTTTGGAGTAATGCCTAAAATAGTTTTCTTCTCCCACAAAGATATAAGCCTGGCAAAGGCCCTGTCTATGTGACAAATATGAACATAAAACCCAGATCCAAGAGAAATAATTATTTTCCTCTGGAGAGAAGTTACATGCATCAGTGATGCTACGATCAGTTACTTCAGAAGTTCAGGGCTGAGCATTGTGATCGCCTTGGACAGTTTTAGGAACCAGGAATTTTCAGGTCAGTTCCACCATGTTGCAGAAACACTCTCTTTGCTTTCCTGTTATTCAGGGTCAGAGTTCTCTGCGGCAGAGAACCCTATTTCCACCATATCGCAACAACATGACATAATGTTCCAGTGCCAGACTGGCCCCTCCGATAAACACTACCTGCCTGAGGTCACCCCTTCTTGGAGTCAGAGAAGGTAGGGTGATGATAGGCAGTGGGCAAAGTTGGCATTTGGGCTAACCTCACTGGCCAGAGGCAGCTGAAATTTCCAAGGTACCTACCCACCTCCCCAGGTGTTCCTGCCTTCCAGCTTCTCTACTGGCCAGTAAGGAAAAACTCACATACCCCTGGGCAATTCCCTTAACCTCCATGATCTACATCTTTCAAACGAAGGAAATGGGACCCACCACTTCTGTTCTAGAATATAGTTGATCCCTTCGAAGTTTTAAGGATTATGGTTTCTCTTAAAAGTAAAAGTGTGTGAAATCAGGAATGAGTTTCTGTATTGATAGAGTAGAGTTTGTGTTTTCAGTTGATTTCCTTGTGACTACTGAGGGAGTAGTGTGTCTTTCTTAATTAGTTCATCTATTTCCAAAGAACTCAGGTTGTATGTAAATATAAGACCATCCAGACAAAATTGGTGTAGGCCCAAGTGGAAAGAATATTTAAAAGAAATCAGGTTGTGAATGGGGGAATTTTGATGAAAACAGAACATTCAGCCTCATCCTGCTGCTGCTTTTCTTGAGTTTGCTAAAGATGATGATATTTATTAGCTATATGTCCTGCACTGTGCTAAATAATGTTTATTGTGGACAAATATACTATTATTACTAGAAGTTTATTAGATTTGAGAAGTACTGGTAGATTTACTGAAGTTCTTTTGTTATTGTTCACATTCATCAAGCATTGGCAGTATGTTGGATCAAGTATTAAGTATACAGAGATTCATAAGCACTGTAATTGCCACAGAGTTACATCCAGGGAGAAGACACTTGCACTAGAACTAATCTTACATTTTAAACTTCTGACATCACAGTCAATTCATTATCAGTATTGATGAGGCATTCTTCATCATCATAAACAGCATTTGAGCGTTTTCTGAGTGCAGAGCAATGTAGTAGATGCTAGGGGCTTACCAAAGAGGCCCAGGCCCTGCCTGCAAGAGCCTTACAGTCCAATGCAGTAGCAGGCAAATTGGTTAAAATGCCTTAGATAAGAGTTTGAGGAGACAGATGCAAATGGACTACAGTTAACGACACAAGTGCCAGGATAACTTGGGGAAAAAAAAGACGAAGAGTCGCTATTGGCTTTGGCCTCTAGCATTTCTTTTTTGTTATTTTTCAGAACAGTTTTGAGTTGGCTGCCAGTGCTGTAAACATACTTTGCAGAGGAGACAGTTAAAACAAATTCCAACTATAATAATAATGGTATTTGTCAAGTTCCTACAATGTGCTAAGCTCTGGAGTAGAAGCAGGATAATCAGGTTGGACACATTCCTTCTCCCACATGAGACTCACGGTCTTAGGAAGAAGGAGAATCAAGAGGAATTAGTAGTGGGATTTATTAAGCACTTGGTGGAAAGTGAGGTGAGGTCTGAACTCCAGTGATTTCGGAAGGGGCACCAGGGGAGCTCCCTGGGTAGAAGCCAAAGGTCTGAGCTGGTGGAATCAGGGCGAAGTTGTGCAATTCTAACCGCCTAACGTTCAGGGTAGGGGGCAACTGGATGTGAACTTTCCCCACACATCCTGATGTCACCCTGATATAGAGAAGTGGTGTGGCATAATGCAAAGAGCACAAGATCAGGAGTCGGGATCAAGGTTCTAATCCTGGTTCTGCCACTTGCCTGCTGTGTAAACTTGGACAAGTCACTTGATTTCTCTGTGCTTCAGTTTCCCATTCTGTTTCTCAAACTGTGAGCCCCATGTGGGGCAGTGACTGTGTCCAGTCTGAACATACAGTGTCCATCCCACAATTTAGTACAGTGCTTGGCACACAGTGTTTACCAAATACAGTTGTTATTTTGGAGTGGAGGGGGATCAGTGCCAGACAATAGAAGGAATTTAAACATTGGGAGGCAAAGCCAATGATCTTTGTCCAGGGATCCTAATCTTGGGAATATATGGGTGTGTTTCTTTCTCTCTAAGGGGATGGCTGACTGGTGGAAGTAGTGGTCAGTAACAGCACCACACCTAGAGCAGAAAAAGCCCAGAACTGGGAAAGGCACCTCTTCAAATCACAGCAGAAAAGGGCTGAGGCATGAGGAAGAAGGAATGTTGCCTTGCTGAATGGCACCTCCATTCAATGCTATTTTTTGAGCATTTGCTGTGGGCAGAACACTCTACACTAAACACTTGGGAGAGTTCAATACAATAGATGTGGTAAACATTATCCCTGACCACAAGAAGCTTACAATCTAGAGGGTGTGTGGGCACTTTCTTGCCTGTTCTAACCTTCTAGACTTCTAACCAGTTAACTACCCTCATATCTTAATTCCTATAAAATAATGTCATAGGATTTCATTTGGAGACACCTTAGAGAGAAGTGACTGTACCCAATTTCCTTTACATTAAAGGGCCAATTAGTATTAGTAAAAAACTGTCAAAGTACTATGTCAAAATAGTACTATAACCCCTCTGTTATAGAAACCTGAAAACCAATTCCATTCTAGTCTATACTTTTCCAAGAAATTCCTCTTAGGCAAAGCATCCTTAAGCACTTCTTTTTTGGTCTGGAAAGTGAGTTAGTTTTATTGATTTCCATTTTTGACATGAGCTTACTGCCATACAATCTGTGTACATTCCCAAAATTATTCGAAACAGAACGAAAAGACCTCATTTAGCCGCGTTCCGTTCTCAGGATTCCGTAATACAACTCTCTTCCTCCTTCGGAATCATCTTGCACAGCTAAACAAAAAAACTGAATTTAAAAACTTCACATTTTGTCAAGAATAACTACTTCACAAATCAGAAAAATTTAAACTTGTCAACACCTCTTCTTGAGCACAGCCACTGTGAGATGAGGTTCACATTTAGAAGGCTAATTTGTATCCCAAGTAGTATGTAGGTGTCGTAGAGTGGCTGCTTTCTCAAGGCACAGTCTTTCCTGACTGTAACTTACTTGCTATCCTATTTGTTTATTCAAGATGAGTGCCAGCAACATGTTAGTGGCTGTTGGGGCACAGAATAGTAGAAACCATTGTGTCATCTAGCATTACCCAATTCTATGTGTATTTAGGAACACAGTGTTTTAGAGGCTTTGCCAATATTAACGTGCAATCCTTTTTAGGGGCTTCCCAAAATCTGTTGGTTTTTTTTCCCCCATTTAACCTTTATAGTTTTGACCAGAGTCAACAGGATTTAAAGATTATGTCTCTTACATAATGCAAGTATTCACAGTGCTAATTCATATTTAAAAATCCTTTTAACTGTTGCCTCACCAGAAGGAGGAGGAATTTGAATGCTGTAAAAAATGGAAACATACCCCCAAACTAATTTGTTGCACTGTACCACCCACAAAGACTTTATTTTCAGTTGGAAGAATGAACTAGCCCTAATTCACCATTTAGTGGGATCATAAAATAGTTATATAGCCATATTAAGTGGTGGCATCAGCCCCCACTCGCCATTGTATTGGAAATTGTGATCTAAAACAGTATGCTTAATATCTTAATAAAGATTCAGAGTGTGGTACTCTTTTAGCTATTTTGCTCAAAATTTCTTGTTAAAATGTTCCATTCTTTATTAAGCTTGTTGCCAACAACAGAGCTCCTTAGATAGTACTCTCCCAAGTGCTTAGTACAGTGCCCTGCATACAATAAGTGCTCAATAAATACAAGTTGATTGATTTTCCTGTACTGTCAGGCTGACCAGGCTGTCGGGGATTGTTTTGGAATCAAGGCAAACAAAGGTCCCTGCTCATTGCTAGAATCCAAGTGTGCATTCTGCTTATCTAACTGGGCACTAAAAGCTTGCAGTGAAAGATTTAACCTAACCTGGAAACAATGTCCTGTCTGTATCATCATTTGATAAAAATTGCAGAGAAGCAACATGGCTTAGTGGAAAGAGGACGGGGGTTCTAATCCCGGCTCCACCACTTGTCTCCTGTGTGACCTTGGGTAAGCCACTTAAGGAAACTGAGACACAGAGAAGTTATCTGTAAAATGGGGATTAAGACAGAGTCTCAAGTGGGACAACCTGATTACCTTGTATCTACCTTGGTGCTTAGAACAGTGTTGGCACGTACTAAGCGCTTAAATATCATCATTATTATGGTACTTTTATTAAGTATGAGGTATGCCATCATCGACTGCAATTTATTGAGCTCCCACTGTTTGCAGAGCCCTCTTCTAGGCACTTGGGGGACAGAAGATTATAAAACACTTCCTTCTGGTGTAATCGGACACTAATGAGGAGAATAAATGTACACAGGATGACAAATGGAGCTAAAAGAATAGGCAAAAAACCCCTCCCCCTCCCCCCCCCACACATTCATTTGTTCCAACCTTGGTCAGACACTATCAGAGAGACAGCCTCTCTTTAGAGCTTTGTAAGCCTTTGACTTCTTCCACTAGAATGGAGCTGGATCAGGAACTGCTTGAGAAAGAAACCTGTCCCTAGCCAATGAAAGCAGAATTGTTCATGACTTCCTTCCACCACTTCCAGCCTGCAGTCTTTTTGGAACAGTTCCGGTCGTTTCCCAACCGAGAGGCTCTTTGACGGGCCTCATCATGTTTCCAGAGAACACAGGATTTTATTGTGAAGGGCTATCATTCAATTTACGGTCCCCAAATGATAGTAATATAAATATCCTCTACTTGTGTTGAGTTAGCACAGCAGATTTATTATAACCTTCTTCAATATTTTAATTATTTTAAATAATTGAATATCCTATACTGGACTATCTGGGGTATTTTCATTGTTAACAAAAGTGCTTTGAAATTAAAATTCGGCTGTATTGGGATTTTCCCCTAAATGACAGCTACAGACTTCTAAAGATTTCAAAAGTGGTTTTACATGTAGGAAATCACTTAAGAGAAGTTTCTTTTGCCTGGTATTGTAACCTTGTTTTTATTGTTCTGGCCACTTGGCCACCTTTGGCAGGCTTACTATACCTCCCCGCCCCTCCCGCCTCCCAGCTCCCCCCATGAGAAATGACCTATTGTTCTTCTATCACACGAAAAGAAGACCTCAACACTTCATTTAAATTCAGTAAATGCCCATTGAAGATTACCAGTTGAAAAGGTAGGGAAAGCTATTACCGGACCCTTTCTTGAATATAATCAGCTGCCAAGAAAGCACCTACCTATTAGTTCTTCCATTTCTATTCTGGAGCTAGGTCTCCCTCTTGAATCATCCCGGAGTCTCAATCCCACCTTCCTGGAAGGAAGGACAGACAAGCAGCCACAGCTCGAGGCCTCCAGCAAACCTGGAACTTTGGGAAGGCTGTGGTTCAAATACCATTTCTATCATTACCAAGAGTTATTCTATGAATTCCATTATTTTGTATTCACTCTAACTTTTTTATGGTATCTGTTAAGCACTTACTGTGTGCCAGGCAATGTTTTAAGCGCTGCGTTAGATACAAGCTAGTCGGGTTGAATACGGTCCATCCTCCACATGGGGCTCACAGTCCTAATCCCCATTTTACGGATGGGGCAACTGAGGCCCAGGGAAGTGGCCACCGTGGCTGTGGCCCATACCAATCAGTGGTATTTATGGAGCACAGTGTGTGCAGAGCAATATACTAAGCACTTGGGAGAGTACAATAAACAGAGTTGGTAGACAGATTCCCTGCCCATAACAAGCGCACAGTCCAGAAATGAGTTTACAGTCCATCGACTGGGGACTGTAGCGGTCACTGTGACTGTGACCGCTGGAATTACTCATGAGGAGTGTGAAATTCTGCTCCTCCAAATATGTTTGATGCCACTTTAGTGTTATCTCACTTTTCCTTGTGTGTCACCGTTTCCGTATCCCTCACTCATATTCTTAGGTTGTGAGCCCCTTGAAGGCAAGGGACTGTGTTTCATTCCCACCTGTATATTCTTGTATTCTTCCTCAGTGCTTCCGCAGCTATTTCCCCTTCCCTAATCTACTTTAATATCTGTCCCCCCTCATAGACAGTAAGCTCTTTATGGGAAGGGACTGCATATACCAGCTCTGCTGTATTATACTTTTATAGGTGTTCTGTATCCAGTAGGCACCCAATAAATACCACGGATTGATTTGCGATCTAGGGGGGAATGCAGTGCCTTACAGGGAGGAGATAGGAGATGTGGTTTCTGAGGATCACTTCCTTTCAGGTTAAAAGAACAGAGGTTGAGCCCTTGGCCCTGTGAAATATAGTATCAGTTTTGGGGATGTGGAACAGAAGCCTCTTCGAGGAGCCAAAATCCTCTCCTTAGAAGCAAGACACCCCAATATCACCCTTCCTCCAACTAAGAGAAGACTTAATAGCAGTTCTGCAGCAAGGAAACAGTGACTGGGGAGCCCCAAAAAAATTCAGAGTGACTTTCCTAGTTCTTGAGGGCTGATCTGATTGCCCTTGACTTCCTTGGGAGGGCTGGATGCATTTAGGATGGTCAGATGAGCCCCTTTTTGAGCCAAGAGGATTCATTTATGAGATCACTGCCAAGCAATTTGGCTGGATAGCTGCATGATAATGTGAATCTGTTTAGATGTCTGACTGGAATATCCAAATGATTAGATATTCAGCAGAATAAAGAAATTAGAAATTGACTTAAATGGATTCACTTTGGAGAAAATTTCAAATCCATTATTCACATACCCGAAGTATCCTGTACAACCTCCGTACTGACAGAATAGTATTTTAAATAGCACAAAAAGAACATGTGGGCAGCTTGAGTATCCAGTATTTGTACCCAGTTTATAGGTTAAAGTGATATTTTGGATTTATACCTTGTTTTCATACATCATGAAAAACCCTTAGCATTATGGATTATCCTTTACTTTCATGCTTGCACTAAAGGAGCTTCATATTAAGTAAAATAGTGTTTAGTGAACTCACCGATTGGCAACCACAGCCTAGAGATTCACCACTAGAGTTCTGGGGTTCACCAGTGAATAAATCAACCCATAAATAGTGGAAAGGGTATTTTTTATTTGAATATATTGGCTGCTACAAAAGTGAGCTGGTGAGAAAAGTGAATTGGGGACATTTTGATATTTGCTTTAGTCCATAGCCCTCTTGACTTCTGATAGAGTAAATATGAAGCAGCTTGCCTTTGCTGCTTTCACATAGACTTTTCCAGAGGGTTAACTCCGATTCAGTTCCCCCTGAACTTTCCTCAGGGGGCTGTCAGTTGTAGGACAGTTTCACTCCCTCCAGCCTAGGGCATCCTGGTCTTGGAAACCCACCCCTGCAGGGACCTGGGCAGGCTTTTCAAAAATTACTTCAGAGACTCCACAAGGCAAGGTCTGTGGCCCTTTCCTGATGTGTGTGGGGCCCCCTATCCAGGCAATTCAGAATCAGATCCAGCCCAATCAGAAAAGGCAACATGGCCTTTCACCTCCCCACCCACCCCAACCACAGCAATTTTTATGCCAAACCCAATTTCCTTCCCTTCCCTTTCTCAGTCTGTATAAGCTCCTAGTGGCCAGGGAACAGGTCTCATGCTTTTGGTCTATTTTCCCAAACCTTTAGCCTAGTGGGCTCCCAAATTCACATACTACCATTTAATGTCTGGGTTACAGAGAGCAGCACTATTGATTATCATTAAGGTGATCATTAATGGGTGTGATAAGTGCCAGGAGGAACACCGAGAAGAGAGACTGTAATTTCAACAAGAGGGTGGGGTCTCAGAAGATGGCTACCTTTGAAAGAACAGCTATTTAAGAAGCTAGCTGGGTGGGTGATCTGGGCAGTGAACAAAAATAATTTCAAACAGGATGTGCTGTACCAAAACTGACAGCATACTGTACATGGATAAAGGTGGATCTTTGTTTTTAATGGAATTTATATTTTTCTCTGATTTTAATCTTTTTTCCCCCTCCATTTCTGTCTTCCTAGGAACTGGAGTGAAACTAATTGAGGTTGTATTTAGTGCAGGAAGGTGGTATGAGAAGGATGGTGATATTGCCGGCCTTTGAGAATTAAAAGTCACAGATCATCATGGGAGGTTGAGTGACCACAGAGTTGATAATAGAGATGGCGAAGTCAGCTTCGCTGCTGGGTTAAAAAATAGCAGTTGTAGAGAACACAGAGTGGGCAAGGATGGAGCCATAGATCTGGAGTTGTGTCAAGCCACCCTCTGGAGCCAGAAAGGAAGAGGGGAGTTAGTGACTTTCACTTGTCAACCAATAAATAGGTGACCTAAACGTATCATGTCAAAACAGAATTGGGCTGGCAGAGTAAAGGGTGTTCTGAGGAAATTATAAAACCTATCATTCTTAGCTAGGTTTCCTCTTCCTTTCTGTACTAAGGGAGAGATGTCAGGTGATTTAAGGAAGATATGGTGCCGGGGGCTCAGCCAGACTTCGACCTGAATTTACAAATGCAGAGACTCACTGGAGACTAGCTTGTTCTGTCAACTTGTCCAGCAGTGGGATGATTTGTGACTATCAGCTCATGAGATCCCTTTCTCAGAATGACTGTAGTGGCAGAAGGACTAAGAATACAGTTACTGGTCAATCCAACAGGAGAGAAATAAAGTGGTGCATTCTGTCAGTCTGTGTTTTTGCCATTTAAAAAAGTGACCTCATTCCATTTTCTGTATCCATCACTTCCTTGGACAGTAAAGTTGGGTGAGGGGTTCCCAAAACCAAATCAGGTGCAGAATTCTGGATTTCGGCACCTAACTTTATATGATTAGGTAATGCTGAAGTTCAGCTCTCTTGTTGGGGGCATACCTCTTAAAATGAGACTTCTCTGAAAGATGATCAGAATCCAGCCTAATTCGTGGTGAAATTTATATGGCTAGTATTTTCAGTTCCAAAAGGCCTTCTCTTCTATCAGAAAATTGTCTCAGTTTGTCTCCTCACTCAGTTATAAACACCCTCAGGGTAGGAATCATGTCTTTTAACTCTGTTGCACTCTCCTTCAGGCTTAGTACAGTGGTCCACATGCAGACTCTTTATACAACTGATAGGTCAGTTTTATTAGTTTGATAAATATCACTTAAGACAGCAGTACCATCCCCAGAAAGCTGTCTGTCGCACTGCTCGTGATATAGTCTCTCTGGAAGTTGTAGTGCCATGCTATACTGCAGCTAGTTCTGGGGTGCCACAACTCCAGGAATACATTCCACTACCCCAGATCCCACATCCCGGCTCCCAGAGTGTAAGTGGGAACTTGCAAACAGCAGCAGAAGCAGCTGTGATTCCATTTTCAGTTTAGAGTAACCTGGAAGGGCATCCGTCGTTAGAGGTGGGAACAATGACAATTATTCACAGTTCATTGTTTCAAGCACAAAAATTCATGGTAAATGCCACCAATAAGTGACAGAAAAATCAATGGTATTTATCGAGTGCTTACTCTGTGCAGAGAACAGTACTAAGTACTTGGGAGAGTGCAAATATAACAGAGTTAATAGACCTGTTACTTGCCCACAACTAGCTTACAGTCTAGAGGATCAAAGAAACATGTGACGTGCAATAGTCTACTTCATTTTTAGCCTTCATTTTCTGCATTTCTTGAATTTCATGTTCTAAGCACAGTAAGTGCCCAATAAATGTGATTGATTGAACCAGTGTCATAGAAGCCAGGGACTATTTCAAGTGTTTTTGAACCATCATCCCGCTGGCACTTCATTTCCCATTAAAACAACTGTTGACAAACACGAGGGATTTGCAGGAATGCAACTACCTCATTGTCAGAGAAATACACAGTGCTTCATATTCAGAACCTGTAGATTTTGTCCATCTTTATGCCCAGTCGGTGTACCCAACACCCAGATTACAGAAGGATTAGAAGGTATTTTTTAAGAAATAGGAGGCAGTGTTTTAAAATCCACTAAACAATGTTAGATGAATATCAGCTGATTGGTGAAATGGACATTGCCACCTTATTAGAAAGCTGTAATGATTGAGAAAAGGGTTAGTATATTTCCCAAGGTGTTTATGAAATCATGCTTCCCACCCCACACCCACCCAAGAGACAATCTTCAGGAGTATTCTTTTTTAATCCTCAGAAGATTTAAGAAACATATCTGACATCACCAGTAGGGTTTGGTATTTCACACAGGTCTTGAATTTTGGACAGTGCCAAGGAGATACACTTCAAAGTCAACTTCCCTGAGAGTTTTGCATTTGACTGACAGGCTTAGTTGAAAATAGTCCTTGCCACGTAATTATTACTTATAATTATTCCTTGCTTGAAGCTGGTGAATTTGCCTGCAGTTTTCATGTGGCACTCAAGCTTTTAGGCTCAACAGTGCCACAGTGTGGAAATACTCCTCTTTTAAAACAGAATTTAAAGATGAGAAATAAACAACCTTGACTGACTAAAACCTTGTAAGGGACATTGTAAAGATGCATCTGCATTCAGCTAGGTAAATTATTTCTCTGTGGTAACCTGTCAGGCTAATTATTATTCTGGAGCCCAGAAAATTAGTAAGCCAAATAAGAGCATCTGAAAATCATTTAGAATGCTACGGTCATGAGTGATCTTGTTTTTAGTCTCACGGCTAAAAAATATGTTTTTTTAAACCATCTCAGTTATGAAATGTAGATATCCCTATGCTACTCCATAGCTAAACCACTAATAAGCAAAGAGACTGGTGAAATTTGAATCGGTTATCTTGTAGGATGCTTAAGAAAAAGGAAAATGAGGGGGAAAAAAAGTCATGATTATCGTGATGGTTTGCCAAATTGAAGTGTCACGTCACTTTGAAAGTGATGCTTACTGGGTTGCAACACCCAAAATGAAATGCCTTCCTCAATTCCAGAAGGTGGCAGGCTGGGCGGTTCTTGCGGAATGTTCAATAGATGAAATGACTTTCTTCCCTGGACCTTACTTTATCTTTAGGCATTCACCACTTATAGGCATAAAGAAAAGAAAATGAAGTCGTGTTCTCTGGTTTCAGTCCAGGCTGCCAACAGTGTTACGGGCTAATGGGGACTCGCTCTTCCCACGTCCAAAGACTGACTTGATCACTCTCCTCAACGTAATAGGGAGGCAAAGCGGGACCTAATTTAACTGAACAGCTCCATTTGACTTAGGAAAGTAGACTGAAGCCCATTCTCTTCACCTACTACATGTCAGGTTGCATGCTTCACCTCTCAAGCTAACCTGTGCACTGTGTCTTGTTCTTGTTTCTCCCCCCCCCTAACCTACTGCTCATGCAGCAGTGTTCTGCACTTAGTAAACGTTCAGTAAATATGATTGATTCCCAATAAGTGGCCTGGAACTTTCTCTCCCTTGACATCTAAGCCCCAGCTGTCTCTTTCATAGCTTTCCTGAAGTCACATCTCCTCCACGAACCCTTCCCCAATTAACTTGTCTTCTACTTTTTATACTCCCCACCAACTTGTGAAATGACAACCAACTCAGCACTTCTGTACACATCAATTTACATAGCCCATTATTTAAGCTCCCGCTTTTTCTTCCCATCTGTAACTATTTCAGCATATTTTCCCTGCTAGGTTGCACACTTTGATAGCAGGGATCACATTAATTTTTTTACAGTATTCGTTAACCACTTAGTTAAGCCAGGCCTGTTCTAAGTGCTGGGGTAGATACAAGCTAATCATTTCGGAGACAGTCCCTGTCCCACATGGGGCTCACGATCTTAATCCTCATTTTACAGATGAGGTAGCTGAGGCACAGAGAAGTTAAGTGACTTGCCCAAGGTCACAGCAGATGTACTGCAGAATCAGAATTAGAAGCCAGGTCCTGCTGACTCCTAGACCTGTGCTTTTCCACTAGGACATGCTGCTTCTCTAGTAACTCCATTATGCTCTCCCAAGTACTTAATAGGGTGCTTTGTACAGGAGGTGCTCACTAAATACTGTCGATTGAATGCAGAGACAAAAAATGTCCACAGACCCCTTCTCTGCCCCTCAAATGAGGACTTTCCTCTCAACAGCAGTCTCGATCAGCCAGGCTCAGAGCCCATTCACAGTATTTGATTTCACACAGCCCAAGTCATGTCCACCATCAGAGGGCATGGAAAAAAAATTGATGCCTGGCCAGGTAGCACAGGCTAAACGTAATGTACAAGTGGGGACTGGAGTGCTGGTAGCTCAGTTTAGGGAGGTGGGAACAACAACAACAAAGGTACTTAAGTATTTACTATGTTCTTGTATTAATTGCCTGGCTAGATAAAATTAATCAGGTTGGACACAGTCCCTGGCGCACTTGGGACTCACAGTCTAAGTAGAAACAGAGTAGAATTTAATCCCCAGTTGAGGAAACTGAAGCACAGAGAAGTTAAGTGATTTGCCCGTGGTCACACATCAAGCCGGGATTAGAATCCACATCCTCTCAATCCCAGGAATGTGCTTTTTCCAGTAGGCCATGCTGCTGCTTCTGTACATGTTCAGGGTATGTATATTAAATGCTGTGGGGCTGAAGGTGGAGGGGATAGCAAGTGATTCAAAGGCACAAGTGCCAGGGCAACGCAGAAGGGAGAGGGAGGAGGAGGAATGAGGGCTTTGTCAGGGAAGGCCTCTGGGAGGAGATGTGATTTTAATAGAACTTTGAAGGTAGGGAGGATGACAGTCTGTCACAGATGAAGCAGGAGGGAGGATGAGCCTGAGACATTTATATTTCACTGTAGGGATGGAGAAAGAGAGAGGGAATGTGAGAAAGGGATCAAAATGATTCAGAAAGTTGGAGGTGAGAGCTGACCGAGCCTAATAGATGGAGTGGGCGACAGAGACAGATGATATGTGCTTCAAAGGAGGGGAAAGAGAGGGCTGAGGGAGTTGAGAAATGGCATTGAGCAGCCAGAACAATCATTACTACAGCATATAATTTGAAACCCACACGAAGTTCTTTAACAATAAATATTCTAATAAGGAGTCTGGTGCGGTACCCTAGGGAAAGCTCACTCCTTTGGTATTTCAGGATTATTTTCTTCTAATTTGCGAGTGTGTCGTATAGAGATAGTCAAACAGAAGAGCGGGTGACTTTTCAGTATTTATTTCCTCAACATTCGACTACTGTCACTCCATTCAGCTAGTAATCTTTTCTAGTGTTTATCTTAACTGTCTGGAGCTTCCTCGAAATGCCAATAAAATGCCATGCTTGTGCTTTACTCAGAAAGACAAGCCATTCTAGCTCATTCGTAGCAGGTTTTTAAGTAGGACAAAAGTGATCATAGTAAGATTTTGATGTTTAACAGACATCGGCCTTAATGGTGCACAAATAAAATGGTAAGCACTCCAAACATTTTTAGTTGAGCAAGAAGCTGCAGATTTTCCTTTATTTTTTTAAACCTGCACTTTCTGATGCAACAGGGAGATACTTCAGGGATTGAATCCTAGCTAGTCCAGGCTCCCTGGCGTTTTCCTCATGCTTAAATGAGGGTGTGTTTTAAAATTTGGAAACAGATACAGATAGGGAAGGGGGTAAGGAAATGATGGACTAGGGCAACAAGTGCATCATTTTTCAGTCTCTCTGTACTAGGGCCAAAGAAAGGAATGTTGCATCTTCAAAACAACATCTGTCAGGCTGATTTTCATCAGATTAAATACATCCTCAAAGCAAGCATCACAGTTTACAGAATTTGAGAAATGTAGGTTATACTTTGCATAAAACACCAACAGAATTTAAAATAGGTGTATGTTACAAGTGTAGTTTTGGAAGCTGCCTCTTCAACGGGGGCTGTTCGCATTGAAAGTGTTCTCATGTTTTATTTTTAGCCACTAGGTCTTGCAAAATTATGTTGATAGTGCAGTGAACATTTATAAAATAATCCAATAATCTGCGAGTTTAAATTAGCAGTCATCTGTGTTCAATCACCATGCCGAAACTCAAGGAAAAAAATCATATGGACTTTGTCAAAAGGTAAATGTAGCAAAATGAATAGCATTAATTAGTTAATCATAGGGAAGAATTCACCCAGGCTCAGAAATTCAGGCCTCTGGGCCTGAATCAAGTAGAATCGGGACTCAGAGGTGTAAAGAACACTCATTTACTCAGACATGCTGTCAGAGCCGGGCATGATTCTGAGCATACAAGCATGTATTCCAGAGATTTCATATCCCAGACCCAGGGGCAGGATACAAATCACTCAAAATTGTTGGCTCGATAATGGAGGGAGATAGATACATTGGATATTATGATATTGTGATGTCACCGTATATCCTCTTTATGACTGCATAATCAGGGTAGTGAATTCAGCTTCTTGATTATTGTCATGTGATTCTAGAAAACAAGTCTCCCATCTAGGGCAGACATCTAATCAAATAGCAGATGTCTTTCAAACAGGTGAAATCAAAGATGAATTGATGGAAACTTTCCTATGGGCCTCCAGCAAAACTACCCTTGAGTAATTATCAAAGCTACTTGATATCCTTCGATCCAGGGTGGTAAAAAAAAAAAGGCAGATTCTTTTATTCAGATGACAGTGTTTTATGGAGCTTTTTCAAGTGAGAAGGCAATTTGAAATCAACAGTAGGAGATAAAGCGTTTTGGAGACCCAGCCCTCAACTTTGTTTGAGACATTTCTTTGTGTGAAAATCACTAAAGAGAAGTCTTTCTAGAGATGAATTGGGACCTTGATGGGGAAATCCTTATATTTCGACCCTTCTTCATTCTCAATTGAGTAAGCTTTGAGAAGGTTTGAGCTTTCAAAGTTTTGATTTCTTTGTGGCTGTCTAACCATGCCTTTACCTTAAACCCCTCGAATTCACAATCAAAATGTGCAATGCAACTTTTAGCATTTAATAATAACAATAATAATAATGGTACTTAAGTGCTTACTATGTGCCAAGCACTGTTCTAAGCTAGAGGTAGGTACAAGGTAATTGGGTTGTCCCACATGCGGCTCACGGTCTTAATTCCCATTTTACTAGGGAGGTAACTGAGGTATGGAGAAGTTAAATGATTTGTCCAAAGTCACCCAGCTGACAAGTGGCGGAGCCTGAATTCAAACCCACGACCTCTTACTCCCATGCCCGTGCTCTTTCCACTAGAGCCATGTGGCTTCTCACAGCCACGCTGCTTCTCACTGCTTTCATATAGTATAGTTGGAATATAGTATATTCTAATAAATGTTATCTAGTTATACAATGAGGCTCTATAGGCAATCTCTTGCATCTTATTGCTCAAATAGCTAATTGCCTTGCTCTTTAGTTTGGGTTTCATCAGATCATTTTCTGCCTTGGTTATAATTCATAGCCCAGAGTTACTTTGTTGTTGGGTTTTTTTTTTTTAACTGCCACTACTAAGCTCAGAAACACCCTATAAAGACGGGTAGAATTAAAGTTAGGGACTTCCTGGAAGATTTAGCTGCTAGCTCTTCAGAAAGAATAGTTTCCTTTTGTAAACTCTTGGGTATTAAAAAAAAAAAAAGACAATGCCCCCTGTAGAATGCAATGGTAGTTGTTTGAATAATGCCAAACCTTGAACATATATAACACCCTTGCCCAGAAAGTTAATTTTATATGTATATCAATTGTATTTATTTCTAATGTGCAGAGCACTGTACTAAGCGCTTGGAAGAGTACGATACAAATGGCTATTACACACAGACACATACACACAATCCTATTTTACCAAGGCTGAAAGGAGACAGGTGACTGAGATCCAAGCTCACACTGCAGTCAGTGCCAAACTTTAGTCTCTTTTTGTTCTCCGTCCGCACACTCTTTGCCTAACTGTGACCTCTGTAGTGTTGTCAGTGTTGCCATTTCTAAACTGATGTGGTCTTCATACATGGATAATCATTTCTCTTAAACAAAATGTAACAAATCTTTTTGAATCCAGAGATAAGTATTCCCTCATTAGGCTTTCAAAATGTCGTAAATCTGCTGTTTTTGATGCCTAACTGCACTTTATAGGGTTATTTCCATGGCATGGATTGGAGGGCTCAAGAAAAAAAAAAAGCCATTTAACACGATATAAAAAATTATGCCTCACGAAGTGCAACATGAAAATCCCCTAAAATTAAGCCCCCTGAGACAAGTCATCAACAGAAATTAAACTGATGTATTTGAGTCAACAGTTGACTCACTTGGTTGTTGACAAGTCTGCACTGAGAGTGGAGAACCTAAAACCCCACTTTTGGCTCATTGCAAAAGGCAGGAAACTCCCTCCCCGCTTCCCCTACCCAGGGAACCTTCTCAGAATACAGCAGCAGGGTCCCCTCCTTCTCCCTTCCATTAAAGCCTCTTCATCAGAAAAAACACCCCCCACCTCATTCCCCTTCTATCTTGTATCTACCCCAGAACTCAGTACAGTGCTTGGCCCATAATGGATACTTAAATATCACAATTATTCAATGTCAAGTTAACTAGTTAGTTTATGCAACGAGATGTCTCATAGAATCCCCATGCATTTCGGAAAGAGTATAAATTCAGTAATTCAAATCTACCTAGAAAATTGTTTTTATAACAAAGGTTAGTTAACACAAATAAAGGATAAAGAAAGCATGCAAGCACCTAATTTAGATGAAACTCAAGTAAACGAGATGATTATGATTATGGAACGTTGTTGCATGTCCGTGAGCAAGAGTGGGAGTTTCGTACCTCATTATTTAACAGTGGTGACTTCAGAAAAGTTTTTGTTTGCTAAGAAATAACTTTCAGATCGGGTCTTCCTTTCCGGGAGATGATTGTGCTGACTGAATCCAAGGAAGTGAATGCCAATAACAAAACTGAACAATCACCATCTCTCTCCTCACCTCCTAAAAAGAGTGTGCCTCAGTTACCTCATCTGTAAAATGGGAATTAAGATTGTGAACCCCATGTGGGACAGGAACTGAGTCCAACATGATTATCTTGTAGCTACCCCAGCACTTAGAACAATGCCTGGGACATAGTAAGCACTTAAATACCATTAAAATAAGAATTTAACCCAAGCAGCAAGCATGAGAAAGAAGGGAATCTGGGATCCTTAAGGGGATATAGGATACCGAAAACCCCATCATTCAGGCAGATTAAATTAATGATGGCATTTAAGTGCTTACAGTGTTCTAAACACTGTTCTAAGTGCTGTGATAGATACAAGGTTATCAGGTTGGACACAGTCCCTGCCCCATATGGGGCTCACAGTCTTAATCCCCATTTTACAGATGAGGTAACTGAGGCTCAGAGGTTAAGTGACTTGCCCAAGGTCACACAGCAGACAAGTGGTGGAGCCAGGATTAGAACCCATATCCTTCTGGCTCCCGGGCCTGTGCTCTATCCACAGTTCCCACCAGTGACACACGAGGACTTGAGTTTGTGGACTTGAGATAGTGGTTTCTCAAAATGCATATCCTTGACATTTGGTGAGACTGAAACCAGTTAAGTAAAATAAGTAGTTGTGCTCTTTGTGTTGATCATCTCTGCTAAAGTGCAGATACAGGTCACAGTATGATTCCAGTCGAACACCCTTTTTTGATCTCATGCATCACACAAGTAATAAGAGCTAAAAAGAGCTAAAAATTGTGTTCTAGCATTTAGAAACAATTTGAAGATTAGCAACAACTACACATACACCCCACCCTCCAGCAAAATGGAAGAAAGTGCTTTTAATCAAGATACCTGCTGTTTTCTAACATCTATTTTTCTTTCTTAATTCTTGGTCCAAAGTATCTTTCCTGCAGGTGAAAAGAAATGTCATGTATGTTCTGAGTTCAATAGATATGTTATTATGGCTAAGAAATAACGAGTGTAACATTCATTCTGTTCCCCTGCCCACAAGCAATAATCAGTGGTCTAAGTGGCCACTCTTCATTATAGTCACTCAAGACCGACCCTGGGATGTTGGTATTGCACGTGGATTTTTTTTGTACTTGGCAAGCTGAACTCTTCAGCCAAATAACTTTCTTCTCTCTCCTTCCAGTCCACCTAAACCAACTGTGTTCATCTCTGGTGTCCTTGCAAGGGTAAGAGCTCATTTTTTAATCTCTATGACATAATTTGGAGGAGTTTAATGGTCTTTATCATGGCTCTCATTCAATCAACAGCTAGCACATGATTGCTGTGTTCTGTTTTTAATACTGTCCAAGAAGTAATATAATTCCTGGCCTAGTGGGTTTTTGAGGCTTCCCCTAAGAGTATTTTTGGAAAGCTGTGAGTTCTTGAGAAATGGTAGAGCCTGAATTCTGGAATTCACAGGATAGCCTATGGGGCGTAGTATACGTAGGCTATCTTCAATTTAATGGTTCCTAGTAGTAGGAGAAATAGCACTTGTGCATTGTACGGCACACGAGATATCCCATTCGTTACTGTACTAGTGATTTCTCTTCCTCTTGTCACATCTTAGGCCTTCTTTTCCGAGTTGCTACCCTGGCTTCGAAAATTGATTGTGGCAGCTTGAAGATAGCATTAGTCTACCCCATCCCCAACCCAGGCTCTCCTATGGAATCTCAAACTGCACTGGCCTTGCAGTTTGTCACCATTTGAATCTTTGGACCTGAGGGCATGCAACAGGGACTAAGAGACTTGTATCGGGTGCCATTTTAGAGATCTAGATGTAAAAATCGGGGCAGCTATGGCCTTCGAGTGGGCAACTAGAAATGCATTTAAGTATGGTGGCTGGCCAGAAGAGCACCATGTACTCACTCCCGGTTAAAGGCTCGTTTAAGAGTAGTAGCCTTGTGTTAGTGCAAAATAATCACCACCACAGTAATAACGAAACAGTGTCTAGTGCAGGGACTCTGTAAGTCAGTCTAAGCCCCAGTACAGACTGTGAGAATTTTTTAGCCAGTACCATCTCTATCTCTGGACCATTCAAGCCTTCCACATCTCCAGGGAAGAAGGGGGTTTTAGTGATCACCTGGATGACCCAGGCATTAACAACACTAGTGTTCTAATAATAATAATAATAATAATATTGGTATTTGTTAAGCGCTTACTATGTGCAGAGCACTGTTCTAAGCGCTGGGGTAGACACAGGGGAATCAGGTCATCCCACGTGAGGCTCACAGTCTTCATCCTCATTTTACAGATGAGGTAACTGAGGCACAGAGAAGTTAAGTGACTTGCCCACAGTCACACAGCTGACAGGTGGCAGAGCTGGGATTCGAACTCATGAGCTCTGACTCCAAAGCCCAGGCTCTTTCCACTGAGCCACGCTGCTTCTCTAACTCCTACCCAGTTTGGGAACTTGGCCAGAACTAACTCTCCTCCTAACTCTTGCCCTTAGCCTGCGTAACTTTGGCCACCACGGGCTTCTCTGTCTATGTCTTCCCTTCTTAGCTTTAGAAAGTCATCTGTTTACTTTGTAAAAGCGTGGGGAGGTTCAGCAAAGGGCACCATAGTCTTTGAAATCTGATTATCTCAAACGACTTCAGTCCAGATGGAATACTCCTTCCCACCGATGCCTATTTTGATTCTCTCCTAATTAACAGGGTGACAAAGACTTCCCTCCGGCAGCAGCACAGGTGGCTCACCAGAAACCTCACGCCTCCATGGAGAAGCATCCTTCACACAAACAGCAGCACATCCAGCAGCCTCGCAAGTGAACAGTCTGCCGGGAAGTCAGCAAGGCCCAAACTCACTGAATATGTTTCTAGGAGGAGGATTTGTAGTTTCTGTAAAGTTTGATATTTACAGATGAGAGCGATTTAAGACAAAGTGGCTGGGGGTGGGGGAGGAGGGAGCAATTCTTACTCTCCCTTAAATTACTAAAAATGCTTCAAGTATCGCACCCTGTTAATCCAAATGGAAATTATGCTTCAGCTCCAAATTATTCACTTACCAAGGATCATTACCCAAATGTATCCTTACCTCCAGTTTTGCATAGAAATGGAGCTGATCTTTATTTGCCCAAGACCAAATCTAAATAAAACAAGTATCATTTTAGTGCTAGTATTCCTCTGGTGGTTACCATAAACAACCATAAAGTAGTCTTAATGTTTAAAATAGTAGTGCACGAATCTTTAGGAAGACGGTTAAGGTTAAAAAGGGGTCATGTTGCAGTCCCATTTTTATGGAACTCTAGAGGGCTGAGTCCAGAGCAAAGAGCAAAAGCCCATTTAAATTTAAATTTTCTGGCAAAAGTGTCCTTCAGAACTAAGTGCTCTCTGTTCTCTTCCCTTTGAAGTCACAATTACCAAATAGTTTGAACCATGCCAAAGAAAGGTAAAGAAGGCAATTTCGCCTACCTTTGCAAAAAGCAGAGAAACCTGTTAACCATGAGGAGGCATCCACCTGGAGAAGCAGTTTGGCCTAGTGACAAGAACATGAGTCTAGGAGTCAGAGGATCTGGGTTCTAATTCCAGCTTCTCAACTTCCCTGCTCTATGACCTTAGGCAAATCACTTAGTTTTTCTGTCCCTCACTTTCCTCATTTGTAAAATAGGGACTCAATACCTGTTGTCCCTTCTACTTAGACTGTGAGCCCCTTGGGGGACAGGGACTGTGTGTATCTTGCATCTACCCCAGTGCTTAGCACATTGCTTGGCACGTAATAAATGCTTAACAAAAGCCACAATTATTATTAATCATCATTGCCAGCGTAAGAAATTCAGGCAGGCTCTCAGTATGAATCCTGCCAAAGCAAGGCATCCTAGCCTTACTCCCTGCTTGTGGGCTGATGAGACAGCGATGGATGAGGAATTGAGAATTATCCTTGCAAAAAGAGGGATAACTAAGTCTTGTTTAACCCTTCCCTTTTGGACTGTGGAGAGATGAGGGGCTAGACTTGGGACTGGGTTTATATAGTGATAAAACCAATGGAAGTAATGGTTAATTGTAGAAAGAGATCCGTTTATTATGACAGAGGGAATTTAAAGCCTTTGAAAAGAGATCATCAACATTCCACTTACGCTCAAGCAAATCTGCTCGGTCAGTCCCATTTCTGTCTCTGCTTTTGGGGACGCTACCTTTTTTCACACTTCCTGGATCTAGTCACCACAGTATGTCCAGTGACCCAGGAAATGATGCTTGTGCACCTTTCTTGTAAGGTGGTTGCCTGGATAATAGCTATACAGTACCATAATGGACAAAATAATCCCTCAACCTAATTACTGACAACAACCAACCAAAAAAACCCTTTTCAGACATCAAGGGATGTTTGTCAGGGATATTAAGTTGTTCTTTAGCCACTTGTTGCTGCAGATTGGCAGTGAGTAGATGCCAATCACAACAATTGTACAATAAAATGATTAAATCCACAACCAGCCAGTGGTGAACTCCAAAGATTCACTTTATTGGTAATTCTGCTTTTCTTGATAGACAATACCCAGGACTCTTCTTTGCATCACTTTAAAAAAAAAAGAGACACTTCTGGTTTTCTTAGCACCTAAATGGCTGAAAACAGTTTTCCTAAAACAGTGACCTTATCTTGGGTGACAGGATTCTCATTTTGCATCCAGTGACAGAAGCATTAATAGAGATATTTTCTTGATGAATGGCATAGCAATGTGTCAATCACACACACAGAGAGAACGGTCTTGAAGATGGTCGTTGTATAACCAGCATTTCAAATGGCCAGAGAAAGTCTCTGCACCAGGGTGTGATCAGAAAATAATCAGTGCAAGAGTAGTCCTAGTGCAATACCCTGTCTGTCTAGTTAGGAAGGTCTCATAGTTTCACGGCCAGAGAAAACTGAGTGTGTGCTTCTCGATGCTAATTTTTATGTGTATTTTTAAATAGCCTTCAAAATACATCCAATTCTTCCAAAATGCAGTTATAAAATTTATCCATACTATTTCCTTTCCTGGTTTGTTACTCAGTAATAAAAATTTCTCCCATAATAGTGTGTATTCGTTATTTCAGAGGTTGCTTGTGCTATATTAAAGTGGGGTGGCAGAGAAAGAAGCAGCGTATTAGTTTGCTGGAAGCGGTAACTTATGACTAACAATGGGATTTTCCAAAAAAAAAATACTCTCCCTAGCTGCTTTGTGTCAGAAGCAGTGTTATCACTTAACCAATGAGTCCTACTGTATACTTTAAAATAGTATTTACTGTTTGCTGTGGGCAAAGCACCATACTAAACAGGAGAGTACAATATTGAATGCAGGTTAAGAAATATCCAACAATTAAACAAGTAGATATTTAGATTGTCTCCCCCTCTAGACTCTAAGCTCCTTGTGGGCAGGAAATGTGTCTACCAACTCTGTTAGATTATACTCTCCCAAGCACTTAGTACAATGCTCTGCACACAGTAAGTGCTCAATAAATGCGCTTGATCGATTTAGATTTCACTGCAAAATTTTTGCATATCCTAAGCAATGTGCTTAGTGGAAAGAGCCCAGGCTTGGAAATAGAGGTCGTGGATTCTAATCCCAGCTCTGCCACTTATCAGCTGTGTGATTTTGGGCAAGTCACTTAACTTCTCTGGGCCTCAGTTACCTCATCTGTAAAATGGGGATTAAGACTATGAGCCCCACATGGGACAACCTGATTACCTTGTATCTACCCCAGCACTTAGAACAGTGCTCGGCACATATTAAGTCTCATCATCATCACCATCTGGGTTCTAATCCAGACTCCACCACTTGCTCACTGAGTGACTTTGGACATTCTCCATCCCCCTTAGAACATGAGTCCCTTGTGGGACAGGGCCTATGTCTGGCCTGATTATCTTGAATTCACCCCAGTGCTTATAGATTTTGGCACATAGTAAGCCTTTAAGTGCTTAGTATGGTGCTCTGCAGCAGTAAGTGCTCAATAATATCATTAACAAATGCCATAATTATTATTTGAACTGGGACTGGATCCTGGAACTCCTGAGTTCCAGGTTCTCTCTCTCCACTAGCTTCCTCTTTTCCAATCTCCATCTCCACATTCATTCACAAGGAAGATGTAGAGAAGGTCCCTCCCTCCCTCACCTAAAGACAGTGCTTGCCCAGTGACCACCCTCTACATATTGATTTCATAAACTGCTTTTTCCAGACAAAGGAGCAAAAGTTCCTCAACCAGAGACACTGCTAATGGAAATGCAGTGGCTGCTGAAAACTGACGTCTTCAGGTGCAGATCTAAACTCTGCCATTCAGGGACAACTTGAACTTGGGATTCTGCTCCTCACTATACATTATCCTTCTTTGGAAAAGATTCCTAGCCTGATAAAAAGCAGAAAGAAGGGGCGAGGAAATCCAAGTCTGCCCTTTTCTTTGGTGGGGTGAGTCAAGCCAGGATCATGACATCATGGAAATATGAGTTAGGAAGGGAAAAGTGTTCAAAATATAGTTTAATCCTACATAACACCAAAAATTTGGACTTTCTTCTCTCCCAAGGAGTGTTTAAACATTAGTTAGGCTTGGGTCACTTTGTCCAGTGTTTCTCACAACAAAAGACTCCTACAAAAAGTAGCAAGTCAATTCCAGTGCCTCAGTTGAGCCATGAAATTAAGACTCATAAGCCCAGGTCTTGAAAGAAATTAGTCTGGGACAATGTAGGCATTTCAGTTAAAATGGAAATTACAGCCATACATCGGATCCAGTGTTTCTCTGGGTCACTGCGGCTCCCTGCCATTGAGGGTGTGCTGGCTAGAACCCCGCGAGAGGCCAACGAGAATGCTGTGGGCTGGCCCCATCTCTTTAATTTATCTGCAAGTTTCAAGCGTGGATCGCGGCTGATGACAGAGGCTTTCCTAATTCCACGGCAATTCCGACAAGCTGCTGTGCTTATCCAAGGTTTCTCTTCCAAACCAGGGAAGTAAGATTGAGACTTGGCAAATTCAGCTGGCATCTGTAATGCTTCTAAAAACCAGGGATTTTAGAGGCCACCACTTAGTCTGGTTTGCCGGGCTATGATTCTATAGAGCACTGAGGGAAATTGGAGGCTGTACAATGCATATTGTTAGGAGAATGCGATGCTTGCCATGAGTCTAGCCCTTTATAATAAATTCCTGTTGAATAATGATCCTGGGCCTCACAGCATGTAAAGGTCAGTCATTGGATTTCTATTTTAAGCTACAGTATAGCACCACTTCAGTGAAGTCATCTGTTCTTTTAAAATCACTGGTTCAGGATGTGGCCACAGCTCAAAACACCTATTCAGTTGTATTTATTGAGCGCATCCTGTGTGCAGAGCACTATACTAAGCACTTGGGAGAGTACAGTATAACTACAGTCATTTCCTGCCCACAACAAGTTTACAGTCTAGAAGGGGAGACAGGCATTAATTTAAATGAATTACAGATATGTACGTAAGCACTGTGGGGCTAGGAGTGGGGGGAAGAGAAAGGTGGGGGCTTAGGGAAGGCCTCTTGGAGATGTGCCTTGAATAAGTCTTTGAAGATAGGGAGAGTAATTGTTGGATTTATTATTAATAATAATATAGAGAAGAGAGATAGTGATTGTTGGATTTATTATTAATAATAATAGAGAAGAGATAGAGAACAGCATGGTGTAGTGGTTAGAGCATGGGCCTGGGAGTCAGGTGGTCATGGGTTCTAATCACAGATCCACCACTTATCTGCTGTCTGACCTTGGGCAAGTCATTTGACTTCTCTGGGCTTCAGTTACCTCATCTATAAAATGGGGATTAAGACTGTGAGCGCCATGGTGGGACAACCTGACTACCTTGTATCTACCCCAGCGCTTAGAACGGTGCCTGGCACATAGTAAGTGCTTAACATATATCACAATTATTATTATTATTATACACAAGATTGAGGTATAGTGAGAGGGTTAGCATTAAAGAAGCAAAGTGTGAGGGCTGGGTTGTAATAGGAGAGCAGCGAGGTGAGGTAGGAGGGGGCAAGGCAATTGACTGCTTTAAAGCCAATGGTGAGGAGTTTATTTGCTGTGGAGGTGAATGAACAACCACTGGAGCTTCTTGGAGTGGGGAAACAAGTCCAAAACGTTTTTGTGGAAAAATGATCCAGGCAGTAGTGAAGGATGGACTGGAGTGGGGAGAGACAGGAGCCTAGCAAATGCAGGGTCCCCTTACAGGGCAAACTCAATTCTAAATCATGTTATGCTTGTACCTGGAATGCCACTTGAAGTCGTGATCATCACACCCCATTTTAGGAGAACCTTAATCACCTTGGTTTCACCCTCTCTGTCTGTATCTTCCCCTGAGTAGGGCCGAGGTGCTAGGTTTCAGAGCGACCAAAATCATGAAAGCTATGGGAAAGGCAAACATACAATTGCTATTCAAATGAGGGGTTAGCAGTTGGAAGTCAAAATAAAATCAAGACAGCCAAATTGAATATATACATGGGGAACAGGAGGAAAACCAGAAGCAAAAACAACCAAAATGATTGAATGAAATTGAGATGCAGGGGTGCCAAGGATTACTGGTGAGACCACATGCCAAAAGAGGTAGGGATATGTTAGGCAGGGACTTGTGGGTTCTAATCCCAACTCCACCACTTATCATCATCATCATGGTATTTGTTAAGTGCTTACTGTGTACCAAGCATTGTTCTAAGTGCTGTACAAAGCGTAGAGGTAAATATAAGGTAATCAGATCAGACACAGTTCCTGCCCGACATGGGTCTCCCAATCTAAGAGGGAAGGACAACTGTTTAATGTCCATTTTTCAGAGAAGGAAACAGGCATAAAGAAGTTGTGACCTGCCTAAGGTAAAACAGCACGCAAATAACAGTGTGGACCTAGGGCTATGTTCTTGACACTAAACCATGCTGCTTTTCTAGTGGACTTGGAAAATTGGGAAATACATGATGTAACATATTTGAGAGGGAAGGTATTTCCCTGCCAGAGAAAAGATGTTCTCAAGAGCACAGTGTGAGCAGATTAGTCTGGGAGGAAAGAAGTGAGTGGACTGGAAGAAAGAATAGAAGGAGGGCCTGGGATCAAAGTGGAAGGAGGTTTTGTTTTTCTAGGGAGAAATGAGGAGCCATTGGAAGATTTTGAGAAGGGCAGGAATCATTTTAGGAAGATAATCTGGACGGGAGACCGTGGGATGAGCCGAAGGCCGGAGAACATGGAAACAAAGAGGTCAAAACACTATTCCAACTGGATGGCAATGTGACCTTGGATTAGGTTATTTATGAGAAAGAAGCAGATACAAGAAATTTGGGAGAGAGAACCAGGAGGATTTAGTGTAAGGGAGTGAAAGGCAGAGGGGAATCAAAAATGTCACCCAAAGGAGCATTTTCTGGGACTGGGGCAATGCTGGGTTAAGAATAGAGGCCCAAGGTATTAACTTACAACCCAGCCTCACTCCATTTTTGATCTTCCACCACCACTTAATCACCTTTGGTTTTGTGATTGATTCAGGCAGAGGTGAGCATACTTCATCAGAACCATTCATGGTAAATCTTTGAATCTACCTAATGATATGCTTGCTGTGTGTTAATGAATGGTTTCACTGGCAAGCCATAATGCTAATTATCCCTTGACTTTTGCTTCTCAACCACTCTGTAAGAGTGCCAGGCCTATTCTGCCTTTATTTCAGAAAAATGAAACTTGTACATGAGCCAAAATAAAATGTTCCAACCCCAGGAAATGCATTAGAGTTAGCAAGTGGAATCATCACAATGTTGAACTGGCTTATGAAAGGAAGCCTCTGAGATACACAAGGCGACTTTGTTTGTTTGCCTTCTTTCAAGGTCTACACAGCTTAAGTGATTATTTCTGTACCTCAGTTAGTACTCAGTTGTTTCCATGGCAATAGTGTATTAAGTGAAATAGCACTAAATGGAGGATAGTTTCCTAAAGGGAATAATGTAAAGCGCATGGGTGTATGCCAAAGATCCAGTGGCTAAAACAGTACATTAAAAGCAACAGTAGTTACACGGTCAAGTAGCATTGTAAAGGTGTACCAATAATTAAATATTTTGCATGTCCATATGTCAAATACAGCAACCTTCAAAGACTTTTTTTCATATCCTCACCCCAAAAAGGTACCTTAGCCTTAGGTAGCAGTCTTTATCTCTGCTAAATTCAAATGGGATATAATCACTCTGGTCAGACCATTCAAAATATTTCATGGGGAGGGGAAAGAAAGAGTTTAAGTCAAGGTAAAATTCAATAGGTCTATCCTGGAAGAACACTAACAGACGAGTATATTTTATTACTATTATTAGTAATTAATGGTATATGTTAAGTGCTCATGATATGCTGGGCACTGTACTAAGTGCTGAGGTAGATACAAGCTAATCAGGTGGGACATAGTCCATGGCCTACGTGAAGCTCACACAATTAATTCGCAGTTTACAGATGAGGTAACTGAGGCCCAGAGAAGTGAAGCGACTTGCCTACGATCACGCAGCAAACAAGAGGCGAAGCTGGGTTGAGAACCCAGGGGATCTGACTCCTAGGCCTGTGCTCTTTCCACTAGGCCACAATAACGGGGTAGATGGCAGCGAATGCATTTTTGTAATGACTGCCATAATACTCTAACTAGAGAAAAGAAGTCATTACAATGCTGAAGGACAACCCATCACATGGTCTTCGGCCTAGTTTCTCCAAATAGCCTGTTGCCATCAGAGGCAGAACTAGGCTAGTTAGACCATTATTAATCTCATCTAATGATAGCAATTATGTTCTCAAGCCCAATCAGCTAACAGGAAAACTTTTCAAGTGATGATAATTATTGGGTTGGTTTTTTTTTTTTTACAAATACATTTTGCAAAATTGTCCCCCCACTTGGCACAGTGTTGGCACATTAAACAGTGATATGCAGGTAAAATTAATTATCCATCACAGAGAGGTTTAGAGGTAGAAGAGACTTTAAAGAAATGATCTTTGCCAGGCTTCCAGACTGCCAAACCATATCAGCCCACTGAACCTCTCCAGTTTTTTTAGAAACTTTGCAGGGAGCATCCACAACTTCCCTCAGTAGCCAGTGATTAACAACCCTCTCAATCAGGAAATTCTTCTATTGAACCAAATTCCTTCTGCTTCCAACTGAATTCATTTCCTCTTGTTCTGCCCTCAGACCAGGTGGAGAACAACTAAGCTTCTTCCTCAAAATGTTTCTTCTTTTTTTTTTAAGGTATAGATTAAGTTCTTACTATGTGCCAGTCACTGCACTAAACACTGGGGCAGATACAAGCTAAATAGGTTGAACACAGTCAATGTCTCACACGGGGCTCACAGTCTTAATCCCCATTTCACAGATGAGGTAAATGAGGCACAGAGAAGTGAAGTGACTTGACCAAGCTCACACAGCGGACATGTGGTGGATCTGGGATTAGAACCAAGATCCTTCAGACTCCCAGTCCCATGCCCCTTCCATTAGGCCATACTGCTTTTTTAATCCAGCCTTGTCTAAGGTTATGCAACAGGAAAGTGGTAAAACTGGGATTAGAACCCAGGTCATCCTGACTCCTAGGCCAATGCTCTATCCACTAGGCCATGCCGCGTCTCTGAAAGTGTGCAAATACTTGACCAATATATTCTTCGTGATCCCCTCTGGCCCCCTTTAATTTTTTCAAATGTATTCACAGCAGTCATTCCCACCTTGTAGGGGTGTAGCACTCAAAGAGGAGTTGAGAGATGCTGACGATGTGACTGGGCTGGGATACTGGGGCCCTCTATGGCCTTCAAAAGGTGAGAGGCACAGCATAAAGGCCAAGTGATCAAAATCATTTTGGACTCACCCGCATGCCTTATTTCCAATGGAATCAGGAAAACCTTAGCAGAATTCTGATCAGATGAAACAAATACTCTTCTCATGAAAATTTCCCACGTAAACCAGATTATCTGTAAAATGAGTATGAAATTCCTGTTCTCCCTCCTACTGTGAGCCCCCTGTGGGCTAGGGACTCTTTCCAACTTGTATCTACCTCAGTGCTTAACACATAGTAGTGGAAAGAACGTGGGCCTGGGGGACAGAAAGACATGAGTTCTAATCCCACCTCTGCCACTTGGCTGCTGGGTGATCTTAGGTAAGTCACACCACTTCTCTGTGCTTCAGGAAATTGTGCCTCAGTTACCTCACCTGAAAAATGGGTATTGAGACTGTGAGCCTCATGTCCGACAGGGACAGTGTCCAACCCCATTTGCTTGTATCACCCCCTTCCAGCACGGTACAGTGCCTGGACCATAGTAAGTGGATAAATATCACAATTATCATTGTTTATAATAATAATTTTAACATATTGTTCAGAGATACACTGAGTGGGATTCTCCTAGCACGTAACTTCCTCCAAGCTAGTCACTTTAAGAACCTTTGCTAGTGACTCATTGAAAGAATAAATGCAACTGCCCAAATTGCTTAACGTTGCAAAACTTTTGCTTTCCTGACTGGAGAATATGACATAAGCAGTATGAATTGCAAAACATTGCACTTCATTTAGTGACCTAGCTTCTGGTCCCAAATAGGGAAATAAACAATAGTTTTTCCCGTTAGAGACATTCATCAAACCCTGTGATCTCATCTCTAAGAAAATGCATTGCAGACAGTAATAGTCCTAATAAATTTATCCTGAGCCAGCAAAAGTTTTAATTGGAGTAGAAGGAAAAAAAATCTGAAGAATTTTGTGTTGAAACCAGAAAAAAACATTTTAGAAGTCTTCAGCTTCCAGTTTAGCTCTAGAATTTTGAAGTACACACCTATGCACACATACAGCCAATTCTTAGGATACTCAGGAACAAAAAAGCATGGATAATCACTAATACCTCTCCCTGTGAAGGCTGGAAGGGGTTTGCAGAGGAGACATTTCCCCTAACCTTGGGAGCAGTGGCACAGCAAACCAAGAGATCTCCAGCAAAAGCATCACAATGAAGGTTGGAGGCTTCTGGGTGTCAGGAGTTCCCCAGACCCTGCTGTTCCAGGGGTGAGCTGGAGCCCTTCCAGTCTTCAAGAGCAGAGAGGCCGGAAATCTCTCCATTTTGGGGGCTCTGCCTGAGTGACTGCAGAGTGGAGTCTGAAAACTGGGTCTCAGAGGTTCTTCCTCCGATAGGCAGTGTGTGGCCATCCGGAGACGTCAATTTCCACCTTCCCAATGCCAGTGCCAGGGAGGGAAGTCAAAGGGGGAAGAAGAGAGGGGGTTGGATATCTTAGCCAAAAAAAAAACCCATCCTTCACCATAAGAGGGACAGTGCCAAGTCTCCCTTTACACAACCGAAACCCCTCAGCTCAAGTGCACCTGGTCCTTCCCTCTCTGTATGGGCAGGGCACCTTCGGGAAAGCAAGTTGATTGAACAGTCCTCTAGACTGTAAACTCGTTGTGAGCAGAGAATATGTCTACCGACTCTTATATTGTACACTCCCGAGCACTTAGTACAGTGCTCTGCATAGAGT
Organism: Ornithorhynchus anatinus; assembly: GCF_004115215.2. Classification (NCBI taxonomy): domain Eukaryota; kingdom Metazoa; phylum Chordata; class Mammalia; order Monotremata; family Ornithorhynchidae; genus Ornithorhynchus; species Ornithorhynchus anatinus. Next base: position 9,423,452 of record NC_041751.1, on the reverse strand, counting down.
AAGCTTTCAATAAGTACGATAGACGGGCACATATTCACACACAGCTCAGGAAATATATAAACATGAATAGGAGCTAGGCAATATTCAATTTTGTTAGGGATGTGAAAAAACATCTTGATCAAGTTTCCATTCAATCATTTATTGAGCGCTTACTGAGTGCAGAGCACTGTGCTAAGTGCTTGGAAAGTACAATTCAGCAATAGAGACAATCCCTGCCCACAAAGGGCTTACAGTCTAGAAGTTTCCATTTTGAACCCATTAATTGAGTTTCTTCACAATGTTTCCCTTAAATGAATTATATTTATGATATTTAAATCACAATTATTTCTCTTATAGTGAAAAATCCTTAATTTAATTTTAGAAGGATTCATCAAATGTTAATTTTATACTCAATTCTCCATACCCCTGTGAACTCATGTTTAAATGTACCTTCACATCCAGCCTCCTTACAGTTTCTTCTAGAGAAAAATTCCAATTTGTCAACCTGAATAGAACAAACATTACCCCACTGCTGATGTGACAAATGTGACACCTGGTGGGTTCTGGAATCAACACAAAACCCTTAAATAAGCTTTTTAATTGAGCTCATCATGAAGACATTTGTTAAACACAAAGCTTCCTCCTCTCTGCTGGGCCAAAAAGTGCTTAAAACCTCTACATTAGAAACCAAAGCTAATACAAGGGCTCCATCTTACTTGCTAATTGCTGGTAGCATTAAACATTCACAACTAAAATAAATATTTATGAAAGGTGGACAGTGTGTTCTGCAGTTTTTGTGACTTGCAGTGTTTCTCTCTCCAGAGTTTTGCTGCATCCTTAAGGTGCATTTGTTTTGAGCAAATGCAAACTTATACCAGCCAATACTCTTGGAATGGCTAATGATTCAGCACCAAGACTGCGCTCACTTGAAGATGCCAAAGAGTGAAGCCCACTGCCTTAAATGTCCCAGTTCAGCAAAAAGCTGAGTTGACTCACTTGTAAACTCCTTGAGGGCAGGGATCGTGTGTCCGTTTACTCTGTTGTACTTTCCCAAGTGCTTAGTACAGTGTTCGGCATGAAGTAAGCACTTGGATGCCATCGATTGGTATTGCTACACTGCAGACTATTTTTCTGGAGGGGAGGGGCACGGAGACAATATACAAGTTGACACCTAAAATATCTTAGTGCAGAAAGATTATAATAATGATTATTATGGTGCTTCTTAAGTGCTTGCTATGTGCCAGGAACTGCTCTAAACACCTGGGCAGATACAAGGTAATCAGGTTGGATACAGTTCGGGTCCCACCTGGGGCTCACAGTCTCAATCCCCATTTTACTGATGAGATAACTGAGGCCCAGAGAAGTTAAGCAACTTGCCCAAGGTCACACAGCAGACACGTGGCAGATCTGGGATTAGAACCCGGGTCCTTCTGACTCCCAGCCCTGTGCTCTATCCACTAAAAATACTTTCATGCTATCAGATTGATTTATAGTTTAAAAGACAAAAATTTCTCCACCGTCTCTGAAAGACCCACAAGAAGCAAAGACAACACTCAGCAGGGATTGGGGTTCAAGTTATTCACTTGGGTGCAAGAAGGAAAGAGGTGAAAAAATCCAGATGTGAAATATTCATAAGAAGGTAGAGTAGTAACTATGCAAACATGAAAGCATTAGGTAAAACAACTTGCACGGAATCTGTTGAATCACCAGGTTTTATGCTCATGCCCAGGAGTTTTTGCACATTCATGAGATAAATGAGACATTCTTTCAGAGTTTAGTCATGGCTTTAAACACTTTTCAAATAGCCCTGCAGAGGAAACGTTTCACCCCTCGGGAGAGTCCTTTAGTAGCAAGGACTCGTTTGGACAAATACCGGCTTCATTTTAAAGTCAGTCACTCTCCTTGACATATCACACTCGAAGCCAAAGGCATCAGATATATCATTTTTGTAATCTTGGCAAGTGAGGGAAGGACCGTGGGAGGCATGTAAACAATGAACCGTTGACAGAGAAGCAGTGGTAAAGATGGGGAAAATCCACTCTCTGTGGACACAGCCACTTCTCTCAGAAGTGTGAATTGCCCTTTAGACTTTCTTTGTTCCATGAGAATGAATGAGCTCAGTCCAGATGACTTTCGGACCAAGAAACCGCATGGAGGAATTAATGAGAGTGCTAGGGGTTCATACAATGTCATTCCCATTTTCTCAACTCTGCCAGTTCCCACGGGGGCAGTGGATGCAACGAGCGAAGAAGGAGGCAGGGGTGCAGCATATTACTAATTACACACAAGGATTCTAAGAGTAAAACCTATTTTTGGCCAAAGTAGCCAGAGCATAATGCTAAGGCTCAGTCACACCAAAGAACATGCAGTTGCCAGGGTAGCCACCATCTTGACTGCCCACTTTAGATAGCTAGTTCAGGATTCCTGCCGAGTTTACCCATATTGTGAAATATCCCAAGTGCCACAGCAGGCATTTCCCCATGGGTAGAGGCAATGGGAATCATGCAATAGGAGTATAGATATGGTAGCCTACCCTCAAGGGGTTTGCAATCCCATGGATCAAGGTAGATGGAAGTATGACTATGTATTTGGGACCATGAAAATATCATGGATCTGCCAGAGCCACAGGCACAAAGGCCTAGGTTCTTCCTCTACTGGAGCCCCTGGGTCCCTCCACCATCCTTTAAAGGGAAAAGTGGAAGAAGGCAAAAAGGTACAGCACACTTTGCCAACTGTTTGATTTTTGGAAAGGGTGTGTCTAGTGGACTGGGGATGCCCGTGACAGAGCCGTGGAGGGCCCTCAAACCTTCCATCTGCTGCTTTCGTTATTTTTAATTTGGTTTGGTCACATTATTTTTTTCCTCGCAAGCCTGCCATCATTTCTCCCCAGTTTTAGACTGAGAGCCCCATCAACTAGAATTATCATTCTTGTACCTTCAGCAATTGTAAAGTGCTTGGAACATAGGGTGCTCTTAATAGATAGCACAATTATTATTTCTTCAAATCTGTGCGAAGGTAGTAATGATTGCAGTATTTTTAAAAATGGTACTTGTTGAGCCAGGCACTGTACTAAGCACTGGGGTAGATACAAGATAATCAGAAAAGGCACAGTCACTGTCCCACGTGGGGCTTACAGTTTACAGAAAGGAAGCACGTATTCAATCCCCCTTTGACAGGTGAAGAAACTGCTTCACAGGGGAAGTTATGACTTGCCCAAGGTCATAAAGCAGGCAAGTGGTAGGGACAGGATTAAAACCCAGGTCTCATTACTCCCAGTCACTTGTCTTCCCACTAGGCTGCCCTGCTTCTCAGCTTCTTTTTGAGTGCCAGCTACAGAGATATCTATTATCAAAAAGAGTTGCAAACACTTGGAAATTCTCTAGGTAAAAGTTGTAAATAGTCCATTGTGAAAGAACCCGGCAGTTTTAGGAAACAGCTGCAGTCAATTCTAATCAAATAATTAGAATCACTTCCTACCATTCTAGTCCCTCTTTCCAAAGATCTCCTAACTTAATCTACCAACTTGTTTATAAAGAAAACTCAAGCTGGATCTCAAAACTCACTTTCCCTTAGATTACCTTAGGAGAACTAAGCCACCGAGCTAGATAAGAGAATTGTGTTATTAAAATGCTTTAAGCAACGTTTTCCCCCCTTTTCCTTCATGAATGCCTCCCAGGTCCAATTTATGTTTTAGTTGAAGTAGGGGAAACGACTAACACACAACATAAACTATTTTAACATCAGTTAATTCAATTTCAAATTCTGGTACGGTCAAACACTCATCAACCTAGGCTGTGAGCTCAGTGTGAGCAGATAATGTGTCTATATTGTTTTACTGTACTCTCCCAAGTGCTCAGTACAATGTTTTGCACACAGTAAACACTCAATAAATACAATTGAATGAATGGATGAACCTGACAGCTTTATGATCTCTTTGTTTGAACAGATTCAGGCTAGGAAAGCATATTCTGTGGTCCATTTTATTCAGCTTCCAAGGGAGGGCGCAAGAAAGCTGAAAGATGGTGGATTTTATTCACTGTGATTACCCAACCGATCCCGATTCCAGAAAAACCCAACACTGTACTAGTCCCAGCATTAACTCGGAAATATATTCGAGTCTCCAAAACACTTGACCTCTTGAAGACCAAATGCAATATAAGTCAAAACTCAAAGTCCTGGTTTCCACCATTTTTAACAAAGCAGTCCTGTCAGTCCATTTTAAGGCTTCAAAGCCCAAATCCCCTCACAAATGCCACACTTAACAAAAGCTCTGATTCAACCCAAACTCTAACAAACACAAGATTAGGATTCCACTAGAAGATACCGATTCAAGAATAAAACACTACCACCAACATACATAACATTTTAAAAAATACACAAAATAATTCCCAGACATACCTTAGTAGATTGAGAGCCAAAATTATCTTCCTGAGCTGTAGTTGGAGTTGCTATTGCTGGCTCCCAAGATGAGAAAAAGCCACGTTGACTCTGCTCCTCCTCACTAGCTGCCTTCAGTTTTCTCCTCAGGTGTTGTAGCTTCATCAGCTGATCCATATAAGTGGTCTGATTACTCAGTCTCTAAGGGTGGGGTTAGAGTGTGGGGTTTGTTTTCCCCTTTTAGGGAAATGAGCCCTTAGTTGCTGAAGCTGTCTTTTAGTCATTTTTTTGGCCATGGAAAAGTGAAGGTTTATATATGTTTTATAGGCTTTACCACCACACTTTTTACCTTAAATGTTCATGCCAGTATTTAAGGTGCTTCTTACTAATAGAGGAGTGAAAGATACACACAGAAGGGCTCAAAAACAGTCATAGCAGAGAGCAATCATTTGCTGCGAAAAAGTAAGTTGAGGGCAAGCAATTTAAATACCCTCCTGGTCTGCCAGCACCAAATGATGGTCCCACTAATATTAAGTAAAGCACTAACTTCCTCCTTCCTGTTCCTCTGCCCCCTGGAAAAAAAAAATGGATTTCCAACTAAATTCAGGCCCAGAGTGTTGAAAGCTGAAGTTGGCCCACCATACCCAAGCAGGCAAAGAAACCCTGAATTGGCAAGTGTATTTACTGATTAAGAAACCTAGAGCGAGCATGGTCCATATAACCTTTAAACCTTGGCACAGTCATTCAGACCACTGACCATCCAGCTCAGGATTCTGTCCCAGGTACCAACAAAGAAATGCTGGAAGATTGAAGGAACAGGTCCTTCCCTTTAGCTTCATGCAGGGGGAAGCCTCATATCAGCAGACCCTGAAGACAGGGGGTGTTTATATATTTAAAGGAGCCCCCCATTTTCTTTTAGCTATCCAGCTGTGATGGTCACCGGCTGTAGGACTGAGTCACGAGCAGTCTGAAATTTGGCACCTGTAATCACAATACCCTATTTTCTTTATGTTTTTATTTTTGGTTTATCTTTGTCCTTGTCTTTTAATTTAATCTTTCCTTATGATTCTGTCACCAGAGCCCTCTCCCGTCAGTGTTTTTAGTCTGTGAGCTCCTTGAAGGCCAGGGACAGTGTCTGTCACCATATCTATTATCCCTGTGTTGAGCACAGTGCTTTGCACACATTAGGTGCTTAATGAATACTACTACCACTATTAGTTTTCTCCCCTCCCTCCAGTCCATTGCCAAATCACAAACAAGGCTTTGAAACTAACTTTTCCAGACTTCTTAACCTCGACTCCTAGTTTTCCGCCTTATAGCGCCTGACCTCTCCTGAAAATCATTTCCACTCGGTTAGCTTTATCCCACAGCAAAGAGGTAATTTCTGAAAAGCATCCGTTTGAGAAAGACTGTGGCCTAGAGGAAAGAGCATAGGCCTATAAATCAGAATATCTGGTTTCTAATCACGGCTCTGCCACTTGTCTGCTGTGTGGCCTTGGGAAAGTCGCTTAACTTCTCTGTGCTTCGGTTACCTCATTTATAAAATGAGGATTAAAGCTGTGGGCCCCATCTGGGACATGGTCATTGTCCTATCTGTTTATCTTGTATTTATCCCAGCACTTAGTGTAGGGCACATAGTAAGTGCTTAACAAATACCGTAAAAAAAAAAGAGCCTAGGTCTAGGAGTCAGGAGTTCTAGGTTGTAATACTGGCTCTGCTTCTTACCTGTTGCATGTCCTTGGGCAAGACACTTTAGTTCTCTGTGCCTCAGTTTCCTCACTTGTAAAATAGGACTTAAAAATAATGTTGGTATTTCTTAAGCACTTACTATGTGCAGAGCACTGTTCGAAGCACTGGGGTAAATACAGGGTAACCAGGTTGTCCCGCAGGAGGCTCACAGTCTTAATCCCCCTTTTACAGATGAGGGAACTGAGGCACAGAGAAGTGAAGTAACTTGCCCACAGTCACACAGCTGACAAACGGCAGAGCTAGGATTCAAACCCATGACCTCTGCCTCCCAAGCCCATGCTCTTTCCACTGAGCCACGCTGCTTCTCTTCTTCCTCCCCCTTACAATGTGAGCCACATGTGGGACAGATCTGCTTATCTCATATATATCCCAGGGCTTAGTACAGTGCCTGGCATATATTAAACACTTAACAGATACCCCAATGATTATCATTATGGGACTGCCCAGTATGCTAAGAGCTATGCATTGGTTGTTTGGTGTCTGTGCAGCAAGTGATTCAATTGTTCACCACTAACTACTTTCTTCTCTCGCTTTTCAGCTAAAGTACTACTGTAAGATACAGCGTGCTTGTGGGGAGTACAAAGATCCACATAGACGGACCAATAATGGATTTAGACATTGGGCCAACCTACACAGACTTAGTGTTTTAATAGAGTCACTACTGAGAGAAAGTGAAACAGAGGAGCTGCCGAAAATTAATAACATCTTGGGTAGCTTCAGAGCATTTAGCCTTTAAAGGGGTAGCCAATTCAACTTTTTAAATCCCAACTTAGTAGGCAGCGTGGCTCAGTGGAAAGAGCCCGGGCTTGGAAGTCAGAGGTCGTGGGTTCAAATCCCAGCTCTGCCACTTGTCAGCTGTGTGACTGTGGGCAAGTCACTTCACTTCTCTGGGTCTCAGTTATCTCATCTGTAAAATGGGGATTAACTGTGAGCCTCACGTGGGACAACCTGATTACCCTGTATCTACCCCAGCGCTTAGAACAGTGGCCCGCACATAGTAAGCGCTTAACAAATCCCAACCTTATTATTATTATTAGGCAAAGAATTGCCCCTTTGTTACCTTGAAAGACTGGTTTAGAGGTAATGGCTGGACACTTCCAATATCTGCTGTGCTCCTGGGTCTGGGTATAATTTTATTAAGCATGTACTTGTTGAAAAGAATCAAGGTTTTAATCATCGGCAACATTTATTGAGCACCTACTATGGGCAGAGAACTATACTAGGTGCTTGGGAGCAAGCAGTAATTGAAGATGTGGTCCCTGGAATCACTTACCCTCTAACCAGGCTAGAACTCCTGCAATCCCATCTAAGAAAATCCTCGAGCCCTAACGGGATCCAAGAGGCCATTATGTTCAGGCCCCTGTCTCCAGGACAGATGATTGTTGATAGTAACCTCCAAGCATGGAAAGTCCACACTTTCCTGGCTAGTTAGTCCAATCCAATGTTTTATCGTCCTTAACATGAGAAGTTCTTTATGGCCAGTTGCAATCTCTTTGGCTTTCATTTGAACCCAGTTTCTCTTTTATTCCTCGGTGGATGGAGCACAGTTTTTTTCCAGTCTCTCCATAAATACTTGAAGACAGTTTAAAATCTCTTCTACCACCCTCCTTAGCCTTTCCTTTGCCCCTTCTTTTGATGACCTTTAGTACAGTAGTCATGTCTGCCACTTCTCCAGACTGTCTCAAATTTCTATATACTCTTTCTAAAATACAGTGACCACACCAGTATCCTGTTTAGAGTCTAGTGAAAGGATGATTGCCCAATTTCTTGTATGTCACTCCTTTTATGATATCCCAGGACCATATTGCCTTTTAAACAAAGACACTCCATTGCTCTGCCGAACTGACATTCAGTTTATGCCACTTGGCTCTTTCACTGCCATATTTGTGCCAGGTTCTCTGCATCCTATATTTGTGTTCTAAATGTGCTATGAATACTGCCTTGGGAACAGGGTGGGAATTGGGAGTCAGTCCAGGGCAGTTCAAATCAAAGCAAAAAGCCAGCCCAAAGAAGAGGAATGAAAATAAGAATGGGATCCAGAAGGAGGGGGTCCTGATACCCTAAGAGAACATCGAATGACAGGATACTTCCTAGACTGTAAGGTTTCTGAGGCAAGGATTATGTCTATTAACTCTATTGAACTCTCCCAAGCACTTAGTACAGTGTTCTGCATAAGTGCTCAGTAAATACCATCTTCTGACTGATTTGATTGAAGGCAAGCTCATAAATAAACGAGAGCCTTGAAGGAAGTAAAAATCTCCAGCTTCGAAGCAATGACCATCACATGACACTTTTGTTGGGAGGGGTGTGTGAAGATCCTGAACAACAGCAGTATACCCCAACAGCAGCTCTGTGGTGACCAGAAATAAGGGAACCATAAAAACAGTGACCCAAAGGAACTCTATAAGATACCAGGAAGGTGAAACCTCAAACTAAGGAGGTTCAGCAGTGGACCGGTGTGGAGTCAGTGGGCAAAGACAGGTCAGACCGGTGCAATTAAAAATGGAATGACTTTATTGGACCAGGGGCTTGGAGAGGATCATGTCCCAAGAGGGAGAAATGAGAAGAGTGCACTGGGAATAACCGTGCAGCAAGGAGCAATCTTTACATGCGTGCACTGTGAGATGGATCACCAGTTACATTTTGATCTTATTGGCAGCTCTTCTGCACCCCAGTAAAAATCTCGCCATCAGTAACATCACTTTGGTACTTGAAGCACAGTTACACAGTAGTTTGCCCCTACTAACACTTTGCCCTTTAGAATGCCATCCTTTTTTCTAGAAAACTGACCTATTCCAAAAAGCCTGCTGGTCCAGCTAGACACCCCCTAATGGTAGATTATTCTACTATTTTCAAGGTTTGTCCATGAGAATGTTGTGCGAGGTGGAAAAGGGCAGATTAGATTCCTTTACGTGTGCCAGAGCAGATCAGATTCCTCCCAATGTGGAATGTAATATGTGTTATTGAACCCTTAGAGCTCCAAACAGGAGAGTCAGAAGTTAAGGAAAGGGAAACCAGGAAAAGAAAGGAGTAATAATGGTGATAGAAGTTGTGGTAGCATTTACTGAGCACCCAGTTAGTGTGATGCACTATACTGGGTGCTAAGGAAGTACAGAGTGGAGCATATTCCCTGCCCACAGGGAGCTTAAATTCTAAGGGAAAGAAACATAGAAATTTTTACACCTCTGCCAAAATAAGTGATCAGACATGTCTATATGAGTGATTAGGACTTTGAAAATAAGGTCATATGTGCTAGAGAATGGTTTTGTTCAGGAATAGGAAAGGAAAACCAGAGTGCTGCAGGTTGTGCAGAACCTTGGCAAATAGGCAGAGGAGAGGAGTGGCCTACTGCTATGAGGGAGGGCCCAGGGGTCCTCAAGACTATTTGGTGGGGGGAAAAGGTGGGGAGGGGAAAAATTATTCTTCACATGAAGCCTTCACAAGGCAGCCCCCTGCTTGTAAATGCTCTCAAGCTCCTTGTCCAGTGTTCTTCATTCAGCAGGGGCACAGGAGGCATTGCTGACTGTGGAGTAAACATGGTAATATTCTTTGTGCTGCTAGTAGAAAAGGTTGCTTCTCACCTTCTTCCCCTTCATCTGGGGACACTATGTAGAACATCTACCCAAGAGACTCAGTCAGGATCCAGAAATCACACAAATTTCCAACAGAGCTTGAAGAACCAGGTGACAGAACTCCACCTTCTCACATAAGGAGAGGTCACTCCTTCCCCTGGCGAGTAACAGCAACTGCTCTGTCACCACGCTCCACCCTCTGCCGCATGGAGCTGTAAGGTGGCTCGTTGCACATCATGAAAGGCCCTTCCCAGTCTCAACATTTTCTCTGCTCAAAAGTCACTCTTTCCCCAGAGCAGAGCAGAGCAGCAGAGTAATGACATTTGTTACACACCATGTGCCAAACACTGAACTAATCACTGGGGTAGATTTAAGATAATCACATCCCACGTGGGGCTCAAAGCCTAAGTAGGAAGAAACACAGGTGTTGAACCCTCATTTTGCATATGAGGGAACTGAGGCATAGAGAAGTTAAGTGATTTGCCCGGGGTCACACAGCAAGACAGCGGTAGAGCCGGGTCTAGAACCCAGGTCCTCTGAGTCCCGGGCCTATGCTCTTTTCACTAGGTCACGCTGCTTCTCTACATGTTTATGTGGGACCCACCTACGTCCCAGGCACAGATTAACAGCAGACTAAGGCTGGCAGTGACTTGGAGAAAAGCATCGTGTAAAGGTTGCTAAATCTTCCCAGCATATCTACCAAGGGACCAAGGCCCTTCTCTCACTAAATGTAATCTGCTTCTATCCTAAAGGGAGGCTCCATTTTAATAATGAAAGATGATATTGGGGCAAGACATTCTTAGAACTGTGCTCTAGCATAGGGAGTAAGAGTAAATTATTTCACGTCATAAACGAATTTAGGTTACTGCTCCAGAGCCAGAGCTGACCGTATTGTGGGTGTCGGTGTCTCTGGGGCTGCCCGGCTTAAGGGCCAGGGGAAGCCTCCCAACTGCCCCTGAGTTACCCCTTTGACCAGTCCTCACTCTGCACTGTCTTCTCTTGCTGGTGCTCATGATTGACAAACTGGTAGGGACAGGTAAGGGATCATTGGAGGTGCTGTGGGTTCAATCCTCTCCTGGAGAAAATGGAAGGTCTTCCAAGTCTTACAACAGTAATGTGGTGGGCAGTATGCAGAGCTACAGCACAGGACAACCTTTGGCTTGTTTTCCCACCCCTTAGAGCTTTGGTCACTACACTGGGGTGATGGTGTGTGTGAGCATGTGTCTCTGTGTCTATGTATGTCCGTGAGTGCAAGTAGGTGCGTGCATGTCTTGGTGTCCGTGGGCGTGTGGGCGAATGTATGTGTATTTCCATCCCACTAGGTCCTCCTGCACCTAAGCCAACTGCACTAATAATAATTCTCCCCCAGTTTGGGGGTTGAGCACTCAAGAATTCTTAATCACAGAAAATAAAAAGATGACTTAATAGTGCAGACATTTATAATTCAATTGCCTGAATTCTTTCACTCCTCTGTGGACAGCAGTAAAAAAAACCTGAAAGTGAGTGGCAGGAGTGAGCACTGCATCCCATCGATTTCATCCAAGCACATAGTGAAAGCAGTGAAAGGTGAAGGCAGCACATTTTGTCATGGCCTAACCAGCTCTCACGGGAGACCGTCTCTGACAGTGAGATACTGCCTTGGTCTACTGCAACAGACCCAGCCCGCGGTTCCCAGGTGACTCTAATTCAGGACCCTCCGCTGTCAGTTCCCAACCTCTTCTGCAGAGAGAGATGTAACACTGTTTGGACCGTGCAGCTGTTGGCTCGTACCCTACGGATGATCTCTTGCTAGAGAAATTGCCACAGCCAAGTTAATTTGGACAGGAGAAGCAGAGGCTTCCGGGCGAGTGCAAATGTTCTTTCAAGGCCCCACGGAAATCCAGCCCTAGATCAGTGGTGAGAGGCAATAGGGAGGCCACACATCCCATGGCAGACAGGTGTTCCCTCTAGGACATTTAACCCTAGTCCTAGCCCAAGCCCTAACATTAACCCTAAGCCTCGCCCGAACTCTAAGGCTAACCTTAATCCTAACCCTACAACTAACACCAACCCTCACCCTAATTCTATCTCTAGGTCTAACCCTAACACTAACCCTATTCCTAACTCATCTAACTGGGAGTCCGTGGGGGTAAACTCTGCTAGTCCCCAGAACTTTGCTCCCCCTGGAACTCTTTGCACTCTTCGTGCACACTCTGTGTGCAAAGTACAGTGCTTTGCACATAGTAAGCACTCAATAAATACGATTGAATGAATGAACTCTCCCAGAGCAACAAATTCCCCTTTCGATGTTCCCCTTTAGGACATTTATACCATTAGCAAATTTAGTGGTGGGAGTGTCACAGAGCAGATGCCCATGTCTGGGAAATTATTCTTAATATGCTAGTTGTTCAGCACATACTATGTGCTAAGCACTAGGGTAGGCAACAAGATAGTTGGAAAAGACAGTCCCGCTCCCTTCCAGAGATCATAATCTAAGCAAAAGGGAGAACGGGTATCTCATCCCCATTTATAGATGAGGAAACAGAGGTACAGAGAAGCTAAGTGACTTGCCCAGGGAAAATGAAACTTCAAGTAGTCTGTTCTGTTTCCCATATCTCCTCCAATGTTTTCCCGGCTCACAACACATTGGAATGATTGTTTCCGCTGACATTACTAGGCCCTTCTACTACCTACAGTCCCAGGACTAGCTGTTTGAAGGTGAACCATTTTCATCATCCAGCATCAGGTCACCAAGATAAGAACTGGTCCAAATCACTTAGTAAAAAGTCGCTAGGGTGGGAGTCCGGGAGCTAAAATAATCTGGATAATTCTATCAATGCCCTGCTTCAGTTAACCAGTAGAGAACCACTTCCACCTGGGGGATGAAAGACATACTAAATAGAGCAAGCACTGAGCATGTGACATTATCCTCTCTTTCAATCATGCCACCTTAGTAGCAGTCCACTCGAAGTCTTACTTCATTAGAAGACAAAGAATTTACAGTGGAATTTGAGGTGGAGAAACAAAGAACAGATGAAAAAGAAAGGGAAGAGGAAAGCGGCAAAGGAAAAAATCTCAAAATTACAGAAGTTTCAAGCCTTTCTAGGATTGCCCAGCAACGAGTTGGCCATGGAGGTTTGGAGTCAGAGGGTCCAGGGGCCTTTCTAGAAGGGGAAAATACAGGACTGATGAGCAAAGCTACCATGAGGCTGCTAAGATCCAGGCTTGGGGACTATAGAATGATCATGGGGGCGGTGTCTTCGGAATAGGATAAAGTTACAAACTTTACATTTTTCTTTTTTCAGATGGGTCTCAATAAACGGCACAGTTATTGCTTTCCAGTAGTTGGCTTTCAAACCTTTAATAAGTTCAGTGGAAAACCTACAGAAAAATACTTTGCAATATTGCTAGCCCAATCAAGAGTACAAATGAAAAATTGTATTGAACAGGTCAATGTCCACTATTAGATCTTATAAAACCACACAACAGTGAGCCTGCAAGGACAAGGCTATTTTAGAGTATTTTGAAAACTAAAATGAAGCAAAATAGTAGTGAACTAAGAACATCCCTTCCAGTGTAAATGAAAATAAATAACTGATAGTTTTAAAAATTGTACTGTATAAAGTCTTTCTATAAATTAATACACAAGTTAAGTTTATTCAAGTAATTTATCCACTATTTAAGATAGTACACGTTTGCATTACCCTTGGTTGTTTTTATTCTTCAGCATTTTTATCACCCCTTGCTCTTTACCAATCCTGACTAGCTTCTTTCTTGTAACGTGAGATCCAAATTTGTACGAGTTTGTGACAAAAATGCCCACTGTTAATTTATCAAATATCATGTAGCATTTACTGAACAAATTTAATGGTAATTTATCTTATCATTTCAACCAATAAGATTTTTATTTTCTAATTATGCAATTCCTGAACAAAGATGCTCTCCCTCAACAATTTGACAGTTACCCTTAAAAACTCTATTTGGAAGCAGTGAGTCACAAATTCTTTACCTCAAAATTGAATTATTTCCATGACACAGAAAAAAATCCAGACAAATGGAAATGCTATTGTTACCCCTCCGAAAATGAAGTGTACATACAGATGCTATTTTCTAAACCATGGATCAGTAAATCCTGTTAGATAAGTATGTAACATATTAAATATTCTGAGGCTGTGTGGTAGAACAGTTTACAAAGGCCAAGGAATTTTGATGTGATTGATTTTGAATTTAGAGCAGTGCATCATTATTCCAGTGGAATTCGCTTTTACTGTTTCCCATGTATACTGTTCACATTCCTCAGTATCAGCAAAAAGGCCTCAGGGATCAATTTTACATTTTTATCTCCTTAACATTCCTTCTTTTATCATTCACTGCAGGGTGTTACCCAGGTTCTAACCTCATATTTTTGCTATGAGACTTCAAGACCTCAGATCATTTCCTGGTATTTCCAAATGCAGCAGAACTGAGGAAGCCGTATATGCCTTTCATGTGTTTTTTTTTTCCTGGCCTTGTCTTCTTTGCAAAACAATGTAAGCAAATTCCACTGGCTTATGACATCCAACAATGGAGATATTGGATATAGTCAAAACAGAGCTCAGTCCCACAGAGAGAATCCTCTGCAGCATTTTGCTTTATTAAGGGTAGGGAGGGGATGCTGGTTTCAAGTAGAATGCTTCTGCACAGTAAAAACAATCTATTGTGCAGGTTTAGGTCTCTGGGTCCTAAGTTCAGGAAAGTCACACACCACTGCCGATGCCCTTCAATCTCCAAAATGTTGTTGTTTTTGTTGTTTTTTCCACAAGTTTCTCCCGGGAGTAGAATACACTACACGGTAAGCAGATCCCACTATCATCCCCAAATCACCCTCAAACTGCAATGTTTAATAGGAAAGCCGTTATCTATCCCCTAACACAGGAGGTCTGGAATATCAAGGCTGCGGGAAGTCTCCCTTTCCCCACCCGCACGGGCATGACCATCTTTCGGTAAGTGCTTTTCAAACTTTGTTTTTGGACAGGAGCCTTCATATGTTACCTGATCCCTCATTCTGCATCAGAGGAGGACCTTTGCAGGAGCAGGAATCCCAGAATTGAGAACTAATGCAATACTTACACCTTCAAAGCCTTCTTAAGATCAGACTCCAGGAAGTCTTCCCTGATTAAGCTATCTTTACCCTGATATCTTTACCTTTACCTTTACTCTCACCTTCTACATCGCCTATGCACTTGGATCTGTACCCTTTGGACATTTGGTGTTCACCCCACCCTCAGCCCCACAGCATCATGTACATATCTATAATTTATTTATATTAACGTTGGTCTCTCCTTCTAGACTGTAAGCTTGTTGTGTCTGCCAGCTCTGTTGTATTGTTCTCTCTCAAGAGCCTATACCATGCTCTGCATACAGCAAGAGCTCAATAAATACCAATGATTGAACAATGGAGCCAATTTTAACAGCAAGAAATCTATTTGCATTACAAGATGCCCAACAGCTCCTTTCAACAGATGATCATCATCCTTTCTTGGGAAAGACAATACAACAGTAGCTACCCCAACGGTTTGGGCTGTGAAAAACCAGTAGTACTCCTAATATCATGGGTTGAAAAAACCTGCTTTCAATAATTCCATTTATTCCTTGCCACAAGGTACTGATTCAAAATCCCATAAATAATGTTTGTAATCTCAAGTCCATCATTTGAAGTGGGGCTCTCAGGCTATTTTTCACAAATGTCAATGCACAAGCAGCTGAGCCCAGCATATGGTTCAAGCTCAGATGTGAGTGATCGACCAACTGCACCAGGAAATGGACAGGCAAGATGCCATCACACATCTAACACATTTGGGAAGAAATTTATAATGGGTGAAGTTACTACATGACTTTGCCCTGAACTAATGCTGTCGTTTTTCTACTTCTAAGTTGGGCTGTATCTCTTTTTCAGGACCTGGATTTTTGAACTTGAGCACTCTTCATTACTACCTCTCCTTGGCCAGATGCAGTTACTTGAATCTGGATCCTCAAAGAACACGTAAAAAAAAGTTGAGTTGCATAGTTTGAAGTTTCATGGCTAAGACAAGTACCTGAGCTAATCCGAAGTAGAAAGTGCAGAGATAGGGCAAAACAGACCCACCTTAAGAATGAATGTGACTTCTTGAGAAGGAGAGGTCCTTTCATGTAGGTAGTATTGAAACAGACCAACTGAGGGAGAAAATGCCCCAAGATAACTCTTTGTGTCACTGGAATCTCTCAAATATATTAGCAACAAGAGAAGAATGAATTGGCATGGACACTTTGGCATGTGATTCGCTGTGAAATAGAATTTTTCAAGGTACGTTTTCCATTGGTAATAAAATATTGGAGAAAAGGTACAAAAAATACCCATTGTCATCATGGGACATACAATTCAGGCAAAAAATGGAAAGATGGCTAAGTCAAACAAGGGTTATTCTTCATAAAGCCCAGACTCAGAAGTAAACAGAGATGAGAAAGCAATGCCTTCGTATGCTCTCCTTTAAATCACCTCCCAAAACTATCACCCTCCTGGGTTTAAAGTTCCACAGAGAAGAAAACTACACGGAGCCTCTGTCCACACTTCTTGAAGATTTTTTTTTTCTTCTCAGAATTGGCCAGCAACTATTTTCTTCTCAGGAGAAACATGAATAGGTCTTTGAATATTTGATTTTATAATCATATTGTACCCCAAAGCTGAGGATTTTAGTTTTTAGATAGGCTAACACATGACTCACATTTTTTGGAGTCTCCCTGATGCATCTCACGAAATACTCATTCGACACACCCAGTGCATTTAAAAGGTTGGGCTTTACACTTGAAACAAAGGAAGCCGAGTGCAGAGCACAAACTCCTGCCTTTCCCAGACTGCTCCATTTTTCAGCTGTGCTATTTAATCTTCTAACCGATATTATCAGATCAAAAAATATCAACAAGGCTCAAAGGTCAGACCATTTGAACAGGTGATCTGTTTGAGCAGGTGATCTGTTTTCCAAATTCAAAGGCTGCTACTATATCCCTGAGGCTTAGGCAATCGCCGTTGGGAATGGCTCCAGAGAAACAGCACATTTGCCTGTTTTCTTCTGGGATGCTTTTATCCTAGTATTGGAAGTGTTAAATAAAGTGCTTAATTGTGGACAACTCTAAAGTCTTTTCATTATGAATTTAGTGGTGCAAATTTAGTGGTGTAAGAACTTTGGTAACTTCAATTCCCAAAGCAGATGAAGAAAAAGGAAAGGACATTATAGATGTCCTGCCATACCTGCCCCATGCTGCTAACTGCCAAATCCATAATCCAGCATTGTATGGAACAACAGAGAGGAACTGTTGCTCCATACAATGGGATCAGCTTCCTCTCTAAGAACCCTGCCCAAGAAGGGATGAGCAGTCACTCTCCACCATCAGGGCATTGATCTCAAATAAGCTTTCTTGACATCATTCTTGTCTCGTCATTCTAATGGCTAGGTTTTCCCATCTAGCCAACAAGTCAGATCGCCAGTCTACACTTCTCTTTCCACCTCCCTCCTTACTTTGCAATTTGTATGATGCCATCAACAGCTGAGATGATTTCTGCAATGCTGATGCTTGGAGACCTCCACTTGAGAAGGTTATTGGCCAAAGGGGAAATCTTATCCTAGCAAAGGAAACAACGGGCAGCAAATAATGTTGGATGTGCAAGCCTTTTGTACTTCTCCCTTCCAGTCCCTTGCCTCTGCTTTCCTTCTCAGAGGCAGCAAAGGAAAAGGAAAGTTAGCTCCCATGACGATGGAAGGGCGGAAACGCTGCAAACCCCTGGTCCGGGTTGGGAAATTTCAATTCCTGCATCTGTGAAACCTGCACTGATGAGGCAAAAATGAATACAGTCACCAAGAATAAATCAGTTCAGAGCCAAGGAAACCGCAAGAAATCATTAATGGAAGAGGTGGGTGCCTACAAGTGATTGCCCGGAAGTGCTAACATTTCCATTGTTTTAAGTGCTTTCTGTTTTCTGCAAATAATTCTACCTTAGCACAAACACAGATTTTAAAGAAAAGTATTCCTTTAACCAATTAAAATATATTTTCAAGAAAAAAGGCAATTGGCAAACAGTCTGACAACAGAATGCTTGTTTTGTTCAAAGCTAGTAGCTTGACGATGTAAAAGTAATACCTAAGTGGTACTGAGTGTTTTATGCACCACTAACACAATCTGCATTCTGACCCAAAATGTCTTTTGCAGCCAGCAGAAGATGTATTAAGTGTTTAAAATTCTCTCTTCAGGAGGCCTTAGGATGTTGAAAGGAATACGGGGCATTTCGTTACCAGCAACTTTGATGTCCAGCATCTGCTCAGGATCAAGAGTCTGCTTGTGGGCTGAATCTATGTAGTGGCCTGGGCAGGACTCTTAGAATGAGACTTAACCATAAAGCTCTCTGACATCCGTGTGGAAAGCCGTAGCTTGTGCTATTCCAGAAAGGGACGTTCCATCACTGGTAGGGAGCTTGGCTACATTTGACCATCCTTCCCAATGGGTCTGCCTGGTACAATCAGGGGGCCTGCATAATGTTTCCCTAAGTTCACTAGTCACTGGGTCTTCTCAGAAGCATTTCTAGCTCGTAGCAGATAGTCAAAGAAAATTACCCATGATATACCCACTGTAGGAGCTAGTGACAGGCAATTGGCCCAGAACTGAAGCTCCAGAATCGTAAGATCTGATTGACAGACCCAGAGGTGCCAACCTTAATTTTTGAGCCTGGGGGCAAAAAGCATACAGGGATTTTAAGGGTGTTGAAGGCTGGAAGGGGAGATTATTTCAAAAAGCTAACAGGCCAAAATGCCACTCTTTTGAATCAGTTCAGACCTGACTGGAAACTCTCAGATCTTTTCAGAGACGTGGGATGAGCAACTGTAAGAGTCTAGTTCAAAGAGCTCCGGGGGCCAGCACCTCGCTGTCTCCATCACTCCACGAATTGAGCCTGATGACCCGGTCGCTTTTGTTTCTTATGTAGGCTGATTTCCCCAAAAAGAGAATGAGAAAAGGGAAGTAGAGAGAAGAGAGACACCTGAGGATGTCTCGGTATACTTAGGAAACTCCTCTACACTACAAGCTCGTGGTGCACAGGGAATGGGTCTATCAATTCTGTTGTACTGTACTCTCCCAGGTGCTCAGTACAGTGCTCTGCACATAGTAAGCACTCAATAAATACGATTGATTGCCCTGTACACAGTATGTGTTCAATAAATACCACTCAATGTTCTTACAGTGCCATTTTTCTAATTGCAACATCAGTCATATAAAGTGCTGCCAATAGTGCATATGTTGAAACGTTCAGGGTCAAGCATGGCCACAAATTCCTTCCCCGTCCCCCCTGGCTTTGACATAGAGGGAGAGGCTTTATCAAATACATTAAAAAAAGGAGTGTCTAGCTCCAGTCTCGATTGGGCCTTGGAGCAGATGACACTCAAGCTGAGCCTGAAGGTCTCAGCAGCTGAAGAGCAACAGAGGGGAAAAAAGGCCTTTCCTCCTCAGTTTCTACCAGCCAATTTATGGCTTTTACTTGCTTTCCTCCATTCTGACTCCTTTTCTCTTCCCCCAAACCTCTTCCTCCTCCCTCTCCTCCCTGAGCCAGCTGGAAATGATGCCACCACTTGGCAGATCCCTGAGCTGACTGCACATACACAGCCTGGGAGCCAGCACTGGAAGGTTTAGAGGAACTCCGCCCCGATTCAAGTCTTTCTCCTGAGGGATGCGCGCTTCCCTTTCTGAGCTTGGTCGGCTTTCTTCTTTTCCTCCTCCTCCTCTGCTTTTCTCCTCTCCTCCCTCACCTCCTTGTACTTCCACCTGGGAATCTGGAGGTAGGTGCCATTCTGAGGACCGCTGCTGCTCTTCCTCCGGTCGTGCTCCGGCTGGAAGGTGGCTGGGGGCGCCTTGTTGACCCGGACCTTTGGGATGACAAAGCCTGGCCTCACGCTGCTTCTCCTCAATAGGTGGAGGGGCAGGAGGCTTGTCTTGCGGGTGGCCGCCGGGCCCGCCTGGGAAGCTGCGCTGGGCAGAACTTGGAGGCTGGCCCTCCTGTCCTTCTTCTTGGGGACCACCACGACCCGGGAGTTTGGAAACACCTTCTCGTAGCTGTTCACTGGATCCCTCTCCTCAGATTGCAATTCCTGGGCCCTTTGCCACCGCAGGATCTCCTGAACCGCCAGCCGTCGCTTCCCCACGCAGGGTGGGCTCTCTGGGCACACCGTCTGACAGGACGTCGCCACGAAGGGGCTGCCTAGCCCCGTCGTCATCCTGACCATGTGATCGAGGGCTCCCTCGTCTGCGGGCTCCCGGGGGTAGCGGGAGAACAGCGTGGCCCGCACGCAGTCCGACAACCTCTGCAAGCAGCTCTTGGGTTCCACCGCCTTGGCCGTCGTCTCCTTCGTCCCGGGCCACTCCGGCTTGTACCGCTCACTAAGCTGCTCGGGGCAGGGCCGGTCCAGTAATCTCCGAATGAGGGAGGCCGCCTCATACCTGCCTGTGAAACACGCCCACTCCCACGCGTTCATTTTACGGTTGGGGTCGGTCGCATGAATATTCGCCCCTGGAAAAAGAAAGCAAAATCAAGGATGAATTGAGTCCATGGAAATTTTTAGGGGGAAACGGTGTGGGGGAGAGAGGCAGTCCCTTTTCTTTTTAGTTTTAAGTGGCATAAATCCAATGATCCGGCAGCTCAACAGACACCACAGTTATTTTATCTTGATGAAGCTAATTCCCAAATTCAACCTTTCTGGATTAAGCTTTACAAAATCCTACAAATTTTCACTCCACCCAAGCCTTCATTTTGGCATCATATTTCAGTGCTTTACAATCTCATGTCTTAGCATATCTACAGTCAATCCCATAGACAGTGGTACAACTGTCAGTGGAGAGTCATCTTATTCAGGAGCGTAGTGCACTCTGAGAGTGTACAAAGGAAAACCAAGACGTGGTACTTGTTCTCTTCTTGATTTGAGGCAATAATATTTAATACAACTCAGGGGAAAAAAACAGGTTTGCATTGTTTGATGGTCCTATCTCTCCAATGTGCTATTGGAGATCTAGCCAGTGTAAGCAATGGGGTTACTTTTTCTTTCAGATACATTTTCTAAGAATGGCTGTATTGGGAGTAGTTGTAATTATTTAGAACAGGAAAATCAGGAAATATCTCATTAGCTGAAGTATGATTTATAAATTAATAACTAAAAAAGGAAAGGGCGGTAAAAATGTCACTGTACAAATAAATGGCCCATTAAAATTGAATTAATTGCAAGGCACTTAAAAGGGAACAAACTGCAAAATTAAAATCTTAATGAACAATTCATTTTTTGAAACAGGCAGTTTTCAATTACTAATGAAAAACAAAAGGAATACATAATAGATGTCAAAAGTTTAGGTATCTCTTCTACTATAAAGTAGGTCCTCTATGCGATCTTGGGCTGCCCCAGAGATTCAAGATGTCGAAAACTTTCTGAAGCAAACTACTATGTAACTCTGGACTTCCTAGTGGGCGAATAATAAATCAGAGTGATCTTTCTACCCAGAGGCCCCATATTATTCTTAATATTAATTATTGATGAAGATGTAGGCATTGTAATTAAATAATTAATGAAATACTAAGTAATGTTTAACTTCCTTTTACAAGGGAGGGAACCACCCTGGCTCATCTTGAGAGAAGAAGTCCACCTTCTGGCCCTCCCAGTCTTCATGCTTGGTAAAATAGGGCTCCCCAGATTCCCTCCACTCACACTCTCCCTCTGAGCCCAGGATGGAATGTGGAGGAGAGAAGAGGGAGGATTTGACCAGTAAAATGTCCTGCAGATTCTCCTCACAAGTATACCAAGAGTGTTCCCTGGAGAAAAATACAACCAGAGTGGCCCTTGGAAAGGAGCCAAGTGATAGCTGATTCTCACTTTTCGCATTTCCCATTTCTATCCAAGGCAAAGGGGACGCTCTGGGGAGGGCGGGGAGGGGAAAGGGTAGAGCAGAGAGAGCTCTTATTCAGACCAAATGGAAGAATCAGTTTCCATGTTAGATAAATCATACACTTATGCAATATCTGACAGACAAGAACGCATACACACACACACATACCCAGCGAGGAATTTCACCATCAGTGACATCTTCGAGTATAAAGAACAGTTACACACACACACACTGACAGAAGAGGAGCTCAAAGTTCTTCAGCAACATCATCCATTCAATATTAATCTTCCACTGCAATGGCCACTAACTACCATGTTAAATGCTGGGTGAAGTAGAAGAAACAAACACAGGCCTTGTCTTCTAGAAACTGCAATCACAAGGCAACACTGATGCAGAGAAGGCTGGAGAATGATGGGCAGGTAGAGAACGATGTACAAACCAAGAGGTTAAGCAACAGCAAGAGGCCAGGAATAATTACAAATTTTATTTCCATTTAAAATGAGAAAATGAAGCAAGGGTCAATTTAAAAACTTATCCACAAGGCCCAGAAAGTTAGTAGCAAGGGACAGAGATTCCCCAGTCACTGTTTTCTGGAAAGATTTAAAAACAAAATGGTCAGGGATGCTAAAGGCTATATTCTGAATAGTTCTTACTTAGCAAAACCAGAGTCTGTGCTCAATTTCTTTTGCCTTCAAACACAAAGGGCACCGGAAAAGGCTCAAAGGAACTACAGTGTTTTCCCTCACTGCCTAATTTAACTTAATGAAGACGTGCAGTTTGAACTGGCCTGAGGCAAGCACCGTATCTCTGAGCTGGCAAGTTCATCGTGTGACTACCCTCCTGGCCTATGCAAATTCCTCATGCAGCCAAATTCATTACAACTTCCCTAATTGGGATCAGCATGAATATGCAAATCTTTTTTAAGAAGTTCAGCTAATTCACCATTTTGTGTGCGTGTGTATGTGTGTGTGTGCATCACTCTGCTGTAAGATGGGTTTCTGCAGCTCCTTTTCAAGAAACATACACATGTTCACTGAATTCTGGCTTTCGGGATGATGAAATCAGGCCCTCAACACTGGTGCTCAGGGTAACGTATTTATACAGATCCGTCACTTTGGGATATTAATATTTTTTGAATTAACATGGCTTCCAACCCTTGAGACTGTAATTGGCGCAGCTGGCATTCTTACTTTGTGCTGAGTAGCCACTGTACTAGTTTCAGTGAATCAGAATTTCAAAATTCAGCATAGAGAAAATACTGGATTGGGCTGTACTTTTTTAAATTAAATTCATTCATTCATTCAATCATATTTATTGAGCGTTTATTGTGTACAGAGCACTACACTAAGCACTTGGAAAGTACAATTTAGGCAACGGATAGGGACGATCCCTAACCAACAACGGGCTCACAGTCTAGAAGGAGGAGACAGACAATAAAACAAATAGGCATCAAGAGCATCAAAATACATAAATAGAATCATAAATATATACACATCATTAAAAAAATTAATAGAATAATAAATATGCACAAATATACATAAGTGCTGTGGGGCAGGGAAGGGGGTAAGGCAGAGGGAAATTCCAAATGTGAGCCTCTAATTTCTACTACGCATTCGGTCTGCTAGATCAGAAATAAGTAAAAACTACAATCATAAATATGTGCCTTCAAGCTGGGTACTTTTAGAAAATCTAAACAGTTTTAGGGGGAAAAATCTGGCAAACTACTTATCTATTCTTAAAAAAAAAACCTGGCCCTGCTGAAAATCAAGATTTTTGAGACAGTCAATTCTCAAAGGAATACTAAGCACAAGCTGGTCAGCTTGGAAGAATTAATGTAGAGTCTATTTTTCCATCTTAGCCTTCAATAAATTTGCTACAGAGCTTAGCTTCTGGTTTTCAAGCATGACATTCAAACTTCCATCCAGTCACTAAAACCCCCATAAAGTAAACCCAATAGATCCTACCATCCCCTATCTTCACAACACACTGAAAAATCCATTTGTCGTGGCAGCAAAGGCTATATAATAATGTTGTTATTTGTTAAGCGCTTACTATGTGCACAGCACTGTTCTAAGCGCTGGGGTAGATACAGGGTAATCAGGTTCTCCCACATGAGGCTCACATCTGACTCATTAGTCAGCTACCATTTTAGGGGATGGGAATCGAAGGGCAAAGAGAGAGAACATGCACAGGAACTGAAGGGAAGCGACTTGAAGACCTCTGCAGCACGATCTACTGGAAAGAGCATGGTTCTAAGAGTCAAGAGACCCAAGTTAATAATAATAATAATAATGTTGGTATTTGTTAAGCGCTTACTATGTGCAGAGCACTGTTCTAAGCGCTGGGGTAGACACAAAGGAATCAGGTTGTCCCACGTGGGGCTCACAGTCTTAATCCCCATTTCACAGATGAGGTAACTGAGGCACAGAGAAGTTAAATGACTTGCCCACAGTCACACAGCTGACAAGTGGCAGAGCTGGGATTCGAACCCATGACCTCTGACTCCAAAGCCCGTGCCCTTTCCACTGAGCCACGCTGCTTCTCTACTCTCTGCTCTGCTCCAGACCTGCTGCGAGTGATCTTGGGCAAGATACTTAACCTCTCTGCATCTGTTTCCTCATCTGTAAAATGGAGAGAAAAATATCTGCCTCTACCTACCGACCTCACAGGGAATTTGTAGAGATGAAATGACATTATTGATGTGAAAACTCTTGAGGAAAATAAAAGTGCCCATCAAATTCAAGGTCTTTAAAGAGCTCAGTGCTCCCATTAACCAAAACCTGAACCCACTTCTACCAAGAAGGCCTTAACCCTGTAGAAGACCTTGGTATGTAGTCCTTAACCTAGAACTGGTCTTTGCATGTAGCAAGGAATCGCTGGATTATTGATTCCTCCAAGTCCAATGCTTGATCATGGACTCTGAGCACAGCCTCGATCAAGGTCTGCTAAACAGCACAAAAGGCTTGCCAATTTGGCTCTACAGAAAAAAATGCATAGAGGAAAATGAATCAAAATAGCTTTAGGGGAAGCTTTGAGACCACGGTGGCAAAACAAAGCCCCAGAGCAGTTCAAAGTGCTGGAAGAGACACAGTGACTGGGTACAAGAACAAGAGGAGCCCCACTGTTCCTTAATAACCTTGCTGTGAGGAGCGGTGTTCTTAAGTACGGATTCTAGAATGAGGGTTGTTTTGAGGACCAAAAATAACAACAAATCCTGAATTTACTTTCAAGCAAAGAGATAATGTTGCTGTGAAATTTACAAAACACTTTTATGCATCCTTGAAAGGTTGGAAATTGTAAAACGAAAATCTTTGGCCCGTCACAGTCATGCTGTGAAGACACAGATCCCTCTTTCTCCATTAAAGCTAGGTCAGTCAGTCAGGCAATTGTATTCATCGAGCACTTACTGTCCTAAGCACTTGGAAGAGTACAATATAACAATAAACAGGCACATTTCCATCCACAACAAGAATTTGTCAAGAACACTGTTCCAAGCATTATCTTAAGCACTGGGATAGACACAGGATAATCAGATGGGACCCAGTCCCTGTTCGGACAAGTATTTAATCCCCATTTTAAAGATTAAGAATTCCATTCATTCAATAGTATTTATTGAGCGCTTACTATGTGCAGAGCACTGTACTAAGCACTTGGGATGAACAAGTTGGCAACAGATAGAGACAGAGACAGTCCCTGCCGTTTGACGGGCTTACAGTCTAATCGGGATGACTGGCCCACATAAGGCAAGTGGAGGGGAAGGTTTTAAATGCAGGGAAGATTCTCAGAATAACAACCATTCGAAATCAACGACTATTCTACTGATCCCTTTGTGGTTATCTAATTGGATGCTCGTTCTTGGAGTCTACGTATTTGAGGGCAGACAGGATAAAGTGAGTCTGTTCCCAAGCCAGGCAGGAGCAGCTGAGGCCCAGCATGTACTTACCAGCCAACATCAGGGCTCGGATGCACTCTGTTCGACCTTGCATCGCAGCTTTCATCAGAGCGGTGTACCCAAATGCATTCCTCTTCTCAAGGTCCAGGCCAGGAAAATAGTTCAACAGGTAATTGGTGATGGTTATGTGCCCTGAAATGATAAGTATATTTCTGTTTAAAAGGAGAGGGGAGAAGGACGAGTGGTAAACCATCCCCGCCTTTAAAAAGCACTCTGGCAAGAAATTCTTTTGTGGTTCCTTCCAACGAAATTACCACCTGGAAGCTAGCAAATGCACAGTTATATAATAAACTCTCTTTCTTCTATTTTTCAGTCACTAGCCGTCATTGTTCACGGGCACAGTTGGTGGGTCAGAACAAGGGAACAAGCCGGAACCCAAAATAAAATTCAGGTGCAACCACTGGGGATCACTTTACATGATTAATTCTCAGGTTACTAAACGGCTCACCAGAAAACAGTTTTCAAAAGTGTGTTTGGGAAGGGATGGGATTCTAATGGACCATTTTGACTGCCAGTGTCTTGACCCGGTTTGTGACCCCCATCAATCACTCTTGGTATTGGAGCAAAATGGAGATGCAGCTACTTTTATAACTGCGGCTACTGACATGGAGAAGAATAGGGAGGGAGGAGGGGAGAGGGGGGAGGAGGGAAAATGGGAGGACAGGTCTCTGTTCTGACCCTTCAGTTGGAGTGGGCTGGGTTTCCAAGGCACAGGGCAGGGAGAAATGTGATCAGGAGCCTGAAAGAAAACTTCTCTAGTCCTCCCACCCAGAAACACTGTAATAAACACTAGGACCTTCACCTCACGCCTTTCCCCCTCAGTAGCTAGGTGCATACTTTTCAATGCAGTTGCTTCCCCCTCCTTGTAACTTATTTTAGTATCCATCTCCCCTGCTACATTAAAAGCTCCTCAAGGTCAGGGATTGTGTCTACTGAATCTATTATATTCTTCCAAATGCTTAGTGCAAGCAGTAAGCACTCAGTAAGCATCACTGATTGACTGATTCACCGAGTCAGCCACAGTTAGTGTGCTCCATCGTTTCAACTCCAAATCTAGCTGCAGACTTGCTGTGTAACCTGGGAAAAGACATCACTATTTTTTGCCTTACATTCTCCATTTACAAAATGGAATATCTTCCATGCACTCACTTTCCTAGATGCTCTGAGAGTTAACAGTGTCCCAGACAATAACTCTGCCTGAGTTCAAAGCCTTATTGAAGATACATGTCCTCCAAGAGGGCTTCCCAGACTAAGCCCCAATTTTCCTCATCTCCCACTCCCTTCCTTGTCACCCTGACTTGCTCTCTTTGCTCTTCCCCCCTCCCAGCCTCACAGCAGTTATTTACATAGCTGTAATTTTATTTATTTGTTTTGATATCTGTCTCCCCCTCCTCTAGACTGTAAACTCATTGTGGGCGGGGTATGTGACTGTTTATTGTTGTATTGTACTTTCCCAAGTGACTAGTACAATGCTCTGTACATAATAAGTGCTCAGTAAATACAGTTGAATGAATGAATGAATCTGTTAGAAAATTCTGAATGACACAGAAGACAGTCCAAAAAAAGTGGAAGGCTTTAATGACATCATTGCCTTGCACAGGGGTGGAAAAAATATATACTAAGCACTGGGATAGAAATAATACAATCAGATCCAGTCTTTGTCCACTGTGAGCCTCACAGTCTAATGGAGAGGGAGAATTGATATCTCATCCTCATTTTATAGATGAGGAAATAGGCACAGAGAAGTCAAGTGATTTGCCCAACATCATACACCTGGCAACTGGCAGTGCCAGGATTAGAACCCAGGCCTTATAACTCCTAGGCCCATGCTCTTTCCTCAAGACCACACTACTTATCATCTCTCCTAGAAGTTCCCATCTTTTCTCCAAGGAATGATATTTAGGTTAGTTGAGTTCCCTGGCCTCCCTCTAAGTGAGGAAGGGAAGGAAGAGGTTCTCTATTTGAGAGCCAGAACTTAACCCCAGACTCCGCCCTAGTACAAGTGGCTTGTCCACCTTCTCAACAATAGGCTCCATTGCTCATCAATCAGTAGATCAAGGAGCTTTATTGAGCACTTAGATGGCCCAAGTTGGCTTCCCAGCCATTTAAAAAAAAAAGTAGAAGGCTTAAAGAGGCTTTAGCTCTGGTTGGGTGCATTTATCACACCCCTCCCTCCCTGCAGATAGGACCAAAAGCAATGGGCTTGCATCGCTGTGTTACAGGACTCATGCATGGAAAACGAATGAATATCGGACCTTCAGTATATGATTTATGGATCTTGACAAATATCTGGTGCCTTCTCAACTCATTTACACCATTTTTCCCCTTGTCATTTATTTTGCGATGGTTTAAAAGTTGGCATAATAATGCAAGCTGTCAGGCAGCTGGAACAGCTTAATTGTTGTATGTTGTAAAAAAAAATATTCCTTGATCTCATTTTGTAGTCCAGTTGAATGTTTTGTGGTGCATGTCAGTTAAATTTAAGCAGGAATGTAAGTGGAGCAGATTGCAATTCGTTCAGAGCAATTTTAAAAAAAACAAAAAACAAATAGCATATCTAGTGCGATTTTCAACGGAAGGGGTTTGCACTGACAATATCATAGCATTTTTTTTTGCAAGAAGAGAAAGGAGGAGCAATCGAATATCCATGAAACAAACTGATCGTTCGACATGGTTAGCAGTGTTTAATTGGTTTCCTGCTCTCTTGCTCTCCTCGGGAGAGTCATCAGACAGCCAGTGAGCGTCGATTATGGGTTTGATTTTTCAATGATCCATGAAATTACTCAACTCGCCATGACATGTGCTGGTTCCGGAATGAGGGGCTGACCTTTGTGGTTCAGGTCATCTTGTCACACAAGATAAAGGTGGGTTCACCATCTCCTGTGGATCGGACTAGGGCGAAATTCTCTACTTTCTTGGAAGAAACCAATCATGGGGGACCTGAATCTGCTTTAGAAACCAACAGGCTTAGATTCTTCTTCAAATGAGGTGCTTATGGGACACTGGGCTGTGGCTTCTATGCTCACCATGATCCTGAATCTTTTGATATGAGCATCTCAAGTGAGATGCATATAAATCAACTGAGCTCCCCTCAAAATCAATTCTACTCCCTGCTAAATTAAGAATTTTTAATTAACACATAATTCTGGTATGTGTTTAGTGTTTACTATGTGCCAAGCACTGTACTAAGGAAACCGGGTTGGACACAGTCCCCGTCCCGCATGGGGCTCACAGTCTTAATCCCCATTTTGCAGATGAGACAACTGAGGCCCAGAGCAGTGAAGTGACTTGTCCAAGGCCACAAAGCAGACAAGTGGCAGAACCGGGATCAGAACCCCTGACTTTCTGTCTCCCGGGTCCGTGCTCTAGCCGCTGTGTCAGGATGCATAATAATAATAATGGTATTTATTAAGTGCTTACTCTGTGCCAGGCAGTGTACTAAGCGCTGGGGTGGATACAAGCAAATCGGGCTGGACACAATCCCTGTCCCACGTGGGGCTCACAGTCTCAATTCCCCATTTTACAGACGAGGTAACTGAGGCCCAGAGCAGTGAAGTGACTTGCCCAAAGTCACATAGCAGAAAAGTGGTAGAGCCGGGATTAGAACCTTAGTCCTCTGACTCTCAGGCCCATGCTCTTTCTTCTAGGTCATGCTGCTTCTCCCTTGGGGGCAAGGGAGCACGTCTACTAACTTAACGCCTGACTTGCCCACAGTCAATCAACAGGAAGGAGTCAGAGTCACAAGGCCATGCTGGGTCTCACACTGACTTAAATGTTGATAGTGAACATTACCAACAACAATATATGTTGATAATGATAAGATTAATAAAATGCGATTCCCTGGCTTCCCACATCCTATGACAAGCTTCACTTAATTCTGGATATTCCCCACCTCGCAAACCTCCAGGGGGCCCCTGCTCCTCATTTAAAACAAAACTCCTGGCCATCAACTTTAAAACACTCCAACAGGGGACTCCACCTGCTTTCTTTTCTCACTGCAGCCACTGTTTGTGCATTCCAAAGACAACTCCCTACATGTCCCTTGCTATCAACGGTCTCCCCTCCAATCATAAGCTTCCGAAGCTTGAGAGCAAAAATGCACGGAGTGGACATTTCTTCTATTCGTGACCTTTTCATAGTTCTCTGTTTTGAAATGGCACCAATTACTGAGGTATCTTGGGTCAAACCTGGAGTTTTGTTTCTGTGACTAACTTTTAAAGGAGAAGTTTTGCACGAGACATTGCCAGACAAGCCTAGCCACTGACGTTGTCTCCAACAGGCCCACTGTAATATGTCACTGTTTGTATCACTGTGTCCATAAAACGTCCATCCTGATCTCCTTCGCTCAGGCACTCCTCCTTTCTGGTCACACGCAGGAACAACGTGTACACTATCATCATCCTTCCTAGGCCTTCAATCAAATATATTTATATCCCAAGCGCTTAGTACGGTACTCTGCACAGAGTAGCGCTCAATAAAGATCACTGATTGGTTGATTGATATATGGGTTTCTGAACGAATCTGTGAGAATAATACCCTGCTCATAGTGAACCCTCAAATTCTGTTGTCTGACACAACAGAGCCTCGTGCTTCCAAGGTGTTTCCAATCTTGAGAAGGGTGTCCGGGCTTGACACACCCAGAGAAATAGGGGGATGGAAACTCATTATTGCAATGCCATACTTAAATATGTAAATGAGAATCCATGCCCCAAATAAAATGATATTTGAACCCATAATCGGCACTTCCAGACAGACTGCCTGTATCACAGGAAACTTGGATTTGCACTGTGTTTGCCTTGCTCCATTTGAGCAAGCACATATAGGCAATATTTATCAAGAGGAATAAGCTGTCATTTTCACAATATGCTGTTCTCTTAGTCAGTAAGAAAGCTCCTTAGATGTCAGCATCTTGCAAAGCTGGGTTGCAGGTATAATCTGCAATCCAGGGTTTTTTAAAAGTTATGATCTATATAGAAATTCAGAGGCTAACCACAACTGACTCAGAAAACTCATCCCAAGCAACTTCTTTCCAAATGATGAATTAATTCAGAGAAGGGATGCTGCTTGAGATCTTACATGTGACTGCTCTGTTTCATTGAAATTGAAAGAAGGATTAAAAAGCAGAGAGCTATTAAAAAATCTTCACCATCAAGATCAAATAGTTATGGATAGAAAATTTTAATGGATAGAAACGTAGTGTGAATAGCACAAATCTGTGAGGTTCCCTAACTTTAAATTTGCCTTCAGGTTCTGGAAAGTCAGTTGGTTTTGCTTGACCTTGAGGATTTTTCTAATGTCCTAGTTGACTATTTACTAATTAGGAGGAGATAGAAAGCATAGCCTTAAAATCTTCAGAGAAGCCAGGGACAGTATATTTTGGGAAACAGGCCTTTTTGATGTTATCAGACTCTCTGAGAACTAGGTTTCCCAGCTATTCAGGCTTACTTGATAGACTCTGCTTTGCCAATCAATCAATCATATTTATTGAGCCCTATACTGTGCGCAGACCACTTTACTATGGTCTTGGAAGAGTAGAAAGCAACAGAGTTCGCAGACATGCTCTCTTCCCTCAAGTAGCTTACAGCCTCCTTTTCAATTGATGCCTGAATCCTGGAACAACTCTGACTCTAGACTGCAAAAAGATAGTGTTTTAGTTTGAACTGAAGCCTAAGAGAAAATTTGATGATTTTAATATGAAGTGATTGATGATGATGATGATAACGATGATGAAGTCTCAACTGAATTCTTACATAAGAGAAATTAAAAGGCACCATAAGTATAGTGAATTCATTCTGGTAATAACACAATAACTGCATAGTAACTGCAGAGAGTAACT
The DNA here is from genome assembly GCF_004115215.2 of Ornithorhynchus anatinus. NCBI lineage: Eukaryota > Metazoa > Chordata > Mammalia > Monotremata > Ornithorhynchidae > Ornithorhynchus > Ornithorhynchus anatinus. The sequence goes on along the minus strand of NC_041751.1, from coordinate 9,392,083 downwards.
TTTCAAAGGTTTTAGTGCTGGTGTCAAATTAGCTCTCAGCTGCTATGATAGGTTCAATTTGTTCAGGCACGCATTTTTAAAAACCCAGTCTGATAACTAGAGAAATAAAAGAGGAGGTTTATAATTTAACAAACCTTAAAAGTAAGACTTTCACGTTATCTGTTAGATCAAACAGCTATGGATAGAATATTTTAATGGATAAAAATGTAATGTGAATAATGCAAATCTGTGACTGCAAAGAGTGCAAATCCCTAACTTTAAATTTGCCTTCAGGTTCTGGAAAGTCTGTTGGCTTTGCTTGGCCTTGAGAAGTCTTCTAATCTCCTAGATGACTATTTACTAATCAGTACCTTCCTTCTCTTAAGTCCCTGATTTTCTCTTTTCCAGCAGCACCAAGGATCTTGGCTTAGATACTCTTAGATACTTAGATACTTAGAAACTTTAGGTTTCTTTAAGGAATTAGGCAAAGAAACAAAAAAAGGGTAGAAATGTTGATTAACAAGAGATCAATACAGAAATGTGTTGAAAACTTAAACAAATACAAAATGAGAGTGATTTAATCAGTACAGTGCAAGTGCTTAGTACAGTGCTCTGCACATAATAAGCGCTCAGTAAATACAATTGAATGAATATTCACTTTGATAGCTATATTTCCTAAATATCTTCCACTTCCATTTTTAAACTGCTAAGCAATTTTACAGTAAACCAGTTATGGCTTCTCCAATAAATTGTACGCTCTTTGAGGCAGGGATCATATCTTCTTGCTCTCTTGTGCTCTCCCAAGTGCACAGCACAGTATTCTGCACAGAGTAAGCCCTCAAATACCATCGATAGATTGTACCTTTATCAGTATGTTCACATGACTGAACAAAAAAGCAATCTTAACAGTTTTCCTTTGCCTCAAGGAACTTATAAAAATGCTAACTTTACAACTTGCCTAGAGTTGTGCACTGCAGGACCCGCTCATCTTAGTCTATGTCTCCCCCACTAGACTGTAAGCTCTTTGAGGGCAAGGACTATGTCTATTAATTCTACTGAATGTTTCCAAGTTTTCAACCCAGGGCTCTGCCTATAGTACATGCTCAGTAAGTACTACTGATTGATTGAACTTAATTTCAAATACAAAAGCAGGAGCTTGAGAACCCTGTAAACATTGTCCTTCACCAACCTTGCTGAAAAACTGAATCCCGCCTAACAATCAACAGCATTTATGGAACACGGACTGTGTACAGAGTACTGTACCGAGTAGTTAAGGGAGTGCAACCGGAGATTCAGTCGCAGGCAAGAGGGAGCTTACAGTCTAACAGCCAGAAAAATCAAAAAAGCATGCCAAGCTTGAGAAGGTGGATCTGTTGCCTTTATTTTTTCTCAATTCCTTCATTGCCTTTTATCTGTGAACACATCAACTGTTCTTTCATTCTTTTAGTGTAAGGTTGCAGTCAGTCAAACGAAAGTCTCTTTGAAGACAGGCTACAAAGGAACAAAGGCCCTAGAGGAATAGCAGAGGCACCATTATTCCCAGAAGGAAAACTAAATTCCAGGGAAGACAAAAATCACTAAATTAAGAATGGCATTAACAAACTGCTTTCTCAGGACAGAACCAAATCCTGTGAGGGGAACTAGAAAAGCTCCCCTAGAATGTAAAGGCAATGCTACCTCACACTGTGATCCCGGGATCTGATTTCCTCAAAGGAAAAACACATCACCAATCATTCAGTATTTCTTTTACTGCTATTCATGCAGCGTTTCCCAAACAATGACCCCTGGTTACAGCAGTAGGACTTGGAGAATTACAATGGGGGTCACAACATACACACTGAAAAATATTGGGGTATGCTTGACTGAGAAAGGTTGGGATGCACCGATTTTCAGCACAGGATAATAATGGTCAAGATGGTACTTATTAATCATTCAATCCTATTTATTGAGTGCTTACCATCTACAGAGCACCGTACCAAGCACTTGGGAGAGTACAATAGAACAGAATCGGTAGACATGTTCCTGCCCACATTATGCTGTTATTCTTTGCTTTTATTAGTTACACTGTGCTAAGCTTTAGAGTATATAGGAGATAATCACCTTGGATACCACCCTTGCTCAGAGGGGCTCATGGGCCAAGAGGGAGGGCCAACAGGTATTTTATCCCCATTATACAGATGAGAAAACTGAAGCACAGGAAGTTGAATGATTTGCTCAAGGACACGCAGGAGTCCGGTGGCAGAGTGAGGACCAGGCTCAGCATCTCCTGACTCTCAGTACTTGCTCTTGGTACTAGGCCACACCAAACATTTTAGGAACACAATACATACTCCTCAGGTCACCCTTTGCCTTTGGAGCATATGTTGGCAAAACAAATATGCCAGGGTACACAGCTGTGCAGTCCTTCCCTGAGATAAAGAAGCTGGTGAAAAATTAAAGGCTATTCATTCATCTAAGGAAATCTTGTTGAAACCCACTGTCTTGCCTTTTCCTGACGCAGTACTATTAAGTACAATCCTTTGGTTTCCATCTTATTTATTAAATCCACATACACCTGTTAACTAATATTCTCAATGTTTAGAAATACCGGTGTTAATGGGGGATAGGTTGAGTCCTTGGGGAATCCTGCAAATAAAGTCCTAACAGTTCTAGGAGTCATCCATTGCATCAACCAAGCACTTGGGTACTCCTACCCTTTTGTTTCTTGTTTATTATTGTAGAGTACTCTGCCAAGCTCTTAGTGCAGTGTTCTGCACACAGTAAGTGCTCAATAAATATGATTGAATGAATGAATGTTGAACATATGTCCATATTTTACACCCTATTGCTTCTTCCTATGTTTAATTTATTTGTTTCTATCCCCTCCACTGAACCGTTCGCTCATTGCGAGCATATGTCACAGCTACACATTCTTTTGTACTCTCCTCTGTGCCTGGTCCAGCGCTCTGCATAGAGTTCACAGTTTGCCTAGTGCAGAACTCGGCCCAGCCCTCAGTAAATACTACTGACTGACTGACTGACAACTGACTGATCAATCAATCAGTGGTATTTAGCATTTACTGTGATCCATTCAGAGGGAAAAAGCCAATTCAAGAATTCAGTAGCTTCTTTACTACATTCTACCCAATAGGAGGTAGTATAATTGAATAAGAATCCCCAAGATGCAATTTCAACACCTTAGTAGTTGAAGCCCTTGCCAACCATGTCACTTAAAGAAGTTAAGAGAACACCAAAAACATACACAAACACTCACAGATATCCCTTCCTTTTCTTTTCTTGAGTGATTGCATCCCCAAGCAACTGTACTTATGGCACCATCCCTCTGGTTTAGAGCAAGAAATTCTAAGCCCACCTGAGTTCTTTCCTAGAGCCAGCTACCGATATGCACTTATCCAAAGTCATGCACGCATCACTGTCCTCAGCCCTGACAAGGAAATAATGGATTCAAATTTAGACATTTGTCTCTAAAATTCACCAGGCTCGATCTTGGTTGCCTGCAATGTAATTCACCAAACCAAGCCAGTAGAGGGAACTGTAGACTGTACAAAGGAAGAATTATAGCCCACGGAAAAGGGAGAAATCCAAATCCATCTCCAACCCTCATGTCCTAAGAGAAGGCAGATTAACTAGCTGAGCTGGCAACAGAGACCAAGTGACCCATCCATCTTACTGGGATTCAGAGGGGAGTCAAGGGGGTTTATTTTATTTGGTAACCTTGCTAGCTGAAAGGTCTAATAATCCAAAGAAACTTAGGGAAAGCTATGGGTAACCTTCCGTGGAGCACTATGATATGAAATAGATGTCATTATTTACGATCTCCTCTAGATACACCAGCAGTTCCCAGGACAGTGCTCTCAACTATCATCGTGAAGATGACATCTCAGATTCCAGAGGGAAAACTGGCTTTGGTCAGATTGACTTATTTGGTCCTGAGGTCTGGATTCTGTCTCCAAATCAAAAGCAACAGAATGCCAACATTATCCCTGTGGACCATTTCAGAGTTCATTAGAATTAAGGGTAAAGGTCAAAAAAGAGATGGCCACACTTGCAGAACCTTTCACAGGCCAATTTAGGGCAAGATAAAAAGTAATACAGGTTTCAAGATTTATGGTTTCTTCTGATCAGGAAGAAACAGTAATTGTTACCTTGATATGATGACACCTCAGAGCTCAAAGTATTGAAGATCAAAGCATCACCCAACAAAGTGAAGGTGTTTAAAGTTCAGTTCCTTTCCCATAAAAACGATCAAATATAACCCAAGATAAATTGATTTTTCTGGATAAAACAAAAATGAAACCGACTGTATTGGCTCTTAATGCTATGCAACTGAGTAACATAAAATGGGCAAGAAAATACATCACCTGATTTTTAGAGGCACTGAGTCACTCTAGGAGAGAAAGGGTCTTCTGAGTTTACTACCGATCTATTTAAAAGTACTGGTCATCCTAGTTATTTTAGTCCTTGACATATCCTGGGTTTGACTGCTATATCAGCACCCTTACAGACCTCCTTTCCTCCAGTCTTTCCCCTCTCCAGTCTGTATTTCGCTCTGCTGTCCAGATCACTTGGGAAGCAGCATGGCCTAGTGGAAAGATCACGGGCCTGGGATCCAGAGAACCTGGGTTCTAATCGCAGCTCTGCCACTTGTCTGCTGTATGACCTTGGGCAGGTCACTTAGCTTCTCTGTGCCTCAGTTGCCTCATCTGTATAATGGGAATTGAGACTGTGAGTCCCATGTGGGACACGGACTGTGTCCAACCTGATTATCTTGTATCTACCCCAAGGCTTAGTACAGTGCCTGGTGCATAGTAAGAGATTAACAAATGCCAGAAAAAAACAAGCAAAAAAAACCACCTTCACTCCAGGTTTTCTACAATTCCCTACTTGCACAACTCTTTTTGTCCTCCCCACTATAAGCAAGTCAACCTATTGCTACCTATACCAACTACCACCCCCATGTCATATAATAATCATCGTAATAATGATGGTATTTGTTAAGTGCTTACTATGTTCCAAGCACTGTTCTAAGCTCTGGGGGAGATACAAGGTAATCAGATTGTCCCATGTGGGGCTCACAGTCTTAATCCCCATTTTACATATGAGTTAAGTGAGGCACAGAGAAGGTAAATGATTTGCCCAAAGTCACACAGTTGAAAAGTGACAGAGCCGGGATTAGAACCCATAACCTCTGACTCCCAAGCCCATGCTCTTTCCACTGAGCCATGATGCTTCTCCATATGCCACTCATCTTTTCAGACATATCCTCCCCATTTTTGTCAAATCCCACTTCAACACTTCCCCATGATGCTATCACAGATGAACTCATTCTCAGCTCAAGTTGCTCATTGTTTTATACATAAATTTATGTTTTCTGTTCTCACTGTACTCGTATGAATATTTACACTGTTCTTTAATAATAATAATAATAAAAATAATAATTAGAGTATTTGTTAAGAATGTACTATGAGCCAAGTGCTGTACTAAGCACTGGGATGGATATAATAAAATCAGGTTGGATAGTCTGGGTCCCACACAGGGCTCATAGTCTAAGGGGAAGGGAGATCAGGTAAAAAATCCCCATTTGACCAGGGAGGAAACTGAAACATAGGGAAGTTAGGTGATTTGGCTACCCAAAGTTATCCAGCACATGAAAGACTGATGTGGTTCTGTGGTAGAAGGGGAGGTGTGGGGAGAGGAATCCAAGTGCGGAAGGGACAGAGCAATGCTCAGAGCAGCAGTGAGGGTCCTCCTGCCCTATGCCTCTGGAGGTAAAGTGAGGCAGCCGCATCCTCACTTCCCCGCAGGGCTGCCAGTGCTGAAGAACCTCTCCACTCCAAGGATCCCTCTCCCTGAAGAACTCCTGGTCAGAAGCATGAGCATTAAGGTGGAATCAAAATGGCCACTCCCCGACTTTCACTGGGAAAATAGGTATGTGAGAGGGGAAGCCAGGCTCTACCCATAACTCAGGAAACCATTTAGACTTGCTACATTGTATTAGCGTTAAGAAACGTGAGAGTAGCTCGCCTATTTTTGAAGAATTTTGATATTTTCTTGTGCTTAATATCCAAATATATCTTTCCGGTCTAAAGCATCAGATTTCAGAGGGGATCATCATCAGTCCAAGGTGGACTTGATTGGGCTTTTTTGATTTCCCGCACCATGTTGTCCTCTCTTCTAGGACAGAGCCAGATCCTGCAGTTCTTTTGAAAGTCTTCACAGTCTGGGTATGGCTCTCTGCACACATTGGTTTCAATAAACCAATACTGTTTATTTGTTTATGAAATGCTGGCATAAAACATATCTCCCATTGCTCAAAGTCTTGCCGATTCATTCTCTTTGAGACTTTAAATGCAAGGTTCCTTTCTACGGCTGTACGATTGACTCGTCCAGGAATTGTTTACTGCTGGAATCTTGCATTCAGATTTATTCAGCTCACAAACCAAGTGAGCGAGGAAGGCTCAGCCAGGCTTGTGAGGCCTGTTTGTTCAGAGAACACAACCAGATACACCATACCACACCATTGGAGAGTTGATTCTGTCTCTCCTTAGAAAGAATAGAGATGGGCTAGGATTTCAGTCAAAATCTTTAGGCAACACCCTGGGCTTTTGCCCACCAGTTGCCTGTCTTCACCTGTTTTGGACTCTCTCTCACTTCCAGCCACATTAAAGATTCACAAGAGTAAATAATTTCAAGAAAAATACAAGACTTGATGGGAGGTCTGTTAGGATAACTAAACAAAAATAAGGCCAACTAAAATTTCCAATTATTTCAAGGATCACTCAATAGACACATCGTTAAGTGCACCATGATTTCTTATCTCAATATGAAAGCTGTCTTAAGATTGTTTGGTATTTTTTTCCCTCTTGGAATGTTCCTCCTTTTGTCCTGTGGCTGGTATTGATTTGATATAAATACTCCATTACCCAATTAGGTTAAACAACATAATTCCAAATCAAATACCAAAAGCAGCAATCCTAGTATTTTGCATTTATGAAGTTATCTTTCATTGGAGGATAATACCAAATCAAATACCAACAGCAGAAATCCCAGTATTTTGCATTTATGAAGTATCTTTCACTGGAGAATAAAACCAAATCAAATACCAAAAGTAGCAATCCCATATTCTGCAATTATGTAGATCTTCCATTGGAGGATCTCTATATGTTATTCAACTGTTTTTATTGAGCACTTACTGTGCGCAGAGCACTGTACTAAGCACTTGGAAAGTACAATTTGGCAACAGATAGAGACAATCCCTACCCAACAATGGGCTCTAGAAACATGACCTCATTACTCCTTACAATATACCCAAGGGAAAGATAAAGAATATTTTTATCCACATTACTCATTTAAAAATTGAGGCCCAGAGAGGTTGACTCATTATAATCAAGGTCAGAAAGTGTATCAGTGCAGAATAAGAACAAAAGCAAGAACATTTGACTACTCATCTGTCACCTATCTGTTACATACTTTGTAAATGGCCATTTGTTTGCCAAACCTCAGGGAGGGATCGGCATAGGGGATGAGGGGATAAAAAGATCTCCTGGAGCTGTCTTATCTGTCTTATCACCTGGCAGACTCCTCACTGTACCACTCTGGAACTACAAACCTACCCATCACATAATCCTCAAGACTGTTGTTGATCGCATCTACCATCTCTACTGTACTGTACCCTTTCGAGAGCTTAGTACAATGCTCTGCACACGGTAAGCGCTCAATAAACACCATTGATTGAGGAGACTGGGCAGTCGCCAATCCAGGGGATTCCTCCAATTCACCCCCACCCCCTCCTCTCTGCTTGGGCTTCTTTACATTTCCAATGGTTAAACATACCTCCCCCAGGCCTCAGTGCAATGGTTATGGGAAGAGGTGGAGGAGGCCAGAAATAAGGAAGTGCCTGCTGAGATTTTGCCCGCTACTATTATCCACTGGTAGTGAAGTTCTGACCAACATATCACCTATTGGGTCTCATATGACGGCCAGGATCAGGAGGCATCCTAAAAATGCCTGGCTGACATGGGGTTAGAGAAACCGGTAGCAACTATCCAGGTGGACATTCTGGCAACTGCTTACTGGTCTACTGTGCTATGCCCTGGTATCAGCACCATGCTGTGGTCACTTGAGCCATAAAAAGGTTTTGGCTATAAAATTTTTGCAAGCATTTTACACTCTGCCCAACTTCTCACTCATTGCTAGAAGCAGCATGGATAGAGCACTTACTATGTGTCAGGCAAATTGGGTTGGACAGAGTCCCTGTACGCAACAGGGGGCTCACAGTTTTAATCCCATTTTCCAGATGAGGAAACTGAGGCCCAGAGAAGTGAAGTGACTTGCTCAAGCCCACACAGCAGACAGGAGCCGGAACTGGAATTCAGGTCCTTCTGACTCCCAGGCCCGTGCTCTATCCACTAGGCCATGCTGCATACCTCAATTATTATTATTACTGTTGTTACGCCCCAAACCTTCCTTACTGAGCAGATCCTTCCAGATCATATTGCCAGGAACCCTCAAAGCCACAGGGTAGTAGTGAGGACAGGGTGATGTCCCAATTCTGCATCTGTGGGAGTCCTGTGACATGTGCGGGCAGGTTGGGGGGCAGGGGGCCCTCAGAGCACAAGAAAAGCCAGAGTGGCAGTGATAAGGCAAATCTTTTTTAAAATACAAAAGGAACAAAGGGAGGTTTGGAGCTATGGGATTTGGCCCAGCACTAAATGAGAAGATGCAGGGGATGAAGGGGATAGATGGGTAGCCTTGGGGACTTGAACTTGGCGACTGCAGAGTGGCCTAGAGGAAATAATAATAATAATTATTATTATGATATTCGTTAAGTGCTTACTATGTGCCAAGCACTGTACTAAGCACTGGGGTGGGTACAAGCAAATCGGGCTAGACACAGTCCCTGTCCCACATGGGGCTCACAGTCTCAATTCCCATTTTACAGATGAGGTAACTGAGGCACAGAGAAGTGAAGCGACTTGCCCAAAGTCACACAGCAGACAAGTGGCAGAGTCAGGATTAGAACCTATGACCTTCTGACCTCCAGGCCCGTGCTCTGTCCACTACACCATGGGCCTGGGAGTCAAAGGATCTGGGGCCTAATCTCCATCTGCCACTTGCCTGCTGTGCAACCTTGAGAAAGTCACTTAACTTCTCTGTGCATCAATTTCCTCACCTGTAAAAAATGAAGATAACTGTTCTCCCTCCCACTTAGACTGTGAGAGTGACAGATCCTGCTCGTATTGTAACTGCCCCTACTGTTACTGTACTGTTATTGTAGAACAGTGCTTGGCACACGGTAAGCTCTTAACAAGTACTGTAACCACCAACCATTACCCCAGTGTCTAAAAGACTCTTGTTACATAGTAAATGGTGAACAAATACCACAGTTACTGCTGTTATTATAAGGGGAGCAAAGTAATGGGAGATTAAAGATTTAAAAGAGGGGCAAATAAAGGAAAATTTAAAAATTAGTCTCACCTGGATGACAGGTGGCAGTGTCATCATTAATACAAGGATAACATAATAATAATAATAATGTTGGTATTTGTTAAGTGCTTACTATGTGCAGAGCACTGTTCTAAGTGCTGGGGTAGATAACAAGGTAATGAGGTTGTCCCACGTGAGCCAGCCTTCATCCCCATTTTACAGATGAGGTAACTGAGGCCCAGAGAAGTTAAGTGACTTGCCCACAGTCACACAGCTGACAAGTGGCAGAGCCGGGATTCGAACCCATGACCTCTGACTCCCAAGCCCAGGCTCTTTCCACTGAGCCACGCTGCTTCTCTGCAAGAGATGTCCCTCGGACACTTACTCTGCTGAGCCCCCCACCTCCTGCCCTCCCCAGACTTCCCCAATACTGGGGTACAATTTCAGCTACCCGGGCCACCTGCCCAGGCCCTCTCTGCCTACTCCCACATGTCCCCTCTTCTCACCTTTCTGCCATCTGCCCTACTGAGAGCTCAACTCCTCCAAGAGGCCTTCCCAGGCTGAGCTTCCCTTTTTCCCTCTGCTCCCTTTCTGCCCCCCCTTTCACCTCCCCTCAGCTAAGCCCCTTTTCCCCCCTCTTTCCCTCTGCTCCTCCCCCCTCCCTTCCGCTCCCCTCAGCACTGTGCTCATTTGTATAGATTTTTATTACCCTGTTTATTTTGTTAATGAGGTGTCCATCCCCTTGATTCTATTTATTGTGATTAAATTGTCTTGTTTTCATCTGTCTGTCTTCCCCGATTAGACTGTAAGCCTGTCCATGGGTAGGGACTGTCTCTATCTGTTGCTAAATTGTACATTCCAAGCGCTCAGTACAGTGCTCTGCACATAGTAAGCACTCAATAAATACTATTGAATGAATCTGCCACCAAGCTTCTTCAGCTGCTAAATGCGCTCACACTGTGCTCACTGCCAAGACTGCTAGGACACCAGAGAGCACTTCAAATCCTGTCGAAGCCACTAAGCACTTGGTGGTTCTCCCCATCAGTACATCCCCGGATCCTTATCGTGCTCACCAGCTGTCGAACGTAGACGACACTACTGAGACACCGCCTTGTCCAGACGATCTGTTTTCCTCCGCCACGCTATCCCAATTCATCCAGAGCCTGGCAGTCCTGCTATCAACAGCTTCTCTGGCTATCTGTGACAGTCGATAGATTTTACCTCCCTGCGATGAGGAGCTCAATCTCTGCTTTTGTCCGTCATTCCCATGCTACGGTGCTACCATCTGTTGGCTCTCCATGGAACTCCAGGATTGGAATAGCAGTTTTCCCTAGCCACTTATGGATGATTAGGGAGATGAGATTAGGAGGCCTTGTTTGCTGACTGATCTCATCCCTCCTAAAATCGGGGAAAGCTGTGATTCTCACTTTAGAGACTACTGAGCGTACTTATCTGGTCAATAATCTGGTACTTTTTCTGAACCTGCAAAGGAGTTTAATGTTAACAAAATCAAAGAAACGTTAAATATATTCTTGTGCAACCAGAGGGATTTCTCATTGTTTCAAACCTTGTTGAAGTGCTGGGGAATAAGTCTTTTTTTGTTTGTTTTCAAAAAGGTGGCTTGGTGGAAAAAGCAGAGGCCGGGGAGTCAGAAGACCTGGTTCTGGTCCTGGCTCTTCTACTTGTCTGCTGTGTGACCTTGGGCAAGTTACTTTCCCACAATATCCTCATCTATAATATGGGGATTAAATACTTGTTCTCCTTGGACCATGAACCCCATGTGGACCAGGGACTGTATCTTGTATCTACTCCAGGGCTTAGTACAGTGCTCTGCACCTATCACGGTTTTTATCGTTTTCAAAATTAACAGATAAAACAGTAATATCTTCAACCTCCTGACATATTTCTCACTGCACTTTCTCCGAAAGTTAAGATACACGGTATTGTCCGTGAGTCATTCTCTAATCCTACAGAGACAGCTACCGAATTCCATTACATAAGTGCAGATATTATTCATAGCGGTGAAATGAAGAGCAAATCTTACCTGCCTGTGCCGCTGTAATCAGAGCTGTATTCCCTTCGTTGTCCTGCCAGTTCACATCAATATGGGGACATTGTGCTAAGGCAATTACAATATCCACAAACCCTTGGTAGCAGGCAACAATAAGGGCAGTCTATAAATAAAAAAGGGACTCAGTTCAGAGAGGGCAGATTCATTAGCATCATCATTAACATCCACAGTAAAAATTAGTCCAAATTCAGTACAAATCGTTAGAGCATGGGGACACAAAACCCTGGAAGGATTTAGTCCCTGCCCTTAGGGAGTTACCATTCTGCACTAGACAAGATACATGTGCGCTATTGTTCTTTCCCAAGCATTTAGTACAGTGCTAAGTAAGCAGCTGATAAATACCACTGATTGCCTAATAGTCAGCTCTGCTACAATAGGGTAGTTGTATTCTCAAATATCCTGAGTTATTAAAAAATTGCATCACTGTAATCACAGTGACTGCTGCCAAATACATGAGTGAAGTATGCACGAGTGAAGTTTCTTCTTCCATTAAATCTACTTGAGCTGACCAGAGGGTTGCATTCAGCCAGAACAACTGTGTTTTGGAAAAAATGTTCTTCCAAAGAGACCACGCATTAGAGAACCTGGAGCCTGAAGCACCTGGCATCTAATCTCAACTCTGCCACTTATCTGCTGTGTGACCCTGGGCAAGTCACTTCACATCTCTGGGCCTAATTCCCTCTTTTGCAGAATGGGAATTGAATATCTGTTTTCCCTCCTACTTAAGACTGTGAGATTTATGTAGCACCTGATTAACTTGTGTCTCTTAGCTTAGTACAGTGCTTGTTACATCGTAAGCACTCAAATACCACAAATATCATTATTATTATTATCCACTGTAGTGACTTTTTTTAGTTAGATTCTTGCCATGAATATTGTTCATCAAAGCAATAGAACCTTGTATGTATACAGGGCTTTTCTTCAAGAACTTCACAGTACTTAATATGCGCAGAATTATTCTTGAAAACAATCTGATAAGGAAATGGGGAAACAGGAATTATTATTCCCAACTCATTTATCTTTTCTTTAGGAACATTGTCAAAAAACCCAAATCTCTTGGGAAATCAGAGGAACACTTTAACTGAGAGACTAGGATTCAGAGAAGACTAAACATTATACATACAGCCTTGAGCTAATAATTATTGCTTAATGATAATGAATTTGGAGGAGAAAAACCACAAATGAGAGCCAAAGGGACATATGCATGAGCCCCAGTTGTCATTAAGCTCCACACCAAAGCTTAGTCCAAGGGAGGGTGAAATTGGGGCCAGTTTGCTATACCATCATAAGAGAGGATCCAAATCAGTCATCCCATATTTAGTGCTTCCAAAGAAGGATATGGAATTAGGAACTCCAACCAGGGAGCTTCCAGCAACCGTGGCTTAGCCTAACACACAAGATGAGCTCAAAATCCGGATTCGACGAGCGACGCAATTTGGAAAAGTTTAAGACAGAAAATACGAAATCAAGGTTTGACAAGGTAACATTTAAAGCCACTGAGGTTCCAGACCATGAGAGCTAAACTGGGATTCTGATTAAGAGAAGTCAGATGCCACGTGCTAGGCCAAGTGGTTGGCTGCTGGGAGCCAGACTTAGGGAAAGGGCTGGAAAATAGGGTTAGTCTAAAATAATCCTCAAACTATGGTAAAGACCAAAAATTAACCTGCTCTGCCTACTTTTGGCCCCAGGAATAGCTTAGGTAGAGAGAAATATAATTACCCCAAGAAATCCTTCTTCTGGTTGGGTCTCAGAGCAGGAAGCAGATAACACTACGGTCAAAAGGAAGTTACCAACTGCCTAACTTCTCTTTGCTCTGCCTTCAGAAGAAATTGTCGCCCCCTCCCCACAACCCACCAACTAAGGTGGGGCTCTCCCAATACAGACAGAGAGATCAGTCTCTGGGAGCTTCCTGAATGCTCTTTACAATTTTTTTTTGGGGGGGGGGAGGTGGGAGGAGGAGGAGGAGAGTTTGTCCTTCAGCTGGGCCTGTGAATTTGCTACCTAAGGCAACTTACTGCCTCTAAATTATTTGGTTCAATGTAAAATATGGAAAGAAAGATATTCACTGGTCTTCTTAATATGGCACAGATACCGTTTCATGGCTTAAGGATGTATCAAACTTCCCCAGCTATTTACAGGAGAATAAAGGAGTGAAGAGTGGTAGGGATAGTAGTAAATGCTAAAACCAGTTTTTAGATAGCCCTTAACCTGGGAGGAATATGCAGCAAAATCTACCTGATAAAGTTGTGAATGTTGTAAAATACACAGAAACTGAAAATTTTGATGTAAGATTTTTCTGACCGTCTTCTAGCACCTAGCTCTTAAGATCTCTCTTCTTAATGGAAAACAACCATAAGGACTTTTAAGGGCTTTTTCAATCTTACTAGCATCTGCATCAATTAGCATTAGGGACGGACCACAACTGGGAGTCATAAATCATCTCCACCAAAGAGGTTTTATTTTTCTCCCCAAAGGCCAGTTATATTCTTCATAATAATTATTGCACTGCACTCAATATAAGGTATGCTTTAAAAGCTGGCAGGCAGGCATTAAGAACAGTGAAAACCTAACTGTCTTCACTGGACAAGTTAAAAATAAGCAGGGTAGAAGTACTGAATAATGAAGATTGACTTTGGTCAGTAACAGAGTAGAAAAAAATTGGCTAAATACATTAAAACAGGTATTTGTTAAACTCTTACTATGTGTCAGGCACTGCATTAAGCACTGGGGTAGATACAGGCTAAATAGGTTGCATATAGTTCATGTCCCATGTACAACTCACAGTGTTAACCCCCACTTTACAGATGAGGAAACCGAGGCACCAAGGACACAGAACAGACAAGTGGCAGAGCCAGTATTACTATCCAGGTCTTGGGACTATCAGGCGCCTGCTTTAACCATTTGGCCACTCTGCTTGTCTAATTCCATACACCAACCCACACTCCACTTTGTAGAGTGTCTTTTCCCTGACATACAGAACTGCCTAAGTCTCTTTCCAGGTGCATCATTAGGCATGCACAGAAATACAGCACAACCATTTCTATTTCCTAACATTATTACCTATTTCCTATCAGTATTACTTTTTCTCTAGTTCAATAGGAAACCCCAACTCCAGACACTGAATTAACTGTGCCCTTTTCTGAATTAGAGCTGCCAAGCTGGCTCCGTGCAGGGAGTGATCGGGTCATCCTGTTAGTCGGGATGTAGGAGTAACAGTGTGTTACCCTGAGTTTGTGCTCACTAAATATGAATAGTACTACATTTACCAAAAATACATTAAAGTGAATAAATCTCTCCTGTATTCATCCTCCAATGAACTGGTAATAGACACCCTGGGAATTAAATTCTCCCTCCTACTGTGAGCCCCATGTGGGACCTGATTATCATGTACCTACGCTAATGCTTAGTACAGTGCTCGGCACATGGTAAGCTCTTCAAAAATACCACACCTCTCTGGTTTGGAATAAGCAGTGCATTCCTAAACAAGGCCCCCCCTAATGCCAGCAAATGATACTGTGGTTCTTCAATCACTGGAATTTTTTTGAGCACCTACTATGTGTGCAGCCTTGAACTAAGCACTTGGAAGGGTACAGTTCAACAGAGTTTGTAGATCTGTTCCCTGCTCAAGGAGCTTACAGTCTATTTCAGCCACTAAACCCAAAGCTTGGGCCATTTATTGACTTGGGGATCTTTGTTTTAGAATAGCCTAAAATGTCAGCACATTTGAGTTGTTTTTCCACTATTGGAAGCAGTAGCAGGCTGTGCTGAGCCATTGACATTCTCGTGGTTGTGGAACTGAATGTCTCTCTGTTTTTTCCTCAGCAGCAGATGTCTACTAAGAGCTCCCCATTCCACATGCTGTTACTGAGTGGGGATTTGGCTACTGCCATTCAAATAGCTGGTTCTTAAATAGTTAACCTAGTTACACTCAGGTGAACATGGCAGTGGTATGAGAAGCAGTGTGTCTAGTGGAAAGAGCACAGGCCTTAGAATCAGAGGACCTGGGTTCTAATCCCAGCTTTACCACTTATCTGCTGTGTGACCTTGGGTGAGTCACTCCACTTCTCTGTGCCTCAGTTACCTCATCTGTAAAATGAGGATTAAGCCTGAGTGTCCCATGTGGGACAGGGACTGTGTCAAACCTGATTATCATGTATAGAGCTGAGCACAGTGTTGACACTAAGTACAAAAAAGTAGGTGCTTGTCAGGAATGCATTAGACATGTCTGGCTGTTCAAAATATTGGAGACAAAAAACTGAGATGTCCTGAATGACTGTCCTCCTTTACAGTGAGTTTTCATCCCAGCAGTCAGGGAAGAAGACCACAGGTGCTGCCCTCCCACTTACGTCCTAAATCCTCTACCTATCCTGCTTCCTAGATGATATCCTGTTCTTGTAACTTCCTTGAAAGCAGGGATCATGCAGGTCTACCTATTTTCTTGTACTCTCTTCAAGCACTTAGTACAGAGAGCACTCAATTGATGATGTGATTGATTATTCTTCATAGGAGCTTGAGGGTTATATTGGCAAATACTGCTGTCCCAACTGATTAAACATAGTCAACTTGAAAAAAATATGAAACTTGGATTTAAAAAAAATTAAGTCTGCCAGCAATGCATTTTCCCCCTATTAGATATTTTCCAAACTCCTATCAATCCATTCCAGTTCAAATAGTGGGTAAAGCAGTCTGACTTGCCCCAGAACCAAGTCAAAGTATACCTTTACTTATAAGCATAATTAATGCTAATAAGAATCAATGTTATGCTAACAGTTGTGATTAATGTTAATTTGGTAAACAAGAGGTTTACCTAGCTAAGGGCAGGTGTATTCATAGTGACAGGAGTGAATTATTGGGAGATTTTAAAAATAATAATCGAAATCATTTAGATGTTTTACAATGGGATCTAAAATTATTTGGATTTGAGTGATTTGGGTGAGCCTTGCTGTATCTCGATAAGAGAATCATTTTTCTAATCACTGGAGATTTTCTTGTAATTAGGTTCGCTGATGAGGTCAGTATGGAATGATTCAAAGTAATTATCCAGGTCAACAATCCCAAGAGAAAGACTGTTTATGAGCTTCAGAAGTCTGCTGGGCTTATAAACTTCAAATACACTAGTAAAAAGGACATTATACTGACCTTTTGGAGCTAGAATAGCAATAAAGAATTTATGTGTTTGTTTACAAGAAGCAGCCAATTAAAAACACCGATGCTGGAGAAAGGAAAATTCAGGATTATTCACCTAAAATGAGTATGGGTTGTCTTTATGAGATAATTCCTTTACTAGAGCTGTGAAGACCTGGTCACTGGTTTGGAATTCTCCAAGGGATGCACATACCCTTCAATTTTTTTTTCTAATCTTACTGGAGATGGTAAGAAGAGGGAGGGAATCTGTTAAATACAATGCCTATTAAAGCAACAGCTTCCCTTCCAACCGACAAATAACCACAACATTTCCTTTCTAATACCTTGGCTTTTTGGGAAGGCTTTCAAAATGTGTTGTCAGCAGACAGTCTGTGGCCCTAACAGTAGTTGCTGGTCCCAGAGGTGACTGCGTTACAAAGAGGAGAAATTGTACTGCAAAAATATCAGGCTGGTAGGTATGCGAGCCATTTTAGGTTAAGCGAAATTGACAGGCTGAAACCAACAGCAGTGGAAGGGTGGTTTAAGGTTACTACTGCTGTGGTACTGGGCAGGCAATAATGTTACAAACAATGAGATGAACTCAGAGCCACTTTGGCAGAAAAACAAATATTTCCCTGACTCACCTCCTGTTTAGTGTGCCTCCAAACTCCAATTAGCTCCAAGTTGAGATGCTGACAGTTGCTTGTCTAGAGCTAATAGAGCCTTTCGGGTAATTTCCCTAACTTCCACATTCAAGACAGGAAATCACTTCCCTAATAGAACCCACAAAAGAGCCTGATATTTCCTTTTTAGTATTCTACCAGTTTCTAAATAATGAAGAATTCACTTTTAATACACACAGAAAGAATGTGTGTCACAGAAGACTGGGACACACAGTCTGTCCCAGATGCTTTGGCACTGCCACTTGGGCGCTCAAGACCAGGAGAAGGCAGGAAAACTGGAATGTGCCCCCAGATGATACCTCCGAAACAGCAGTGTCTCCCAGATGCCTTGAGAACCAGGGGCAAATAACGCACACCAGTTGCCACTGATATCCTACATCCCCAACTGATGCAGGCATGATAGGGTTGCAGTTTAAAAACAGAGCTGCTAAAACCTGAGCTCACCAAAGGACTGAAATGACCTTAAAAAATCTTAGCTGCTCAACCACAAGCCAAAGTGGAAGCCCAAAGAAACCACCTGTAAACTGCACTGGTGTGGCCACAGAGCCACGAGGTAGTTCTTAAACTGTGTCTGGCCACGTTGTTGTAGGCAAACACAATCTAATGATGCAAGCCAAGTGTGACTCCTGCATGTTATGCAATAGTTCGCACCGACTGTTCAGATTGCAAGCAAGTGACTCGGGAGGACCATGGGACTTCATGGAGTTGCCAAGCTCCCTTTGTCAAAATTCTGGCAAAAATGCATTTCCTTCAAGGAAACTACTCACTTGGGGGGCAGCTGTATGCATCTTGACCCGGCACTGGCTTTGGAATGCCGCCAACACGGGCCAGCCCAAGACTTAGAGGCCCAAAGCTTAATGCAGTGGGCATAACAAACAAAAATCCTACTTCAGTTTTCCAATGTGGACGAGACTGAGGAAATGGTGTTTTTTTTCCCTTGCCAAATCTACAGGGTCACCACAATTCCCTGAGCTGTTCATGAACCTCCCACGAGTCAGAAGCCAAATATGATACGGTAATAGGTGATCATCCGTGGCGATGGAATTCCCCTTCCCTGGAACTTTTTAAAACAAACTACATCTTTGGGAATGGGCCTGGTTTGTGGGTGGTTTTGCTTGGTTTTACTGACCACTTAGTCTGTGTAGAGTAGTAGACTAGAATTAGTACACGACATGATCCCTGTCCTCAAGGAGTTCAGGAGACACATTCTTAAAAAAATTAGAGGTAGGAGGAAGCAATAGAATATAAAGATATGTACATAAGAGCTACAGAGAAGAATGTGAGTACCTAAATGCTTATGTACCGCAGAAGCCCTGAAGCGGCAACTTGGGAGAAATATAAAATGGAGAGAAGTGAGAAGAGAAGCGGCAGGGCCCAGTGGATAAACCACGGGCCTCAAAGTCAGAAGGACCTGGGTTTCTAATACTGGCTTCACCGGTTGTCTGCTGTGTGACCTGGGCAAGTCACCTAACTTCTCTATGCCTCAGTTACTTCAACTGTAAAACAGGGATTAAGAGTGTGAGCTCCATGTGGGACATGTACTGCCCAACCTGACTACCTTGTACCTACCCCATCATTTACAATGTATCTACAATGCCTGGCACATAGTACGCACTTAACAAATACCATAAAAAGGGAAGGGTATTAAATCAAGAAAGGTGCATTAAAAGAGATATAATTTCAGAAGGGCTTTAAAAACGGAGGTGCAGCACTCTGCCAGAACGTAGGGGGAGGGAGGCCCAGGCAGAAGGGAAGGCATGAGTAACACATTGATGGCAGGAGATATGAGAAGAAAAACACTGAAGTAGGTTGGTTTGAGAGGAACAAAGCAAGTAAGCTGGGGTGGAGTGGGAGAAGAGGAGTGAGTCTAGCAGAGGAGACAACTGATATGATCAGAGGTTTCTACCTGAAGGAGAGCAGAATGGGCAACTTCTGGAGGATTATGAACAGTGGAAAGATTTATACAGAACCAGGCTTTAGAAAAATGATCCAGAAGACAGTATGGGGTGGAGAGGCTGGAGGCAGGGAAGTTAGCAAAGAGGATGATACAATAGTTTGGGATCAGGGTGTTGGCAGTTTGGAAGGAGAACTGGTGGGCGTGGGGGAGGAGATTCTGGACATGTTGTAGAAGAACTAACAGGATTTGGAGACCGACTGAATATGGAGGTTAAAAGCGAGGGAGTCAGAGATAATGCCAGAGTTGGGCTTCAGAGACACCAAAAACAATGGTTTTGTCAACTGATGTGGCAAGGTTAAGGGATGAATAGGATTTGGGAGGGAAAATGGGCATTTTACAGTCCCGTTTAGTCTTCTCCAAACGTTCAGTTTTATTCAGGTTAGTCAGCCTGTCAGATTGAACAGAACTAATGCCAGACACTAAGTGCTGTACTCTATTAGTCCTAACTTAGTTGTTTGTACTCCTTGTCGATTCATTGAACACTAATTACATAGTTATACAAAGTCTTGATGGTGTTGTCAAACACTTTTAGACTCAAAATGAACTGAGAGTTCCTTCCCATCATAGCCAAATCCTTACGATTTTACCCCATCCAAAGTTTCATGGCCCCCACGTGCCCTTTGGAATCTTCCCAGTGAGTTACGTCTGGATGCAAGGCTCCGGGGCAGTGGCCACAGAAGTCTTTGATCTCAGCACCAGAAGGGAAGTGACAAGTGACTTCTGTCTCCAGCAAAACAAACTTCTGTCCCCTAGCAATACAAACTTTCAGCAAATGCCAGAAAACTGGGAAAAGACTTGCCAGCTCTTTTTTTCATAAAATATGTCATTGTGATACAACCACACAGGAAAGAGAAGATTACAGAATCACATTTGGCATAATCTCTCCATCAGTGAATAAAGGTTGCAAATGCAAGTACAAGGGTGATGCAGAAGGGAATGGGAGAAGAGGACTTGGTCAGGGAAGGCTCTTGGAGGAGATGTACTTTCATTAAGGGTCTGAAGGTGGGGAGACTGATAGTCTGTCAGATATGAAGAGGGAGAACTTTCAGGCCAAAGACGGATGTGAGAGACAGGTAGGCAGTGTGATAGATGAGATCGCGGTATAGTGAGTAGGCAGACATTAGAGGAGTGAAGTGTGAGGACTGAAGTAGGGAGTCAGGGAGGTAAGGTAGGAGGGGTCAAGGTGCTTGAGTGCTTTAAAGCCTATTGGAAGGAGTTTCTGTTTGATGTGGAATTTGGCAGGCGACCACAGGAGACTCTTGGTGAGTGGGGAAACAGGGGCTGAATGTTTTTGTACAAAAAAGATCCAGGCAGTAGAGTGAAGTATGGATTGGAGTGCGAAGAGAGATGGGGCAGGGAGATCAGAAAGGAGACTGATGCAGTAGTAATTATGGGAAAGGTTATGTGTGTGGTCAACGTGGTAGCAGTTTGGGTGGGGAGCAAAGGGCGGATTTCAGCGAGGTTGTGAAGGTTGAACTCATAGGATTATTTTTGTAATCCACTAATCTTCAGGACTATGTTATTTGAGGTTTCCTCGGGTTGCTGTTATGCCTTTCCTCATTATACCTCTATGGGGCTTGTGGAAAGACGAGATATCAGCAGAAAATCCAAGCTGCTCCTGAAAGGGTGCACATGCAACTTCAAAGGCAGAAAAAAGCACTTCGAGGCAAGGAGTACCACCATAATTGGAGTCTTTTAGGAGCCACTGTGTGAAACAGACAGCTGGTGGGCAGAAATCAGGAGAGAGGTTGCTTTCTCAGGAAAGGCTTTGTGAAGATATGGAAAACAAGAAACAGAATCAGAAACAGAGACAGCCCTGATGAGGTACAAACCCAACCGCACAAGAAGAATCCATCCTACTTGTAAACAAAGTCGGATGTGTGTGTCAATAAAGCATTAGTCTTTTCACCCACAAAGGTACAAATAGGAGAAGAAGCATGGCCTAGTGGCAGGAGCACAGGCCTGGGAGTCAGAGGACCTGGGTTCTAATCCCAGCTCTGCCACTTGCCTGCTGTGTGACCTTGGGCAAGCCACTTCATTTCTCTGTGCTTCCATTACCTCATCTGTAAAAGGGGATTAACTGTCTGTTCTCCCTTCCCCTCAGACTGTGAGCCCCATGAGAGACAAGGACTGTGTCTGACCTGATAGTCTTGTCTCTACCCCAGGCTTAATCTGGAGGTTGGCAGATAGTAAGCATTTAAAAAATACTACAATTCTTATTATTGGTGGTAGTAGCATTAGTAATATTAATAACAACATCCTAAAAACAGAAGGACAGATATAAGAGATATATAGTTCTTTATATATACACACACACGTAGATATAAATAGCTGATAAAAAAACAGGGGAAACTGGAAGTGAAACAAAATCTCAACTTGTCTGTATTTACTCGCCACAACATTAAAGTTTAGTTCTACCAAGTTCCATGTAGAGTAGCTTGCCTTTACAAAAAGAACTCCCACACTGGATTTCCTGTCCACGTATATAGAAAAAAAGTGCACATACTTGGTGGACTGAAATGCTAGAAGTCCATCAGACAGTCTTACAGGCAATTTTCCAGAATGTCATATTGTAACTCTGGTCAGAAGCTTGAGTGGTATAGCACTGTCATTACCACACCAAACGGAGTAAGCAGAAGATGGGAAAGGCAAAAAATAGGGATATGGCTACATCTTTTTCTAGAAGGAAAAAAATCGTAAGAGGAATACTGCCTTTACAGGCTGGAATTTCTACAAAGAACAAATGAATATATTAACCTCATGAGCTCCCAAATGAGATTAAGCAGCACTTTAATGACCTTGCACTTTAACCTGATAGAGTCATTCTCCATAGTCATTAGCAATTGAGCCCTGGTTCTTACTGCTTCCAATGAAACTGATGAGGAATTTCCTGAATAAAGACAGATTTATCCTGCTTAGTGACTTCAGTGCCAGAGTTGAAAAGGACCTGAACCTTCTTGGCAGGAAAGGAGTACAGAAAGTAATTGTCCTGGCATCCTATTACAACAGCCCACAGAAATGATAGCTCATACCCCTCTTCACCACTTATGCAGACATGTACGAATGACTGGGTAGTCAAATTATTTGTTCTGATTGCCCTAATTGTAAAAATGTTTGTCTGCCTCCCCTGTTAGAATATAGCTTCCTTACGGGCAGGCAGCATGTCTTGTGCTTCTGTTGTACTTTCCCAGTGGGCATTTAATAAAGACTTTTCACTGCTATTATATGAGTTTAACTGACTGAATTACAAAAGCACTAGCTCTGTAAAGACTATGGTACAAATGCTCCTAAATAAATTCCTTCCATTTAAAACATTTCAGATCCCAATGACTATGTTCTTCACCACTGAATAACCAAAGGGAAAAATGCAAAGAACAACTTCAATCTTTTTAAATGGCTTGCAGACTCAATGCGAAACTGATCATTGGGTCACACCAATCTAAAAGCACACCTCCAGCGACACTTGCCACACAGATACACACCACCCACAGGGTCCAACCTGCCTGGCCAGAGCAGGGCTGGGGAAGAATGAAACAGCAGCACCACAAGTCTACAAACTTTAGAATCTTGGGAAGTTTGGGGCTACTAGTGGTTGGGGCTACTAGTCTCTAGACAGCCCTACCAGAGCTGTAAGAAATCTGAAAATGGCTCCTTCATCGTGGGTTCTGGAGCTCTTTGGGTTGTTCTGCTGTTACACTATTTTGTCTTTATCTTTTCCATCTTCCCCCATGCCCACACCAAACTCCATCACAATCTAGATTGTGAGCCCCCTAGGGCCTGTTTTATTCATCCCTTATTGCACTCTTCCCCAGCACACAGAAGGAACTCAATAAACACAAATGAACAAATGAATGGGAGGATTTTGAGCCGTCAGTCAGGAAGATAGCTAAGGTTTTCCCTAAATTACAGATAGATGCCCACCAAAATGTCACCGTTCTAGTCTTCCCTGTGGCAGAATATAAACCGTGGTCTTCCACAGTGAATCAAATTCAAAGCTCTTTAAGGTTGAGATGGGAGTTAAGCAAGGGTGTGTTAACTCTCCAATACTCTTTTCAAGATTTCTTTATCTGTTTCTAAATCTGGCCAGTGGTAAATTCCCACTCAGAGAATTAAATCCTCAAATGGATGGAAATCTGTTCAGGCTCAGCTGGCTTAGGGCTAAAGTTAGTTCCACCGGCACTTTAATTGTTAAACTTCCAGCATACCAAAGATACCGTAGTGTGTAGTCAGTCAGAGGCAAATGCCGATGCCTTTTCCAAGGTCTGTGAAAAATGGGATTGTTGGCTTATAACAAAAAGACTAAGACATTTCATCAAAAGACTCCTAAGGACCAAACTACAACCCTGGCCATTCAGTTTCCCAGTGGAACACTGATAAAAAGGGGATATTTCCCGTTTCCAGGAAGACATCGCTCACAGAAAGTTGACATACCCCATAACAGTCTGCAATGCAATCACCTCAAATGTGCAATTGCAGCATCCAGAAGAAACAGGCATTTGAAGACTGTAACATTAGATCTGACCCCAAACTTATGTTTTAACCAGCAGTTATGATCGTCACTTGTATGGAGTTGCTTTGCGGCCCAAATACCGAAGCCCATGCCTGTGAAAGAGCCTCCATGTCAAATGGGCGTTCAGATCCATTAGTATGCATTGCTCTCCATCATTTGCGAAGACGGCTCAGCTGGGAGATCAATCGCACAGATAAGTGTGGCTCGAATGGCCAATACATGCTCAACAATTCCTTCCACAGGGTGCACAAGTGGAAGTGTTCCTTTCTGTGATAATGCATTTGCCCTATTTAGAACCTGACTGTGCTTTCAAGCCTGACTCTTACTATTATGATCTTCGTGAAGCCTCTGCCCAAGGAGCGTAATTCTAATTGCTTCCTACCAGGCTGATCTTCCTACTACAGAGGTCTCCCAACAGCCCACTGTTTGGGCACATTGCTTGAGACCGCGCTTCAAGTCTTTAAAAAGTCTGTTCTGCTCTCTGCAGTGTTCTGCACACCATAAGTGCTTGATAAATACCACCGAACGATGGCTCTCTTGGCTCACATGCGTCTCTTCCAGTTCATCAAACAGCAGATGCTTGAGTATGCTGCTGTCACCCGTTCTCTCTTCATCTCCTACGTGGCTGTGAGATGCATAACTACGAGCTTGTTACTGAGTACTCACAAGTGAGCACTAGAGGTATCGAGGGCTCCGACTGTCAAATACCAGTTTTGCTAAACCAATTACATGGTTCTACTATCATGTTTCCTGATTCCCCAGGTAAATGCTATCCCCCTCAATTAAGCCAATAAAGATGCCTAAGAGGAGGACAGGGAAAATATTTTAGTGTCCTCCAGTCTTCATTTTTAAATGATAAGCACTCTAGGAGAACTTAGCTAAAGATCACTCTCCAGGCAGAAGTCCAGCTGTAAGGAGGCTCATACTTTCAGAAGGAGACAGAGAAGAGAGCGTGGAAGCAATGAAACGAAAACACTAAACCACCCCCTCCTTATGGAAATGTTTGTCCAAGTTGAAGCAAACTTTGCTGATCTTGGATTAAACTAGTCAACAACGAACGTAAGCATGCTCACAAGAGAAAAAATTTCTCAAAGGTAGGGAGTGCTGCTGCTGATTATCATCACTAAGAACCCTAAATTTAACATTATATATTTGTTTCTAAATAGCTGTCTTTTCTAAAAAAACATCCACAATGAATCATGGCCTTTTGAACCACAAATCCATTCTAAAGTTAATTCTGCTGGAGTATTTCATGCAAATGATGTATACAAGCTTTCCCTTATTTGAATATGGAAGGAAAAAAGAGTAAAAACAGGTAAATTGCTAAATCACTTTAGAACCATAAGACAAGAGGAAAATTTATATCTTCTAAATGCCTAGTCTGAACCCAATGCATTAGGTCTCATTAACACTATCCTACTGAAGAACTCAATATGTGTCACTTTGCAGGAAAATCTGCTCTTCTCTTCCATTTGAGCAATGTAATTACTGTTAAATTACAGGACCGGCAGGGATAAAATTAAGAGCTGTTGGATGACACATCCAGCAAAGAAATCTGAATGAGTCAAAAACACTTTATGTGCAAATATCTGGAAGGGAGAGACATTTGGAGATACCTTAGAAACCCATGCAGACTCTTTTAAAGTAGGGGTGGGGGGTGAAGAAAGTAGAAAAATATTTATTTTCTTTAAAAATAGAAACTTTTGCTACCACACATAGTAACTTTACATGATCACAGAAGATGGCCGGTTGTCAGAAAGGGACTTTCTAGGGAGCTGTTCTTTCTTCTGAATAAAAAAGGAAGCATCTCCAATCCAGAGCAAGAAATCTTGGTTAGTAAATTGATAAGTAGAAGTTTTTAAGAGTTAGCAAACAGATATCAAATTACTTGTGTCTAAAATAAGGTAAATGTGGCCTGAATATCAATTTTCCATTATGATTCATGATTTTCTCTATTGGTTTTATCAATATTCCAGTAAACCATACATGTTGTACTTTGGTGCATGTTTTGAATGCCAAAATAATCTTCCCGGGCATTCTTTTCCATTTATCACTAATTTTTAGACACACATCTATAAACCAAATGAATGACAATCCCCAGGTGAAAAATGGAGATAATTTTATTTTCTACCACTAAAGTGTGGTGGTTTAAACTAGGAGTATGTTTCTTCAGTTCTTCACCAAGGGGTTTGAACAGCAGGAGTTTCAAACTGCCTTTTAATCCAGAGCCAGGAAATGATGTTTTACGGCCATTGTTATTTTCTTACCTTGATAAAAACAATCAGCCCTGCCCATAGCTTAGGGAGACTCTGCCTAGCTAGCTTTCGATCATTTTGAGAAAGGTGGGACTAATAAAGTGAAACAGAATGTGGATTTCTGAAAGGTGGGATTTAAAACCCTGTGTAAGAAAAATTAAGTTGAAGCAATGAATCTGGTCAAAATCCTTTACAAATAGTACAAATATCAAGGGGAAGGACTCCATTCTCTTTACCACTTTTTATCATTTCTGAAAAAAGCAATAGGCTTCTAGTGGGTAAACAGCGGTGGTAAGGGGTAAGGCTTAGTACAGTGCTCTGCACATAGTAAGCGCTCAATAAATGCTACTGAATGAATAAGGCTCCTCTTAAAAACTCATGAAATCGTATTAGTGATCAGTGTCTTAAGAGGCAGGAGTCCATTTCAACTAAGGGCTGAGAAAAGCATTCCAGTGAGTACCTCTTAGGAAAGGGCAAATAAACATAGTGAGTGCTTAACAAATAACAAAAAAAAGAACACTTTCAGAATGATTAATGTAATTGAAGTCATTGATCAAGAAGGCCTCTGAAAGGAAGGTCAGAGGATTCAGTGGTGATTTTAAGCAGTAAAACAGTGTACCACAGAGTTTTTCTCACATTCTTACTTGTTTTGGTACAATTTTTGAACCCAGCACCAAGAATACGTTGAATATGTAAAGGAGCAAAAATGTTAAATAGACTAAAGGAAAAGATACAAATATAATTTTCACTTCTAAATGTCGAAGGATAGTTCATTGGGTCTGAGTCACAGTTAAACGTGATCATCAAGTCAGGTACCTTTGAGGAGTTTTAATCCTATACCTAAACTTCTATACTTTTAACAGATTTAAAGAAAGATAGGAAATCCCCAAAACTTTTGTTAGGCATCAAGCCACAGTTTGAAGAACAGTGTTGAGAATTTCCTGAAATTTGAAATTCTCCAGAACCAAGATTCATTATCCCATCTTTTAAAATGGGCTTCCTCTTCCAATGCCTGAAAAATCAAGCATAAGTTAGTTTCTGAGGGGCAAGGCGCAATGCTATGGAATATCTAATTTGGTCAATCTGCAGGGCTTTTTTCATGAACTGTTTATATAATCATCATAACACATGGGCAATTGTGACAAAGGACAGGAAATGGAAAAGGCTCTGTGTTAAATTAAACTCTGACTGAGGAAATGGAAAACAAAGCAAATGTTTCAAATCATAAAAAAGTTTGGGAGCTGCAACTTTAATACATGTGTGTTGTAAAACTTGCTGCATATTAAAATAATATCATGGTGTCCATTGCCAAACTTCTGAGTCACAGCAAAAATACACGAATTTGGACCATATTTTTCATTTGGGATCTCAAACTTCTAACCTATTTGCTTGGAGCAAAATACAAAGTGGCTTCTTCCATTGAAAATAATTTAATCGTTTGTGCTGGGTCCTATCTGTGTGGTAGTGGATATTTTCTTCAGCTGCAGAAATGGTTTCAATGATTCCCCCTGCATAAAGGAAGAATAGTCTGTATCAAATCCTACTAAAAAGGTTAAGGACTTAAGTGAGGACGGAAGACATTCCCGGCTACACAGTATCTCTTTGGGTGTGATGAGAAAAGGCGGGTGATGGTGCCCCTGGAAGAAATTCTGCTCCCAAGTCAGCCATCCCCCCATACTCTTCCCTTTTATTCATTCATTCATCCACTCAATCGTATTTACTGAGCACTTACTGTGTCCAAAGCACTGTACTAAGCAGTTGGGAGAGTATGATATAACAATAAACAGACACAGCTCTTCTACAAAGTTGAAGGCCCATTATTCTGGCTTTCTGACATCTGGGTAGTGATTTTTCCCATGTAGCCAGCCTTGGAGAAATGCATGGCTGCTTAAAAAGGAGAGAGATGGAGAGTGGTTTTCGTCCTACAGTTCTCATGGGTGTTTCCAGCACATTTGGGAGCTCTTGTCGAAGATAGAGAAGCAGAGTGGCCTAGTGGATGGAGCACAGGCCTGGTTTCTAATCCCAGCTCTGACTTTGGTCTGCTGTGTGACCTTGGGCAAGTCACTTAACTTCTCTGTGACTCAGTTACCTCATCTGTAAAACAGGGATTAAGAGTGTGAGCCCCATGTGGAATATGGACGGTGTCTAACTTGATTACCTTGTATCTACCCAGCAGTTAGAGCAGTGCCTGGCACATAGTAAGCGTTTCTCTAATTGTAGTTCAGAGCATTTCAGACTTTGAATATGATTAAAAACCCTAAGCTTTCTCCACAGGGGTATTCATCATTGTGGGCAGGGACTGGGTCTGTTTATTGTTGTATTTGTATTCTCCTGAGTGCTTAGTACAGTGCTCTGCACACAGTAAGTGCTCAGTGAATGCAGTTGAATTAAATTATCAAATTATTCTCCATAGTCAATACCTGATTCCTGAATTTGGGTTACTTTCTACCAAAATAAAAGAAGCTGAACCATCATCTCTGCAATTCAGAAGTGATAACCAGATAAAAGTTATCAGATAAGATAAAGGTTATCAGATAATCAGATAAAAGATAAAAGTTTAATTTTAAGAATAAATTTTAGATATGCATTCCAAATCATTGTAGTATGTTTATTTTTTTGATGATCCATCTCATTACCATCTTTGTGAACTTCATAGAAAATGGTCTCTTATATTTGCCTGCTAAATGGATCTGTTGGGTTGTTTTCTATTTCAATAATTGTGGAATTTTAGAAGTGTTAAGATTAGCTCATTATGGAAAACTACTTACAGCTTCTTTGGCTCAAATCATGTTTTTGCTGATAATTTGAGGAGAAAATTACTGTTTGTTCATACATATATATATATATATATATATATATATATATATATAGTTGGATCAGAAATGCTCATATTAAAACTCAAAGCATCTACAGTAAATGAAAGTTGATTCATATTAGAGCCTCTATCAATCCATTATATTTATTGAGCACTTACTGGGTGAGAACACTGTTCTAAACTCTTGGGAGATTGAGAAATAACAGAGTTGGTAGTCATGTATCCTGCCCACAAGGAGCTACAAATTAGAGGGAAGGTGAAGAACTGTAAAGGAAGGCCAGATACAATGCCTGAGCATTTTCTTTAATCACGGAGGTGGTGGGTTGTTGTGCGTATGGTTCACTTCAAATAAAAATACCCTTTTTGTGGCTAACTTTGTTCCTTATCAGTTTACATAAAGTCACTATCATTAGTCATAAGATTACATGGGGTGATTTGCTTCACTGGAGAAACAGGAATTTACTGGATTACGCAAAAATGTTGGAAAATACATGGAAATTTTCTTTGCTTCCCCACCCCAGCCCCCACCCCCCAACAGCAGTTTCCTCAGTTTTTAGTAAAAGAGATTAGGCAAATGTGAGAAATGATTACAGCAAATACAACCAAATTAAATAGGTACCCTCCCATCAGTATGCCTAAATGTAAACACCAAGTTCACCACAGTCCTTTTGATCCCCAAAATGGCATTTCTCAGAATTACTTAATTTAGGTCTCTTCCTGGAAAAACCTATTAGCTACAAAAACAATTTGGTCATTCCAGGATTGTCAAGTGAGTGACAACCGGGAGCAACTTGGACTGGTCTGATTTTTAAACTTACTAAATAACTCTTGTGGTCAGAATCTACCACTGAAGTTGTTAAAAAAAAGCAAGCACATTTGAGTGGGGGAGCCAGGATGGTAAATATCCAGATTAAAGCATGGCATTTAATCCTTTGGAGTAAAACATGGTATTTTTCAACAGATGAAAGGACTCAGGGCAGCTACTTTCAAATGATAATCATGAAAAATGTGTCATTACCCTAGTATACATGAAAATACATCCTGAACAGAAATAAGCTAAATACTCTTGCCAAATGCAGACAACACTTTGTAGATCCTTACATCCTGACCAAATAATAGATATCGATTGAAGCCCACTCTTCAAAACACCAGGTATGCTCAGAAGCATATGCTACAGGGATGTCAAAATTGGAGATCTACAAGATTACTTAGACCATCACTAAACCAAGGACTCACACATCACCACAGAACCACTAAATAATAGAGACTGCTCCATCCTCACACTAAACAAGCAAAAAGTCTTCAAGAAACAGCAGGAACACTTGAATGGAGTCTTTTGATAGCATTTCAATGATCTTATCAACCTCCTTTGCACCCTTGATGAGGTCTACGAGGAATAGCTCGCCTGCACCAACACTTAGTGAAGTCACCATGGCAGTTAGAGCCAGAGGAATGGCAAAGTTCTAGATTGGATGGTACACGAGCCAAGATCTACAATCAGGGAAGGCCCCGCCTGCTTCTCCGTAGTTGGCACAGCCTCTTAGGCACTTACAGTATATGAAGTACAATATTAAGGCTGAGGTAACAGGCTGAAAATCAGTCCAAATCCTGTCTCTGACCCACAACTGTTTAAAGATTCTATGTTGGGGAAGTCATATAAAACAGAGGAATAATTCAAAAGAGAGGGCAAAATTCAACAAGTCTGAAATTTCAGCTGCTAAAAATGTAGGTATCAACCACTCCTGAGTGAGGGCAGGCTTCAGGCCCTTCGCCGTTTCAGGCCGAATTGTCCTTGGTGCCCTTTCTGCAGAAAATGGGTGTGAGGGTCCCTTGATGGTGGACAGAAAGGAGAAGGTGGCCCCAGCTCTCAGGCCAGTTCCCCAGTAGCAAGGAACTCCGTGACCCAGGGCCCCGGGGCTTGTGTCTGCCCTAGGCTCCTTTGTGGGAGACAGACGAGAGGAAACGAGCCTTGGTCCCATGATAGGAAGCAATAGGATATGATGACCCCAGCAATCAGGCTGCCCTGTTGCTGATCTCAGAGCACTGAGAGTGAGCGAGCTGCCGGATATGTGATTTAGGGAAGATCTAGACTGTAAGCTCGTTGTGGGCAGGGAGTGTGTCTATTTACTGTTATATTGTACTCTCCCAAGCACTCAGTACAGTGCTCTGCACACAGTAAGCGCTCAATAAATGCAATTGAATGAATGAATGAATCCAGAAGGGGTATCTGGTTAGAGAATCCCTGGCCACCTTCCCTTCTATTTAGGCTGTAGATGGCTTTTCAGTTTTGATGCTTCTCTAATTATTTCACCGCTGGATTGGTTCACCTGAATGATGCTCCAGGCTCCTTCCAAGCTGATGTCATGTCTACGGTTCACGAGAGGTGAGGTTGATATCCTGGTTCCTTTCTCCCTGCCCGGTCCACCCATATTTTGGTAACTGGGGACTGTGACATCTCCAAAAGTCACCAAAAATATTAAGTTTCTCCACCTACCTCAACTAATATTGGTCACGAAAACCTACCCAACAACAGAGGTGTGTGCATATATAACACACATACACACATGCATGTATTTGTGCGCAGACACAACATTTTTCAAACTTCACACTCTTTCCCACAGCTCTTCCATGCTCAAAATTCCTTATATAACAATTCTAAATAATGATCATAATAATAGTGGTATTTGTTAAATGCTTACAATAATAAGAATAATACTAATGGTATTTGTTAAGTGCTTACTGTGAGCCAAGCACTGTTCTAAGTCCTGGCGAAGATGCAAGTCCCCGTCCCACTCGGGGCTTACACTTTTAGTCACCATTTTACAGATGAGGTAACCGAACCCAGAGAAGTGAAGTGATTTGCCCAGGGTCACACAGAAGATATTTGGCAGAGAAGGGATTAGAACCCAGGTCCTTCTGACTACCAGGCCCATGCTCTATCCACTAAGCCATGCGCTTCTCTGATTCCCCAAGCCAGAGCATGCTCTAGAGAGAAAAATGTGTGCAACTCAGCAGTCGTGAAACAGAATACGTCTCCTAATAGCCTAGAGATCAACTAGGCCAAAAGAACCACAGTGAGAAGCAATGTGGGGAACAAATGAAGAGAAATGAAAACAAAAATCAGAGAAAATTTAGATTGCAAGCAACTAAAATAGAACAGAAACAACTCAATTATTTAAGTTAATTAGGTTTACAGACAAAAATATAGTCAAATTACTGCAATCATTTTTACAAGTTGATAGATGCTGTGGTTACATTCAAACTAATTTGCTTGTGATTGTTTAATTACCTTTGGCTGGGACTAATCTGTTAGCTATTACCAAACGATGAAGAAGGTGTAATCGTGTTAGCAAAGACCTATTAGTGCATCAAAGAATCATTAAAATATCTGGAAGATCAAATTACAGGTAGTGAGATGTGGCATTCATTTTCTACATCATTTCTGGAAGCTAATATCAGAGCACGTCTTTCAGGCATGCTCCGGTACTTTCAGCTTGCCTCATGTGCTAGGATCAGCATTGTTTCTTTTCTTGATTTACGGAAGGTGTCCTTAAAAATAGCTCCACCTAATTCCTCATTTTCCAAGACGGTGTTGTCTCCATGGAAGCTGCAACAGCCTATTACGATCGGTGCACATTCCAGATCAGACTCTAAATCCAACTCATCAAATGGAAAATGTCCAGTCATGTCCCTGAGAGTTAAACCGAAGTGACGCAGTGTGGACTACTGGAAAAAGGATGGGCCCGGGAGTCAGAGGACCTGGGCTCTAATCCCTGCCTGGGTTCTGCCACTAGACCACTGTGTGACCTTGGGCAAATCACTTAATTCCTCTGAGTCTCGATTACTTCATCTGTAAAATGGGGATTAAGACTGTGAGTTCCCCATGGAACAGGGACTACTGTGTCCAACCTGATCAGCTTGGATCTAACCCAGTGCTTAGTACAGTGCCTGGCACACAGTAAGCACTTAACAAATACCATAAAACAAATTAACAAACATTTAGTGAGCACTTAACAAATACCATTAAATAAAAGAACTTCAATTAAATGGCCTAGAAGTGATTGGCTGAATCCACAACCAAATGCTAAAAGGTTGGTTCCTTGTGGGCAGAAAATATGTGTTTTTCCCAAGTGCTTAGGAGGCTATTCATTCAGTCATATTTATTGAGCACTTACTGTTTGCAAAGCACTGTACTAAGTGCTTAGGAGAGTACTTGAAGACATTTAATAAATACCACGGTAGGTCAGTGACACAGTTTGGTCAGAGGCACTCGAACCCAGATCTCTTAATTCTCTGTCCCAAGATCTTTCTACTAAGCCACGGTAATTCTGTGTAATGCACCATACTAGGCACCTGGGAAATATAAAATAAAGATATGACACATTCCCTTACTAAATGAAGCTTATTATTCTCTAACAAGGGAGAGTGGGCTTGAAATGAATTTATTTTTTCCAAACACTTAAAAACAGTCAAGATAGATCTCTTGTATAAATTTATACCTGTCTTTGGTATTCACAAATGGCAATATGGTGGCATAAAAAGACATAAGTATGACCATTAATCCATTCTGGACCCTTTCAGATAACCTTCTGACTATGACATATTTGCCACTTGCAAGACTGTAGTCATTTTGATCTATCTCTTGATAGAAGAGAAGCACATGAGAGATGCCTCCTGTTATTCAGCTAAGTAGTGCAGTTATTGAGTTAAAAGTGAGGGAAGGAAGCAATTG
Organism: Ornithorhynchus anatinus; assembly: GCF_004115215.2. NCBI lineage: Eukaryota > Metazoa > Chordata > Mammalia > Monotremata > Ornithorhynchidae > Ornithorhynchus > Ornithorhynchus anatinus. The sequence goes on along the minus strand of NC_041751.1, from coordinate 9,358,531 downwards.
GGATATGCTCTGGCAAAAAGCTTTTCTTGACAAGGTAAAGGTGAAAAGGAGAACAAAGCCAACAATTGTTCGAAAAAGTTTTCTGACTTCTGAAGTTCTCTTTGGCCACACAACGCAGCAGTACAAAATGGTACTTTCTAAAATTATTCATTAAATTGTCACTCAGAAACTGTAAAAAGATGTATGTACTAACTCACTGAAAATGAATACTATTATGTTTCCCTAATACCAATTTCTGTGAATGGCTTGGAATGTTAATAGAAGAATAAAACAGTGCCATCATACAAGTCTGCTTGGGTTCTGGAGAGATGTCGTGGTTTTCAGTTAAGTTTGCCAATATAAAGCAAATAATGAAATTGAGTTATGGGGGAGAACCATCCAAATTGTATTTCCCAGTTCATGAAATCTGAATGTTGATTTGGGGCCAATTGTTGGCTCCACAACACCTATCTTCATCAACAGCATTTATCGAGCACTTACTGTGTGCAGATCACCATACTGGATGCTTGGAAATACACAGGAGGCATAACTCTCTATCAGGTAAAAGAACAGAGGGGGTAAACGTACTACAGAATAAAGGCCTGCACCCAATAGAATGTGCAAATGCCACTAGGTTTTGTATTAGAAAAACCAGAATATAACCTGGGATTCACTGCCTCCTACTACTATTCATTCCAATCATTCAATCAATAAATGGTATTTATACAGAATGCTCATATTGATTTATGGTAATAGACCTTCCCGGTCAATTTGCAGAACTTTTCAAGGCCACTCATTTCCCTCTACTTGAGAGGGAAATAAGGCCAGATGAACTGGATTTTAAAAATTCAATTACATAAGAATGCTGTCCTTTATCCAAACACTTGTGAACTCGTTAAGGGCAGAAAATGTGTCTGCTAATTCTGTTGTATTGTACTCTCCCAAGTGTTTAATGCAGTGCTCTGCCCATAGTAAAATATTCAGTAAGTAACTGATTGATTTGAAAATATCATGTCAGTGGACTTTTATACATTATTCCTATTCATAAAATGCCCCTAATTTTAAGTTTCCAATTTTATATATTCTGAACTAGAATCAATCAAAATAAATGAAAAAATTCACCCCTACTTCTGGTAAGAACTCCCTTGCTCATATGACAAAAATTCGTCTCCCCAGGTAGAATGGCTAAGAGAAGTGGTGGCCAAGAAATGCAGATTCAGGAAATGAAAAGGAAAACAAACCAGAAGCCATGTCCCACCTCCAGGCCCCTGGACCTTAAGTTTATATTACACTATCTCATTTTGATACACAAAAGTACTCTCTTCCTCATCTTCCCTCTTAAACCCGCCCCTTCCACTGCCGGCCCCAAAAGCTCACAATCTTGGTGATATCTTTGATCGAGCGCTTAGTACAGTGCTCTGCACATAGTAAGCGTTCAATAAATACTATTGAATGAATCCTTTTTTATCATTTATTTCTCATATTCTGTCCATCACTAAATCCTGCTGGATTTTCCCCCACAAACTTCAAGATCTATTTCTCCCTGTCCAAGCTTATAGCGAGAGCCTCTCCAGACCTCCAACCTCTCCCCTCTTCACTGTACAATACACACTACTGCACATATTACACTTCTAACATTTTGTTCTGAATTTGCTTTTCCTTTCCACAGATCCTCAAATTAACATCCTTACTATCCACAGTAAACGGAAGCACCTTAGATACCTGCCCTTTTTTTTAGCAACTTGTCCCCAACTCAACCTTCTTCACTCCTTGCAGGCAAACCTTCTTGCTCTATCTTGCTCTCGAATCTTCTGTCACTGACCATTGTTCACAAACTTTCCTGTGCATGATACTTCCTCTCCCTTCAAATCCCCACCAAACCACTGCCCTCTTCACCTTCAAAGTCTCCTAGAACCCAACTTCTCCAGGAGAACTTCCCCAACTAATTTCCAAAAACCTACTTGTCATCCCACAGCCTCATTCAGCACCTACAATTATACTGATTTAAAATTTCATTTATTCATTCAAATTCTTTCCATTACCAATTTCATTTATTCTTTTTGTCCTGATCCCTCTGATATCTGCCCATATCCCCTTTTAGTTTATTAGCTCCCTAAAAATATGGACCATGTCATCCAAATCTATCTTACTCCTTAAGGCCCCTAGTACAGTGCTCTGCCCACAGGGGTTGCTCATTGAGTACTACTGAATGAACTGGCTTAATGAACAAATAGTTTACCATGCTTAGGTTTTCACCAGGGATAAAGTACTACAACAATAAAATTGCCAGAGCCATTTCATGGACAAACAAGAAGGAGACCTGACTCACAAAGCCAAAGACTTTAGTGCTTGATTCAAACAGCCCACAGCAAAACAGTACTAAAAATAAGGACTTCTATGGGGAAAAAAAAATGTTTTCCCTAAAACAAAACTGAAACTAGCTTTCAGAGGATTCATCTCAGAACAGCCACACGAAAATAGCAGTACTGTGTTCAGACTTGCTGGACCCTTTTCCCATGATGAGTTCGATGTTTATTTGTGTCCCAGGTTTTCCCTTTTTAATAGGTTAAGTATTTGACTTCTGCCAATAAAGCAATAAGATTGATACTAAAGAAGATATAACTGAATCCACTCATAGTATATCTCTGTTTCAGATGTGTGTAAATTGACTAGCAAAACTTTTGGTGATTTTGTTTCCTGCTTAAACCCCTAACTGAAGCACCAATTCCCTTTTGTTTGTTTTATTTCCAGATGAAATAGCTTTGTTTATCAAGGCATACGCTAGTACAGTAAGTACAAAGATACCGTTTCCAAAGAAGGCATCAGACATTTTGATTTCATTTAGCCAAAGAACAGTAAAAATGGAAAAATAAAAGTGATAGATATCAACTTCCATTTCATGGGATCCATTTGGTTCCAAAAGAATGGAGTTGGTAGAGCAAAAATGAAACATTCACTGCTGATAATATAATCAGTCAATGGTATTTATTGACTGCTTATTCTATGTGGAGCACTGTATTAAGCGCTTGGGAGGGTACAATATAACAGAGTTGGTAAACCTGCTCTCTGCCAACAAGGAGCTTACAGCCTAGAGGGGGAGATAGACGTTAATATAAATAAAACTACAGAAACCAAAAAAGGGCTGTGAGCTGAGGGTGGGGGGAATATCCCTACACCCTAGGGGGTCAGAGATCATGGGTTCAAATCCCTGCTCCGCCGCTTGTCAGCTGTGTGTCTTTGGGCAAGTTCATTCATTCATTCATTCAATAGTATTTATTGAGTGCTTACTATGTGCAGAACACTGTACTAAGCACTTGGAATGTACAAATCTGTAACAGATAGAGAGAGTCCCTGCCCTTTGACGGGCTCACAGTCTAATCGGGGGAGACAAACAGACAAGAACAATAGCAATAAATAGAAATAAATAGAATCAAGGGGATGAACATCTCATTAAAACAATAGCAAATAAATAGAATCAAGGCAAGTCACTTAACTTCTCTGTGCCTCAGTTACCTCATCTGTAAAATGGGGATTAAGAGTGTGAGTCCCATGTGGGACAACCTGATCACCTTGTATCCTCCCAGCGCTTAGAACAGTGCTTTGCACATAGTAAGCGCTTAACAAATGCCAACATTACTCTGAGCAGAGCACTCTACTAGAACTTGGGGTTGTTCAGCTGAGTTGGTGGGCATGATCTCCACCATTAGCCATTAATCTAGTGAGAGAGACAGACTCCAAAATAAATTACAGGTAGGAGAAAGTATCAGAGCAGAGAAGACACGCACAAAAGCACAAAGCGGGGTTGTAAGTACCCAAGTGCTTAAGTGATAAGGAAGCGCTCAAGTGGCAGTGAGGGAAAAATGAGAGATTAACCTGGGACACTCTCCAGGAGGAGCTGGGATTTCCTTAGGGCTATGAAGTGAGGGAGAACAGCGGTCCGCCGGATATGAAAGGAGTGGGGGTCCAGGCAGAAAGGAGGGCGTGAACAAGTGGCCACAAGAGAAACAAGAATGAGGTCCAGGCAGTGGGTCAGCTGGTCATTATCTGTTAAATCCCTCTTCTCGTGCCTATCAACCTCCCAGCTTCCCTTTTGGATTGTGAACCCCCCTGACCCCTGGGGTGTTCATAATCCAAAAGGGAAGCTGGGAGGTTGATTGTAAGCCAAGGACCTTGTTTATCCCTTATAATAGCTTTCCCCGGTGCCAAGTACCATGCTTTGCACGTAGTCAACATTCAATAGGGACCAAAGAATGAATGTACTAGTTTGTATTTACTGTGCTCTTACGTGTCAAGCTACGGTATAAGACACTGGCAACATTAGTGCTTGATAAACATTAAATGATGAATATACTAAAGCAAACTCTGAAATTGGCAGCTAACGTTATTGCACACCAGTATACTTCCTGCTTATCTCTGTGCAGTAGTAAAAGATTCCAAATTGGACTGCAGGATTACAGATTAAGAGGAGCAGCATGGCCTAGTGGCAAGAGGACGGGCTTGGAAGTCAGAGGTCGTGGCTTTTGCCACTTGTCCGCGGTGTGATCTGGGGCAAGTCACTTACCTTCTCTGTGCCTCAGTTATCTCATCTGTAAAATGGGGATTGAGACTGTGAGCCCCATGTGGGACAATCTGATTACCTCGTATTTACTCCAGTGCTTAGAACAGTGCTTGGCACATAGTAAGCACTTAACAAATGCTATAATAATAATAATTATTATTATTATTACGTGGGGAAAACACTTTCTGATAACACAAGCTTTATCCTCCAATTAAAAAAAAAATGTATGAAAAGGAACTGGGAGATGTTTCTGGTTTCCAAGCATGACTTAACCTCCTTATCTTGCTGTCTGAGCCTCCCAACTGCACTCTGTTGATTTGGATAAAATGCCAAGTTAAAGAGTAATTCAGTGTTTCCTGCTTTTTCCTGCCAATTTGTTGTTAATATGGAGTGATTTATTTTATTCTGGAGTTGATGGGGACAGATGTCATTTGATGTGTGTGTTCTTCTTGCTCATTTCCTCTTTCCTCACGAGTTTTTCTTTCACATTTTAGGGGATTTCCCATTACTTGGGGACTTTTTAGGGAAAAATGGTCTTTCAAGGGTTTTAGCATGCTGCTTTTTCTACACCTAATTGATTGATTTTCCTGCTTCTTACAGGTAAGAAAAAAAAAAATATATATATATATATATGTTTCTCAATTTACAAACTAAAAACAAATAACATTTTGGAGGTAATGGGCAAACTAATTTACTTTCAGAGGCATACTACACTTCTTCCCAAAGACAATGGTGTAAATTGTTAAGCTGCCTGATTTTTGAAATGCTTTTATTCGTATTAGATGTATTGTATTCTCATGTTAATGACATGATTCTAGCAACAGATTCTTTCAAAACCTTGGATAAATTCAAACCTTAGAAGAAAGGATTCAGGCCTTGACTAAAATTACTTTTGTTTACTCTTCATGAGATATTACAGGATGATATAACTAGTATATTAAAGTTCCTTCTAACATATGTAACAGTTTCCACCTTCAAGCCCCTCAGAATTGCACTGAAAGTAAGTCTAGTCCAAAATTCAAACAGAGTAAATTCCTATTCTGACAGCTTAATTGCGTTTCCCAAGGGCAACAGTTACATTCAAAAAAATGTATCTACCAAGAGAATATATTTCTTCCATAATGTCCCCAGTAGCAAGGGGGGAAGACAGCATATTTTTCTAACCAGTAGCTGGAAAAGAGAATGTTCCATGAACAAGTGAAATGAAAGAGCAGTTTAGCCTTGGACAATATCTCGGCGAACAACCTTATGGTGAGCAAGTGGCTTACTTAAGATTTGTGTGCAAAATAACTTAACCTCAGACTATAATCTCATATTTTCAATCATTGTGATGAATTTCATGGAACTATCTGACAATTATATTTTTAAACATAATAATAATAATATTGGTATTTGTTAAGCGCTTACTATGTGCCGAGCACTGTTCTAAGCGCTGGAGTAGATACAGGGTAATCAGGTTGTCCCACATGAGGCACACAGTTAATCCCCATTTTACAGATGAGGTGACTGAAGCCCAGAGAAGTGAAGTGACTTGTCCACAGTCACACAGCTGACAAGTGGCCGAGCCAGGATTTGAACCCATTACCTCCAACTCCCAAGCCCATGCTCTTTCCACTGAGCCACGCTGCTTGCCCGTGTAAGACAATCGGTCATAGTCTGTGACTTCCCAGTGGACACTGGGACATCAGAGGACCAGTGACCATTACTCACTTACTAGGACCACCCTCTCTTCCTCTGCAGGCCCTGCTTCTGGTGAACATCAAAAAAGAATCTGACCCAGTGAGAGACAGGTAAGGCAGAAGGAAAACATAAACACTAACCACAGTATCCAGCAACTATTGTTTAAAACTGTTAAGTAGGGATCGGGTTAGTGTTGTTAATGCATGTCTGTCCTGGGAGTTTCCCAATGATTTGATTTCACAAGCACAGGCAAGAAGTGGAATATAACAGAGGGAAGCCTCGCCCAGTGTCCTGACGCAAACCCACGATGATCAGAGGGGACGCAAGTAAACAGATATAGGCTGAGCTCTCCTCACAAGTGGTGTTCTGACCTCATGGTAGAAGCACACTCACATGGGGTGCTACGTTCCCCCGACCTCCAAAGCACACAGCTCGTACCATAAATAAATACCACGGGGTGCCAGGCACACTCTAAACTTAGCAAAATAGCAAATGACTGGAAGAGATCCCTACCACATTGAACACATTAGAAGCACCGCTACAATTATAACTTCTTTGGCCAACGTCAAATGATTGTGATCTCTAATTGAGAGGCAACCACAGCGACGGAGGCGCCAATCCAGGAACCAATTCCGTGGAAGAAATAGAAGCAATCTCCACTGTGCTCAAGATAGGTGCTCAGGAAAAGGAGTCCAGCCACCCTGGAGAGTGAAGAGGAAAGGCGAAGAGCAAAAAAAGTGGGACTCTGGGAGGAGGGAACCATGTCAGGATCCCTCTATGACCTAGTGGAAACGGCGTGAGAACAAGGAGTCGGGATCTAAAACCAGTTCTGTCACCCACCTGCTGCGTACTCCAAGGCAAATCACTTAACCTCTCTGAGTCTCTGTTTCCTCATCAGGAAAACGGAGGTAAAATACCTTGTCTTCTCACCTCTTAAACTGCAAACCCCGGGTGGGACAGAGACTGTGTCTGATCTGATTATCTGTATTTTCCCCACAGTTTAGGACTATGCTTTCGCACATAAGAAGCACTTAATAGACACCATAATAATTGTTATTATGAATTATTACTCTAACAGACAAAGCCACAGAACAAGGGGCAAATGATATTAGCGGGAGGACTGGGGGCAAGGCAGAGGAACCAGTGATCCAGAAGTGTCCAGCTTTTTAGGCTGGAGAAAACTTAAACATTCATTCAATCGTATTTGTTATTCAATCATATTTCAATCGTATTTATTAAGTGCTTACTGTATGAAGAGAACACAGTACCACAGGGACAAATGAGAGGTAGCATGGCCTAGTGGAAAGAGCATGGGCCCGGAGAATCGGAGGACCTGAGTTCTAATTCTGACTCCAGCACTGATCTGCTGGGTGACTTTGGGCAAGTCATTTAACTTGTCTGGGCCTCAGTTCCCTCATCTGCAGAATGGGGATTCCATAGCTGTTGTCCCTCCTACTTAGCCTGTGAGCCCCTTGTGGGAAGTGATTATCTTGTAACTACCCCAGTGCTTAATTCAGTGCTTGGAACATAGTAAGCACTTTAATAATAATAATAATAATAATAATGTTGGTATTTGTTAAGCGCTTACTATGTGCAGAGCACTGTTCTAAGCAGTGGGGGAGATACAGGGTAATCAGGTTGTCCCACATGAGGCTCACAGTCTTAATCCCCATTTTACAGATGAGGTAACTGAGACACAGAGAAGTTAAGTGACTTGCCCACAGTCACACAAGTCACACAGTCACACAATGCCACTTGTGGCATTTAAGAATGCCATAATTATTACTATTATTATTATTACTAATTGATTGCTTTTGGTCCTTGATGGCAGTAAGTAGGCTGGCTACCACTTTTGCATCATAACGCCATAATCCCCACGTGGGACAACCTGATTCCCGTGTGTCTACCCCAGCGCTTAGAACAGTGCTCGGCACATAGTAAGCGCTTAACAAATACCAACATTATTATTATTTTTATAATCAGGACAAAGACAAAAACGTTCTTTGAAGAAACTTGCAAGTCTCTCTATAGTTCCTGCACATGTAGCCAAGGGGACTTCAGACCCTCACATTGCTCCAAAGCTGTTACATTTCCCCTTCCTGAATGGTGTAAACGTAGGATCCATGTCAGAGCTCCAGGAGCCGGCAGCAGGAGCCTAGACCAAGAGAAGCTGAGTGTTTAAAAAGAAAATTACTGATCATAAAGGCGTCTTTGTTCTAGGACTGGTATCAATGTCCACTGCAAAGTCCCATAAAAGAAAATGACAGGAGGATTTATGTCACTGTTCTCTATTTAGTGATGTAGGCAGCTTAAGTTTCTGTATGCATTAAAAAAAAAAACCAGCCTGTGTGCATTTGGTGCCTTTCCTTGAGACTAACACAATTCACTTTTATTGCCATCTTTGTTATCAACTTATTAAAATGCAAGGATACTTCATTCACTAGTCTAGCTGAGATTATCCCGAAAGCCTCCTATCTTTTTGTCAAGAAGTTCTTGCTAATTATACAAGAAACTGCAGGTTGGGTGTGATTTGTCTTTTAATTCTGGGTTGCTGAGTTATTGATGCAGCTCTAATTTTTATACCTACGATGGGATTAGTAAATAAAATTCTTCCTTTTTTGAAACTACCTGCTTTATAGTGGCTTGTAAAAATAGGTTGCCTTTTATTCCAGTGGTATTCAAGGATAGAGCATAAAATATAGCAGGAACTAGGAAGTTTGATTTTCATTATTAGTTCATCCCACAAAATATTCTTCCTAGTGTACATCAGTCATCCTTGTTTTGTATTATTTTTGGATTTCAACATCTAAAAAGTTCAATATGGACTCCGCACAAAAACGATGAATTCTGTACAATGCCTAAAGTGTTATTACTCAATGAATGGTAATTAAAATACACCTTGATTCTCCCAAACTGTCATAATATTATAAATTCATCTCAGTGGGACTGCAGGGTCAAAGGGGTCTGTAAACCCAAAATGTCACTGCCATGTGCCAATTCATGACAACTTTCCCTCAATCGAATTCATATACCTGGATTTACTCAGCCTCCCAAATATGAGCGAATTGAATATTTATAAGTTTCATCTTGCTGTGGGTTGGGAACTAAGCAGCCGCTTTCCTCGATGCTCTGACCTGGGGAACTGCTCTCCTCTCTGGTTTCTGGGTAACTCCTTTGGCTTGGACACAGAACAGCGTGATGGAATGAAAGGAACTTCCACTTCTCCCCTCCCATCCTTCCCCCACACACTCCACCTGGGCCCCAGAAACCCAGTTTTAAACTCGGTTTTAATCTAGCCTAGAGGAAGGACCCGGTCTGCCAGGATGGATTAATATTTGAGTAGCATCGATACTCTTGATGGCACTTAATCCCTCCTGCACCAACTAAGGATTTGAGAGTAAACAAGGCTCAGATCTGCAGGAGTGCAGAATGGGTTCCTAACTCCAGGAACCTTGGTCCAGGTACACACATTTACATGCAGAAGATACGATGGATGGTGGACAATCAATCGATCGTACTTAGTGAGCACTTACTGTGTGCAGAGCTTGGGAGGGTTGGAGATACTCTCCCTGCTCACAATCACAAGCATTCTTTTTATGAATCATAACGAATATCCTTAGGGAAGATGAAAAGGAATATTTTAACACAATTGGGTCTTGAGTTTGGCACCCAAACTACTATTCCACAGCACTAGTAGAAACAATGACATCCTCAATTTTTGTTGCTTGCCCTTGAGTTTCTATTGTTGGAGCTAAAAGGAGCTCCAGGTAATATAATGATCAACAAGGTGGGTGGAAGGGTGAGGCCGGGTTATATGTTTCAACATCGCCAGCTCAGAGAGGGGAGGGAAAAAAAATATAAAATTCATCATTGTTTGGCATTTTGCTCAGAATGCGAAAACCCCATCTAACCAAAGGACATGTTTCCAGCATGTGTGTTGAATTACACAACCCTTTTCCTAGTCATAAATATTTCAGAAAATCAACTACGTAGTATCCCCAAAAGTCTAGCACTCACAAGGGTATTGTAAAAATAAACTTTTAAACAAACAAAAAGCTAGACATTTATTTACTCTTTTCAAGGCAAACATTTGCCAACTCAGATGAATCAGGGTTTCAGTTCAAAATTTAAAAAGAGTGGTTTGTGACAGGAAGCACTTCAATCTGAATACTTTCAAGAAAATAGAAAAGTAAACAAAATCTCTACAAACAGAGGCCACATGGAAAACTCTTTCCTGCATTTGAAGAAAATCCAGCCGCTACCCATTCTCCCTCTGCAAAGCCTTCGGTTTCCATCTCCACCTCCTCCAAGGTTCTCGTAATTAGACTCTCAGCTATCGTCTCGCTCAAATAGAGTGGGTCCAACCTTACGGGGAGCTGGCCATTGAGAGTCCATCGAGTTCTTCCTCTTTCCCTTTCAAATGGTTTCAGTCTAACTCTAGGAACTCAGTCTCCAGTTTCGGAATATCCCAATATTGCTCTTTCACAATGGCTTCTGAAGTCAAAGAGATCTGAAATGGGGTGAGGTTCACCCACAAAAATCAATCAAGCAGTGGTATTTATTGAGGGCTTACTGTGTGCAGAGTACTATACGAAGAGCTCGGGAGAGTACAATAATAACCAAATTAGTAGACAAGTTCCCCGCCCACAGGAAACTTACAATGTAAAGGGGGAAAGAGACATCGAATGAATTATGGATAGATACAAAAGTGCTATGGGGTTGAAGGTGGGGTGAATAAAGGGTATAAATCCAAGTGTGAGGGTGATGCAGAAGGGAGAGGGAGTAGAGGATATAGGGGCTTAGTCAGGGAAGGCCTCTTGGAGGAGATGTAATTTTAACAAGGTTTGAAGGTGGGAAGAGTGATGGTCTGTCGGATATGAAGGGGGAGGGAGTTCCAGGTCAGAAGCGGGACACGCGCAAGATAGAAGAGACAGGTCAGTGGCAAGATAGAAGAGATTGAGGCATAGTGATTAGGTTGCTATTAGAGGAGCAAAGTGGGCATGCTGGGTTTTGGTAGAAAATCAGCAAGATAGGATAGGGAAAGGTGGTTGGGTGTTTAAAAGCCAATGATAAGGAGTTCCTGTTTGATGCGTAGGTGGATGGGCACCCATAGGAGGTACTCGAGGAGTGGGGGAAACATGAGCTAAACTGATTTTTTGGAAAATGATCTAAAATGAAGTTTGGACTGGAGTGGGGAGACACAGGAGGCAGAGAGGTCAGCAAGGAGACTGATGCAGTAGTCAAGCTGCGATAGGATAAGTGCTTGGATCAACGTGGTAGCCATTTAGATGGAGTGGAAAGGTGGATTTCAGCTATGTTGTGAAGGTTGAAACGACAGGATTTGGTGACAGATTGAATATGTGGGTTGAAGGAGAAAAATGAGTCGAGGATTCATTCATTCAGTCAGTCGTATTTATTGAGCGCTTACTGTGTGCGGAGCACTTAATGCCAAGGTAACAGGTAGTATAATGGTGCAGTCTACGGTGACGAGAAAGTCAAGGGGAGGACAGGGTTTGGGTGGGGAGGTGAGGAGTTCTGTTTTGGACATGACCCAAGAATAACTCGGCAAAAAGAAAATGGACCCTGCGATATTATCGCTACAGTCACGAGAGCTCCCCGGGAGGCTCACAACATCGGCCAGTGGGGGACAGGACTGCGTCCAACCCGATTTGCTTGTATCCACCCCAGAGCTCAGTACAGTGCCTGGCACATAGTAAGCGCTTAACAAACACCACAATTATTATTATTATTTAAAAATGCTGCCCCTAACTGACCCATTTCAGCTCTTCCCCTTTACAGAAGAAGGGGGATGAGTCCCTTCCCCACTGTTAGTAGGTCAACACAAGCCGCTTCACACTTCGATGCCAGTGAAAAGCTCTCAGGGGTTGGTGAGAAAACAGCATCGCTCTCCCTAAAAGGCACGTTAGCTCTTCAACACGTTCGTTCAGGGAGCTGGGATGTTCAGCCGTCCGTAAAATAAGGAACTCGGCCTGTCAGGAATCTAGCAGCACAGAGGTCACCTTAGGGACATGTCCTGCAGGGTAGAAGGGTGTCTCTACTCCACATCGCTGTCAACTGAAATGCTGAGGCCAAAAGGTAGATGCCTCTGAAGCACCCATCTTGCCTCTGTCAGCAGCACCCCCAACACACACTTGGAGGGGTGGGGGTGTCCTAAAACAAACACTGAGGAGGGAGGGGCGGGGGCACAGCCAGAGGACACCTAAATGAAGGCAGTGTGGCTCAGTGAAAAGAACTCAGGCCTAAAGGTCAGGATATCCAGGTTCTAGTCCCAGTCCCACTGCTTGCCTCCTCTGTGACTTTTGAAAATTCTTATTCTCACTCTGCCTCAGTTTAAATGAAAAACAGATAAAATACTTTAACTCCCCACCCCCCACCCCAGATTGTGTTCAAGTCTGTATCAGTTTTTCTCGTCTCGACTTCTTGGCTTAGCACAATGCTTGGCACATAGTAATAATGATGTTGGTATTTGTTAAGCTCTTACTATGTGCAGAGCACTGTTCTAAGCACTGGGGTAGATACAGGGTAATCAGGTTGTCGCACCTGAGGTTCACAGTTAATCCCCATTTTCCAGATGAGGGAACTGAGGCACAGAGAAGTTAAGTGACTTGCCCACAGTCACACAGCTGACAAGTGGCAGAGCCGGGATTCGAATCCAGGTCCTCTGACTCCCAAGCCCAGGCTCTTTCCACTGATCCACGCTTCTTCTCCAAAGTAAGTGGTCACTAAGTATCATCATCATCAAGGAGAAGAGGCTCTAAATGCCTTTCTTGCCAGTACTTCCTCTTCTCTTCTTCCCCCAGATAAGCATGCCTCCTACCTCTTAGCCAATAAGCCAATTATGAGTTTTCACCTTTTACTGGCATGAAATGACCTCTGAGATTCCAGTGAATGTGTCTGTTTATTGTTGTACCATACTCTCCCAGGCACTTGTACACTGCTTCGCACACAGTAAGCACTAAATAAATATGAGTGAATGCATGAATCCTCAATAAGTACCACTGCAAGGATGAAATGAAGTACAAAACTTCAAAAAAAGTCTACTGGCATGAAAATCGGTTGCAAAGATAAGGGAAATAGAAAAGAAATCCACCCTCTGAATTTTCTAAGATAAAAATCCTCAACTGGTAATAGGAATTTTTTTCATATCAGAATGAAACATTAACAGAATGGACTGCACTTTTCTAGGGGAATTTTCAGAGTTTTAAAAATAAAATGGAATTTTGTTTCATTTTTGTTGGGGGAATTTTCAACCCATTTGCACTAACATATAAGCGCTTCAGTGAAAAGCATTCAACTGTTCTTAGTTTCTTTATCCAAAAATGGGGCTGTCGACACCAGGAAAACTCATCCTCACAGGAACGGCAAAAAGAAAGCAACGATAGATCAGAGTCCGGTGCAATCCTCAAATACTTTTGGATAGTTTATATAATCCCAGTTAGGGGCGGGGGCCGGGGGGTAGCGGGGGTGGGACGAGAGGGGTAAGGAGAAAAGAAATAAAGAGGAACAGCTTCATTTTGAAACTTTGTGGGTCAAGTAAACAAGTCAGATTAACGAAGTAGCAAAAGCACCTGGAGGGTACCGTTTGAATAATGGAGGGAAGAATAAAAGTTTTATTTTAGTTGGTAAGACTCAAGAGTGCTTATAGAGGTTTAGGGGGTGCACATTTTAAGACCTCTAGTGTGGCTTTGAATATGCTGGACCGAGAGTATTTAGCTGTGGAGGGTGGTGGTCACCCAGGGTGGGCTGGGGAGGATGTACAGGGCAACTAGCCCTGCAAAGAGCCCCATCATTAGCCCAGGAGAGGAGAGACTGGGGAAAGCATCTGCCCGTTCTTATTATTAACATGGTACGTGTTAAGCACTTACTGTGTAACAAGAACGGTTCTAAACGCCGGGGTGGATTCATTCGAGTTAATCAGGTTGGACACACTCCCTCTCCCACATGAGGCTTAGAGTCTAAGTAGGAAGGAGAACAGGTATCGAATCCCCAGTTTACACTTGAGGAAACTGAGGCATAGAAAAGTTAAGTAACTTACTTGCCCAAGGTCACACAGCCCTAACCCTGCTCCTCAACCCCTTTCCCCTCCACATCCAGGGACACACACTCGGGCCCGTGGACACATGGAACGGTCCAGGGGGCAGGATTCAAGGTGATCCTGGGGACTTGGACTTGAGACAATTGCCTCCTTCCTGCCCCAGTGTCATGGGCGTTGGGGAGAGGGGGAGGAGGGAAGGCGTATCTATGGAGCTCCCTAAGCCAAGAATCCCAGGAAAACTGCCCCGACCGGTCCTGCCACAGGGCAGCCCTCAACTCCGCAACAGACAGCTTTTGGTTTTCTTTGAGGCACTTAAGTCAGTGGCCAGCAGCTTTGTACGTACAGGCGCATCTGATTATAGTTGGAAAAACATTCACAGAATTCCTGTTCATCTCATCTTAAATACCTCACGTTCGGCAAGCCTACATTCAGAGTATTTGATACGAATTCTTTTTGACACAATTGGGCCTGAAAGGACTCCAAAGCACTGGGTTGAGCCCGTGCAGACGGAATGCTTTTGCAATGAGATTTGTACCCCGTGAGTATTTTGCCACTGGCCAGATCGCTCCTGATTGACAGGTGCTAAGTGCTACCCTCACACCTTCCGGGACTCGGAATTTGCCACAGGCCAGTAACAAGGTTGAAGGGGAAGGATCTTGGAATGGCTGGAAAAAGTCTCAAATAATCTATCGCCCGGGCTGGCCGGGCCTTTACTAGGGCTCTCCGGGAGGCTCGGTGCACCTTTCCCTCTGTAGATTCAGGGTAAAAATATAACTTGTCACAAGAAAATTCCTTTTACAAAAATGCCCGTCCCACACAGACAAGGCCAAGAGGGTAAAACGGTGTACCCAGCCTTACCTTAGACGGTGAATGAGAGTTTGGTGAGAAATGGAAAGGGGTGTAATGCAGAGGAAGTGGATATACCGTTGAAGGTGTGGTCCTATAAGAGAGCGTGTATGAGAAACTGTAATGAGCAGAAATGAGTGAGCGGGGGTTGCCGGGGGGGGCGGCGGGGCGGATTGAGTATGTGTGGGGTCAGCACTACTGGAATGATGGATATCTGAAAATGTGGTGGTTGAAACGAGTTTGGGTTTCCAGGGGTGGCAGCCCCGGAGTTGTAGCTCTGTGGGTGGAATGAAGGATGGATGGGAAAGACCTGACTGGATCAGGGCAGGAGGGGAGGGGGCGGTGAGACAGATCCGGGATGGAGAGGATGGGATCGGCTAAAGTTGAGGGCAAGGGGGCTAGGAGTCGGGCAGGAAGTGAGGGTGGGTGGAGGTAGGAGGTGGCAGGTGGGGGGGGGGGGGACAGCTGGGGGCAAAGGGGGCATGTGGCGGCAGGTGACGGGAAAAGGCGCAGGTAATGGCAGGTGGAGGTAAAAAGGGGAAGGTGGGGATCAGGGGGACGAGGAAGGGATGGGAAAGGAATGGGGGGAACGAAGAGGGGATGGGGGAATGAGGAAGGGATGGGGGGAGGTGGGGGAGGATGAGGAAGGGGTGGGGGGTGAGGAGGGAGTGGGAGGGATGGGGGATGATGGGGGGAGGAGGAGGAGGGAGTGGGGAAGATAAGGAAGGGATGGGGAGATGAGATGGGAGTGGAAGGGATGAGGAGAAGGTAGAGGAAGATGAGAAAGAGGTGGGGGGCAAGAGGAGGGAGTGGGAGGGATGAGGAGGTGTGGGGGGGGGGCGGGCAGCTGGAAGCAGGAGAGGCGGGGTAAGCAATGGGCAGGTGTGTGCAGGAAGTTTGGGGAGGCCGGGGCTTTGGGTCCCCCACCGCCTTCGGGTCACTCACCCTGTTGTTGCGGTCAGTGTCCCGCACCTCGGCCTGGGCGGGGCCCCGTCGGATGAGCGCCCTCAGCAGCAGGGCGTTGTTGGTGCTGGCGGCGCCGAGCAGGGTGAGCGGCCGGGGGGCCTCCCCATCCTCATCCTCATCCCCATCCCCATCCCCATCCCCATCCCCATCCCCATCCTCTCCATCGTCATCCTCATCCTCTCCGTCCCGCTCCCGGCCCCGGTCCCGAGGGGAGCAGCGGGCCCGGCCCTCCTGGGGGCCGCGGGGCGGCGGGTAGAAGGAGTCGTCCGAGGCGATGCTGAGCCTGTCGGCCAGCTGGGACGGGTCCTCCTCCTCTTCTTCCTCCTCCTCCTCCTCCTCCTCCTCCTCCTCCTCCTCGTCCTCCCGGGCCGGAGCCCCCGCGTGGTCCAGCCGGCCCTCCCGCTCGGCTTCGTCCCTCTGCTGCGGGGGCTCCTCGTCTTCGGGGGCGCAGCCCCGGCCGGGCAAGGGCCGGACCCCGCCCGGCAGCAGCAGCCCCAGGGGCAGCATCCCGGGGGTCCGGGCGCCCCGACTGCCCCCCCGGAGGGCCCGGGCTAAGGGCGAAGGCCGCTAGGTGCAGCGAGCATCCCCCCTCTGCCGCCCGGGGGGTGGGATGGGGGGGGAGGGGGTGATGACCCCTGTGCCCCTGGCCGGTGGTGCCACCTGGGCCGACTGGGTGCCCCTGGCCCGGTCCTGCCCCCCTGGTCCGGCTGTGGGACCCTGTCGGGTCCCGATCCCTTGGCCCGGTGGTGAGCCCCTGTCCGGCTGGGTGACCCTGGCCCGGTGGTGAGCCCCTGGCCGGTCCTGCCCTCCTGGCCCGGTGGCGAGCTCTTGGCCGGTCCTGCGATCCTGACCGGTCCTTGCGCCCCGGGCCGGTCCTTGGGCCCCTGGCCGGTGGTGAGTCCTGGCCGATGCTTGGGCCCCTGGCCGGTCCTTGCGCCCCTGGCCGGTCCTTAGGTCCCTGGCCGGTGGTGAGGTCCTGGCCGGTCCTGGCGCCCCTGGCCGGTCCTGGCGCCCCTGGCCGGTCCTTTGCGCCCCTGGCCGGTCCTGGAGCCCCTGGCCGGTCCTGGAGCCCCTGGCCGGTCCTTTGCGCTCCTGTCCGGTCCTGGCGCCCCTGGCCGGTCCCTGCGGCCCTGGCCGGTCCTTGAACCCTTGGCTGGTCCTTGCCCCCCTGCCCGGCTCCACTTGCAACTCCGAAGCGAGGAGAGCCTGCTCTGACAAAGCCCCGGCGAGCGGCCGGAGGCGGGAGCCGCCAGGGGGGCGGGCCGGGCGGGGCGGGGCGGGGCGGGGCGGGGCGGAACGCCGGCGCAGGGTGGCAGCCCGGGGGACGGTCCACGCCCCGGCCCGCCTCCAGCCCCGGATGGACGAGGGAGCCCCGGGACCCCCTCCTTGCAATCCCTAATACTAAATAATAATAATGGCATTTGTTAATAATGTTGGTAGTTGTTAAGCGCTTACTATGTGCAGAGCACTGTTCTAAGCGCTGGGGTAGACCCAGGGGAATCAGGTTGCCCCACGCGGGGCTCACAGTCTTCATCCCCATTTGACAGAGGAGGTAACTGAGGCACCGAGAAGTGAAGTGACTTGCCCACAGTCACACAGCGCTGACTATGTGCCAAGCACTGTTCTAAGTGCTGGGGGTGGGGGGGTGCGAGGTGATCAGGTTGTCCCACGAGGGGCTCACAGTCTTCATCCCCATTTGACAGAGGAGGTAACTGAGGCACCGAGAAGTGAAGTGACTTGCCCACAGTCACACAGCGCTGACTATGTGCCAAGCACTGTTCTAAGTGCTGGGGGTGGGGGGGTGCGAGGTGATCAGGTTGTCCCACGAGGGGCTCACAGTCTTCATCCCCATTTGACAGAGGAGGTAACTGAGGCACCGAGAAGTGAAGTGACTTGCCCACAGTCACACAGCGCTGACTATGTGCCAAGCACTGTTCTAAGTGCTGGGGGCGGGGGGGGATGCGAGGTGATCAGGTTGTCCCACGGGGGGCTCACGGTCTTCATCCACATTTTACAGATGAGGTGTTAAGCGCTCACTATGTGCCAAGCACTGCGCTACGCGCTGGAAAAACCTTGGAGAATGAGGGCATCGCTCCCTCTCACGTGCTGAGCGAGCGCTCTGCCATTTGAGCTAATTCCCTTTCCTCCGGCCTCTGGTTGGAAAAAAACTATAAAAGATTAAAAAAAGATAAAACAGCTAAAAAAAGATAAGGAGTCCCCTAATAGTCTCGGTTAACCGTGTTCGTTTGCCGTCGTAACCGCCTTTTCCAAAACAACTGGAGCAACAACCACGATTGGTCTCTAACCATTTCCAGCCTCTGGAGTTGAACTTGTTGCATAACACGTTCATCTCGGGGTTTGTCTGTGGATGTGCAATTATACATGGATAATGAGGAAATGCTGAAAGCTTGTTTGTGGGTGGCGCTCATTTCTAAAGCACTGCCCCTGTCTGATCCTGAGTCTGATCACTTTTCGGTTTATTTTCGGTAAGAGAATCTTGGAACTGAAATACAGCGATGCAACTCGCCTGTTTGACCTTGTGTGCCCACGGTTTCGACATCAGAATCTCAGACTCGAACCTCGGCATAAAAATATACCGAGAGAAGATAGTGCCCCAGTTTCAGAACTTATTTCAAGACTTTTTCGGGGGGGACTTTTCTAATCACCTCTGATGGTAATGGCCATTTTCAATTCCAGATCATGATTTTTAAGGATTTGTAAAGACCGGATATACGGAGAGGAATATGTTTGAGACCTAGGTGGAGAGATGTTCGACTCCCTTAGGCACTACCCAGTACATCACCTTCGGTGCTGAAGATGATCTCAGCTTAACCTGGGACCGTTCAGTGTCTCTGTCCGGTAGTAATAATAGTAGTAGTTACTGAGCATCCGTTGACTGCAATGCGCTCTACTGAGCGCTTGGAAAGAGAGAGACAAAAGTAACATACGCCGTGTCCACAAGGCGTTTACGCTAACAGGGAACACTACTTGGATTTTGTGAAAATGAAATAAGCGGTGAAGTCACTCGGAACTTGTAACGGTGTATACTGTGTTAAATGCTGGGGTAGATACCGGATCAAATAGGAAAGTCTGAGTAGATTTAAGATGACTGTATTGACTAGTACTATTATGATTTAAGAACACCTCCTCTGCATCCAGTATTTGAAAGGATGGAGCATAGCAGGCACTCAGATTTTTCTCTTTTTTTATGGAGTTTGTTAAGCCCTTACTATGTGGCGGGCACTGTACTGTCCTGAACATCCCGCTGCTTTCTTGACCCGTTCCATCGGGCCTGACCAGAGTGCTTGCTGAAGAAGCCTATTTTTCAGACGTTACTTGTTTAGAAGACGTCCACCTCTTAAAATCTGTATCTCTCTCTTTTCGGCACAAACTTGGCCCTGGCCCAATATTACTGCTGTTAAGTTGTCGACACCAGTTGTTCACTAAAAAGAAGATAGTAGCATAATATCAGCTAAAACAATCAACTACATGATTCCAGATTCCCCCTTTGTCATTTTTGGGGGGAATGTCTATTTTGAGTCTTTGCAACCCTCATTACACTGTGAGCGTTCAATAAACGTCATTGATCGATTATGTTTAACGTTGATATTCAGCATTGACCAGAAAAGGAACTGGACAGGTTCCAGAGATCAGTAATGTGCCCTGGTTAGTTTGGCACAGAAATTCAAACCCGTTCTACGTAAGTAGTCACCGTAGTTGCCGCGATAGGTTGCAAGCTGGCCTAGGAAGGGCTGTACCATAGTAGGCAGATTTCGTTTTAGAACCAAATGAAGCCCATCTGGCTTCTTCCTAGAGATCATTCCACCCTCCAGGTCAGGGAATAGGCACTTTCTACATGTCTAGGTACTTTCTATATGATTTTCTTGACCTCTCAGTTTAACTTTGCAAACAAGTGCTCCAACTACATTGTAGGAGCAGAATTTTGCATTTTAGAGAAAGGAGTTCCACTCTACGTTTTGGCTAGAATGCTATTGCCAAATTAGGGCATATCTTTATACTCAATTGCTTCCCCTAACAGTAATTTATTTTACTGAACGTCTCCCCCACTAGACTAAATTTGAGGGCAGAGATCAGATCTGCTAACTCTGTTGTTCTCTCCCAAGTGCTTAGCAAGGTGCTAATCAATCGATGGGATTACTTGAGTCCGATAATAGTCAATTTGGTAGTTAAATGCTCAAGCACTGCCTTAAACACTGGGTAGATACAAGATAATAATAATGGCATTTGTTAAGCGCTTACTATGTGTGCTAAGCACTGTTCTAAATGCTGAGGTAGATACAAGGTATTCGGGTTGTCCCACGTGAGGCTCACGGTCTTTATCCACATTTTATGGATGATACCTCCGGTTCCCTGCGGGCCCACCAAATTTCAGACCTCTTTGGCCTACCCGTGAATCGTGTCCAGTTGTAATAAAAATAATAGTAAGGATTATAATGGAGCTATCTGTTAAGGGTGCCGGGTGCCTTACCAAGGGCTGTGGTAGCTACGAGATCATCAGATCAGACACAGTTCCCGTCCCACGTGAGCTCACAGTCGAAAAAGGAGGAAGAACAGGTACTCAGTTGTCATTTTCCAGGTGAGCAAATTGAGGCACAGAGAAGTGCAGTGACTTGCTGAAGGTCACACTTCAGTAGGCAAGTGTCAGCGTCAGGATTAGAACTCAGGCCTCTGACTCCCAGCTCCTTTATCTTTCCACTTGGTCACACTGCTTCCAGGACCTGATCACCTTGTATCCTTCCCATAGAACAGTGTTTTGCACATAGTAAGTGCTTAACAGATGCCATCATCGTCACCTCTTCTACTCCCTCTAGCCAGTGACTTCATAGCCGGACACTTTCCCTATGCCTCTTCTACAGCTTAGGAGTGCAAGAGATGATGGGCAGGGATTGTGCCTACCAACGCCATGGTGTTTTACTCTCCCCAGTGCTCACTACAGTGCTCCGCGCAGTCAGTGCTCAATAAATACCATCCATTGAGTGATTATCACTCATCTGTATAGTGGAGAGAAGAACCTACTCCCCCCGCCACTTGGACTGTGAGCTCCATGTGAGACAGGGGCTGTGTCTGACCTGAATATATCTCTATCTACCCCAGCTCTTACTACAGTGCTAGACCCGGAGTAAGAGCTTAACAAACACCGCAATTATTTTTATTATTATCACTGGCCGGGCACCGGTACCGTATAGCGAATGCAGAGCTGAGCCAAACCCATCAAGATCATAAATACACCCACGCTGCACAGATTTATGCCATATACGGTAAACAGATGGAGACTGAATTAAAATCAATTTTAGGAGGCCCTATGTTTCTGAAGTTCGACTTAAGATAGGATTCTTTTGGCAGGGAAGCCGTTAGGACTCCGGGTACTTTCGTCTTTAACAATAACACAGCAAGAGAGAAGCAGCGTGGCCTAGTGGGAAGAGCATGGGCTTGGGAGTCACAAGACCTGGGTTCTAATTCCGGCTCTGCCAAGTGATTACTGTGTGACCTGGGACAAGTCGCTTAACTTCTCTGTGCCTCAATTCCCCCATTCTCCTGTTCTCCCTCCTACTTAGGGTGTGAGACCCAAGAGGGACAAGGACTGTGCCCAACCTAGTTAACTTGTATCTACCTCAGTGGTTAGAACAGTGTTTTATGCATAGTAAGTGCTTAACAAATACAATTTAAACACTTACCTTCTGTGTTTACCACGGTGCCTGGGGAAGAGGGGAGGGAGAGGAATCCAGAGGAAGCAATCCTTACTTTGAAGTTTCGAGAAGGTAATTCAAATAAATGCAATAAAATGAGTCAAAATTAAACTGTTTTTCTTTTTTTTCCAAAACCAACTATTTTTATATCTTTGCTGCCCTATGGGAAAATTCTGTACACTTTCCTTTATGCTTTTTGCTTATTAATTTTTACTTAAATTAGTGTTTTATGCTATTCTGCTTAACACCACTGTTTTATACTTCTATCACTCCTTCTTACCAAGTATTTCAAAGGTTTGCTGCAATGATAATAATTGTACCTTGTGTTTCTACAACTCCAGGGAACTCAAAACCTTTTTCAGACATTATCTCATTAATCCTCAGTATATCCCTAGATGCATTACAAACATTATCCCATATTAATGCTAAAATAATTGCTACTCAAGTATCCGCATCAGGATGACAAAGAAACTCATGAATCTTCTCTCTTTCTTTATGAATAAACAGAATTTCAATGTGTTCAGCCTTTCAGCGTCCCATTTTATACATGAATGCCTAAACTCATAAGAGCCTCACCAATTAGGAAATGCAGAATGCTCCTCAGGAATGAAGGACGTCCTGGACCCAGCATTGTCTTGTGTAATAATAAAAACAACAATAATAATAATAATTGTGGTATTTCTGAAGTGTTTACTATGCTCCAGGCACTGTACTTAGCACTGGAGTAGATAGAAGGTAATTGGGTTGGACTCATTCCTCGTCTCACACCGGGCTCACCGTCTTAATCCCCATTTTACAGATGAAGTAACTGAGGCACAGAGACGTGATGTGACATGCCCAAGGTCACACAGCAGACAGGTGTGTTACTCGTTGCCAGCCTTCCCTTAAGCAGCACGGTATAGTGGATAGAGCAAAGGGCTGGGAGTTAGAAGGTCATGGATTCTAATTCCGGTTCTGCCATTTGTCTGCCTCGTGACCTCGGGCAGGTCACTTCACTTCCCTGTACCTCATTTACCTCAACTTTAAAACGGGGATTGAGACTGTGAGCCCCCCATGGGACAGGAACTGTGTCCAACCCAATTTGCTTATATCCACCCCAGCGCTTAGTACAGTGCCTGGCACGTAATAATAATGATGGCATCTGTTAAGCGCTTACTACGTGCCAACCGCTATTCTAAGCGCTGCGGTAAATACAAAGTTATCAGGTAGTCCCACATGGGGCTCAAAGTCTTAATCCCCATTTTCAGATGAGGGAACTGAGGCCCAGAGAAGTGCAGTGGCTTCCCCAAAGTCACAAAGCTGACGAGTGGTGGAACCGGGATTAGAACCCACAATAATAATAATGGTATTTGTTAAGCGCTTACTATGTGCGGAGCACTGTTCTAAGCGCTGGGGTAGATACAGGGTAATCAGATTGTCCCACGTGGGGCTCACATTTTTTAATTCCCATTTTTACAGATGAAGTAACTGAGGCCCAGAGAAGTGAAGTGACTTGCCCACAGTCACACAGCAGACAAGTGGCAGAGCCGGAATTAGAACTCACGACTTCTGACTCCCAAGCCTGGCCTCTTTCCACTAAGCCATGCTGCTTCTCATAGTGAGCACTGAACAAATACCATAATCATTATTATGATTCAATTGTATGTATTCAATTTATCCAGAGCCTTTGGCCCAGGCCCACTGCCCTCTTTCAGGCCAGCTTCAGATGCTAAGTGAAGGAGGCCATGGTCTCAAGGCCCCCCAACCCAGAGGCGGCAGGGGGACGGCCACGGGATGGCAGAGGCATTACAAATTAAACGGAACCTGCAGCGGCGAGGGCCGCTGCGACAAGGTAGCTGGGAGGGGATGGCAGGGCAGCAGTCCAGAGCTCCCTGCAGAGGAAACACTGTAGGTTTCGCTGAATGGAATTCCAGATGGGTTGATTATATCTCCCTCCATGAAACCACAGCATAATGGAACGGCGTCCTGTGGAAAGGGAGGGGACGGTGGTCAATCAGTATATCAGTGGCAATTATTGAGCACTTGCTGTGTGCCAAGCAGGTACTAGATGCATGAGGAAACTCAAAAGAGTAAGTAGACACTATTTCTACCCTCAAAGAGCTTACCAGTTGGGAAGATGGACATTAAAATACGAAAGCGAACCCCGCTCCTGTGTTTATGGTGGGGGCCCTCCAAAGCGCATACTACATGCCAGACACTGGAGTAGACAGAAGTCCTGTCCCACACCGGGCTAACAATCTAAGGGAAGGGAAAACAGGTATTTAATCCCTGTTTTACAGAAGAGGAGACTGAGGCAGAGAAGTTAAGTGACTTCCGCAAGATCCCATAGCAGGCAAGTGGCAAAGCCCAGATTAGAATCCTGGTCTCTTGTCTCCCAGTTCAGTGCTCTTCCCAATGCTTCTCATCATCAGGGCATCCTGTCATCACCCCTACCCACCTCCCTGCTCTCTGCCCTGTCGGGAAGGATCTTCAGAGACTAATAACAGTCCTGGCGGGGAAAGGAGGGGAAGGGAAAGAAATTTGTCACGGGCAGGGGTGTGTCTACCCACTCTGTTATATTGTTATACTGTATTCATTCAATAGTATTTATTGAGCGCTTACTATGTGCAGAGCACTGTACTAAGCGCTTGGGATGAACAAGTCGGCAACAGATAGAGACAGTCCCTGCCGTTTGACGGGCTTACCGTCTAATCGGGGGAGACGGACAGACGAGAACAATGGCAATAAATAGAGTCAAGGGGAAACATCTCGTAAAAACAATGGCAACTAAATAGAATCAAGGTGATGTACATTTCATTAACGAAGTACTCTCCCAAGCTCTCAGTTCAGTGCTCTTCACAAAGTAAGCACTCAATTCACATGATTGATGGATTGTTCTGAGAGGTAAGGGCACGTGTGTTGCAAGGAAAGCAGTTGGGGAGGCCATTTGGTCTTGCAGGCGGGAGGGATCCACCAGTCCTGTAACACAGTTCAGACTTCTGGGGGAACAAATATCTACGTCCACAGGCAAAGCTTCACTGGGCCCTGGGCAGTATCAGTCAATCAATCAGTGGTATTTACTGAGTGCTTACTACGGGCAGAGCCCTGTACTGAGCTGTGAGCCAAACCCCGGCCCCTTGCCCTAGTGGAAAGAACCCTGATCTGGGAGTCAGAGCACCTTGGTTCTAATCGTGGCTCTGCCTGTGTGGCCTTGAGCAAGTCATTTCACTTCTTTGTGCCTCAGTTACCTCATCTGTAAAATAGGGATGAAGATTGCGAACCCCATGTGGGACAGGGACTGTGTCCAGCCAGATTTGCTTGTATACATCTCAGGGCCTAACACAGTGTCTGGCACATAGTAAGTGCTGACCAAGTACCATTATTATTATTACTACTAGGACAGAACCTGGAATAAGTCCTCCGACTGTCAGACCCAAGCTCTTTCCACTAGGCCATGCCATTTCCCCAGATCTCGTTATAAATTCTGAGACCGAGGTTCTGGGCTGTGCAGAAGGCTGGGTTCTAGAAGCAGGAGAGATCTCTTTTCCAAATCTCTGCTCTAACTTCCCCACCCACCCATCGCCACTCAAGCATTCCAGCGGGACAAATGATTGATCGATTTAGTGATGGAGAGGTGCAGCATCCTTCCCCCTCAACCTCTTTCTACTTAATCATTGCCTATGCGCAATGTAAGTGGGAACTCAGAATACAAAGAGTGCGAATGTGCTGAAAAAAACAGACCATCTGCACCAGAACAGCTATTGGGGGCGGGGGAGGGAGAGGACCACAACCACTTCACCATTAGCCAAATCTCACTCTACATTTCCAAATAAGGCATTTTAGGGGCCCTGCATTGATACAGCTGTTAAACTTCTGTGCTGCATCTTAAAGTGGGTGAAAGTGTGTGTGGCAAAAGATTAGGGGAAAACTCACGACAATTGTCGTTGTTTCTGATGAATTTGTTTTGTCTTGAGAAGTAGGGGAAAACAGAAATGGAGAGTCTGTAGCAGAGTGACTCCGAGCCAGTGCATCCAAATCTATATTTAGCTCTTGCTCTAATATTATCTAATGATGCGGTTCCACCCCTTCTTTGGGGGGAGTTGTACGGAGGGATGGTGAGTATGTAAAGGGAATTTCCAATAAGGAAAAACCCTGAGAGAGATGGGAATGAAGAGATAGGGGAATCCCCCAGAAGTTCAAGAAGTTGGCTTTCATTTCTAGATAGTTCCTAGGTTCTCTATTTCAAACCTCTTGTAAGGAGTCCAGGAAAAAATGACTGTATTCAATTTATGCAGCAAGGATGATGGCTATCAGAAACTCCTGTCCAGTTCATCCAATTAATCCAATTGGTCCAATTCAGGATCAGGGGAGCATAAAGATTGGGGAAAGAGCCAAATGTGGGAAGGAAGAGGGAGCTCAGGAGAGCTGGATTTTCCACCACCGTTTCTCTCCTCGGTGCTACTCCCTTCCAGATCCAAGTTCCGTTGAGCTGGCTCTCTCCAGCCAACTGTCCTTCTGTCTGCCAACTTGGAAGCTCCCTCCATGGACAGACCCAACCCACCACCCAGGTGTGTCTGGGTGAGTGAATGGTGTCACGGAGACTTGCAGAGCAGAACTGTTTGTAGAGAGGGAGGGCAAATTAACTTATTCGCGGGGACCCTCCACAACAAAGTAGCGTGACCTAGTGGATAGAGCCCGGGCCTGGGAGTCAGAAGGACCTGGGTTCTAATCCAAGCTCTGCCACTTTTCTGCTATGGGACCTTGGGCAAGTCACTTCCCCCTCTAGACTATAAACTCATTATGGGCAGGGAATATGGCTGCTAATTCTGTTGTAATCTCCCAAACCCTTAGCATAGTTAGTGCTCATTAAATACCATTGATTCATTGATTGACTCCTATGTGCCTTAATTACCACATCTATAAAATGGGGATTAAGACTGGCAACCCCATGTGGGTCATGGAGTGTGTCCAATCTGATTAGCTTGAATCTACCCCACTGCTTAGCGCAGTGCCACAGTAGAAGACCATCTCTGTGCTTGGAACCGTCTTTGTTTGCATTGTGGACTTCTAAAAGAGAGAGGTTCTGGTGAGTGGGTACAAAGGATCAGTCTTTTCTGGATTTTGCCATCCCTATCCTAAGTCTGGGAAGCTCTATTTCTAGTGATCCATCCTGGACTGTAATTAGATAGTTTATCACAGAAATTTTAGGAGTTTGTCCTTAGAGGTGGTAGAGAGAGAACATCATTTCCCTCCTCCAATAAGTTATTTACTTTCCTTTTCTGTTGAATGTTTAGACTCATAGGTGTGAAGAGACTCCAGGAGGTCAGCTAGCCAATGAACACCCAATGGACACTGTCCTCTACCCATTTCTAAACCGTACTAATTAGCAAATTAATTCATCAGTGGTATTTATTGAGCATTTACTGTGTGCAAAACACTGTATTAAGTGCTTGGGAGAGTTGGTAGACATGTTCCCTGTCCACAACAAGTTTACGGTTTATAACCATATAATCATATTAAATGGGATAGTTTATATGTGGGCTTTTCTCTCCTGCAAAGTGAAGTATCATTTTAAGGCTAATGTTCATGGAATGTTCTGAGCTCTGTGGAAATAGCATACATTTATTAATGTCAGCTATAATTGAATGCTTCTTCACATCTGTGCCGCTTCCTCAGTAATCACTCAGCCTGTTCTCTGACAGAGACTGCAAGGGTGGAGGAGGAAGGGGAAGAAGCGGGGGGGAGTTTCTGCCAGCGGGGTTCCTTATCTGCTTAGCACAGGGTGCTCTTCCCTTCTGGGAATTAAGAAAGGTTCAGGCAGCCTTGAATTGGGGATTTTTTTTTTCTAAAACCACTGAATAAAGTTCAGCTATCTCTATTAAAAAAAGGAGATAAAAAATGCATTAGGTGCTCAGTAGAGGTCTGTGGATTCAACAGTGCCAGAACCAGTTAATTGGGAATAGAAAAATGGTGGGATGATTGAACCCCAACCCCAGCCCCAGCCCCTCCCGGATAACTGGATCTAGATCCACATTGTGGAAAGAAGCAGTGGATAAAAACAATTCCATCTTGGGTTTTCAAACGGTGTCTTCCTTCTTAAGAACTCAGAGATTTTCTTATTATTGATTCAATTGGTAGGGCATGGAGTTTGGACAGCATTGTATCCCAGATTTGGAGAGTAAATGATTAAAGTTACGAAACGGTAGCTGAAGCAAGCCTAGAATTCCTATGCCAACCTCTAAATCACCAGTCTTTTCACTGGATGAAGCCAACTCCACCTTTTGCCCGGCCAAACCCAGGCTTGCTCCTTCTCCGGTCCTTGGTTGTGATGAGCAGATCAACTCTTCCCTACTCACCTCCTCCCTCACTGAAACTGGATTTGGGTTAAGGATTGGGGAGGGAGCAATATCTTGGGGTTTGGCCTCTGATTGGTTGGGAATTAATTGCCTTCCATTGACCCGGGAGATAAATCTAGAGTATATTTCCATCAGAACAGCATTTAAAAAAAATCAGTCCTGTGTTCTTTCCACTAGGGTACACTGATTCTACACACCCTGCACTCCTGTGAGAGGTGGTCCTTCTCCCTGGCAATGGCAGGCAGGGAGGAAGGAGAAAGGAGGCTGTCCTGGTAACCTGGTGGACCTTGGGCGAGTCCTGGTAACCTGGTAGACCTTGGGCGAGCCCAAAATCCTAGTGGCATCAGAATTCAGCTTCTGCCTACCCTGGACTCCCGCATGGGATAGGTCTTCTCCCTGGCCATAGCGGAGAGAGAAAGAAGTCCAGTAAATGAGGGAGAAGAGAGAACGAGAGAGAAAAGGAGAGAGGAGAGAGAAGGGAGGGAGAAAGGCAGGAGAGAGAAGTGAGGGAGGTTAGTGGGGGAAAAGGGAAATAGAGGAGGAAGAGAGAAGGGCAGCTGGGAGAGAGAAGAGGGAGAGTGAAGGGAGGGGGAGAGGGTGTGTATATATCTAATGCTCTCAAATCTCAGCTAAACTTGTCTTTAAACTCTCTCCCGAACATGACCTAAACAGAGGTGATAAATGGGCCCTAGGAAGATAGATCACAGAGTTAAGGAGACGTAAGGCTGTGAGATGAAATTACAGGTTTATCTGCTTCCAAGTCATTGCTTAGCCCTCCATATTTTCAGTACAAATGTAAAAATCAATGGCTCCTCCAAAGACTTTATATCTCTCCTACAGGTTCCAATGATTATATGTGGTGTTTGCGGACATTTCCAAATTGCATGGGATTAATGTGAGTTACTTGTCATATAGGAAGTTCCGTCACCAGAGATTCACAAAGTGGGTATGGAGAAAGGTTCGATAACTAAATGAAGAAAGCAGGAGGCTTAGGCTATGTCTCCATTTAAGCATGGAAATGTCTTGGGAAGGAATTAATAGCTAGGACAAGGTAAGGCTGTTAGCATCTAAACACAGGGGAGGGTTCTTTACTGAGCAACATGACATCCAGTGTTTGCTTCCAACTGGCATGCTCTGTGTATTGAGAAGTTTTCTATTCCAAGCCATTTGGAGGCTTGTCCGCGTAAGCTCTTCCGCTAGATTGTCAGCTCCTTAAGAGCGGGGATCATGCCTACCAACTCTGTCATACTCTCCCAAGCACTTAGTAGTCATTCAATCATATTTATTGAGCGCTTACTGTGTGCAGAGCACTGTACTAAGCTGTGCACACTGAAAATGTTCAAATATCACCACTGACAGATTAACTGGGTCATACTACCTCAGATTCACCCCATGCTTTGCCTTCAACAACTTAGCTCTGGGTAGAAGAACATTATGAAAGGAATAGAGGAATTCCATCGGGACTCTAAGCTCACTGTCAACAGGGAACATGCCTACCGCCTCCGGTACATTGTGCTCTCCCAGGCACTTAGTACAGTGCTCTATACACAGAAAGCACTCAATAAATACCATTGATTGATAATCATTTTAGATCGAACAATACAGTAGTCTTGAAAACATATTGCCCTGTAGACCCAATCACAGGGCTTACACATTCTAGTTCTTTTGTCATCCTAAGAAGACATTTCCCTACTTTCCTGCGGGATCACTAGGAGCAGAAACAGGACTGTGTTCATCCACCAGCCCTTTTCTCCAGGTCGTTCACTTGTCTCTGACCACCTCTCCCCACAGCCATCAAAATGAGATAAGAAAAAGAAAAAATATCAGGTCTGACATCCAGCTGAATTCATCCATTTAGAGAAAACCTTGTTCCAATTGCTTGCTCAGAGGATTCAAAACTGAAGAATTTCAAATCAGCCAAAAGCGTTCCACAGAGAGGGTCTCTGTGTAACAAAGCGCTATATTAACACAACTTATTATCATGATCTGTAGCCAGTGGCAATTCATATCAAGAAACAACATTCCAAGTAATCTCATTGTTTACCTTAGTCCAGGCGTGGCTGAGAGTGGAACTGAGACATGATACGGTTAAAAGTCACAGATCCCCAAAAGCTGGAATGGTGAGCAGACAGTGATGAAATAAAGGCTAGTGGTAATGGTAAGTAGGAGACAGCTGGGCCAGAGGCTGGGGGTACTGGATACCGGGTACCCCCACCTCAGGTCCATGAGGGAGGGGCAGGAACATCGCAGCAAGAGCTGGCGCAGCGACATCAGCCCATACTAAATGTTTGGGAGAGTACAATACAACAGAGTTGGAATAATAAATAATAAACCAAGAAAAGGACAACAAGAGAAGAGCTACATGTGCCTGTGAGCTGAACCGTGGCCACCCCTAAGATGTATTTAGTCCCTGTCTTCCCCTCTAGATTGCAAGCTTCTTAAGGGCAAGGATCCACTGAGTACAACTCTACTGTACTCTCTTAAGCACTGAGTATAGTGCTCTGCACAGAGTAGGTAACCAATAAATATCATTGATTAAAAATCATTCAAATCCTCAGAACTTTTTTCTGCCATCCCCTCTTTTACCAGTGCTGTCCCTGGTGGGGGAGTGTGATTTCTATGTTTATTATCATTCTTACTTGCACAAGACCTGCTTTCTTTCAGCTCCTGGACTGGTGGATTGAGTTCAAAGATTTCTTAGTTACAAGGGCTGATCCAGGTCACGGTCATTGGAAGCAGAGAATTAAAAATCATTCAAATCCTCAGAACTTTTTATCTGCCGTCCCCTCTTTTACCAGTGCTGTCCCTGCGTGGAGAGTGTGATTTCCATGTTCATTATCATTCTTACTAGCACAAGGCTTGCTTTCTTTCAGCTTCTGGCCTGGCAGTTTGAGTTTAAAGATTTCTTTGTTTCAAGGGTTGCTCCGGGTCACGGTCGCCGCAACGATAGGAAAGGTATTTGGACAAAAAGTGACATGCTTCTCAATAAAGCAACCTGAGGGATATGCAGAGGCTTAGGGAGCGGGGAGAGAGTCCGTGTTTGTGAATGGGCAAGAGCTTCATTAACTCTCACAACTACTCCCACCTTCTTTCACTACTAACAACACTTGGCAGATCCTACAGCGAGCACGGGCCTGGAGAGGCGAAAGGACCTGGGTTCTAATCCTGGCTTTATCACATGTCTGCTGTGTGCCCAAGTTGCTTCACTTCTCTGGACCTCTGTTACCCCCTCTGGAAAATGGGGATTAAGAGTGCGAGGCCCCACGTGGGACAGGGACTGTGTCCAACCCGATTTGCTTGTAACCGCCCCAGTGCTTGGTACAGTTCCTGTTTATTCAAGAGCTTAACAAATACTACAAACATTATTATTATTATTATTACTAAGGAGAGACAGCAGCTGTGTAGGGCTCCAACAGGCAAGGAATGCAGCTCGGGCATGGGAAAGGGGAATGGAGTTGTTGGTGAATTCACGGGGAGCAAGACACGCAGATGGAGGCAACAGTGGGAGGGAAGGAGCCAGAGGGGAAGGGAGGAAGGGAAAGAAGGTGAAGCAGCTATTCAGTCCCCGCTGTGCTCTTCCTCCAGGAGTTCAGGAGAGGGATTCCTGCCAACCTGGATGGATGGAGAAGAAGGAGGGAGGAGAAAGGTTCGGTATGGCTAAGTTGGGGAGGAGACCATGCTAGGGTCCCTCCAGGACCTTGTGGGAAGAGCATGTTCTGCCACTGACCTGCCATGTGACCTTGGGAAAGTCATTTAACCTCTTTGGGCATCATCAGTAAAATGAGAATTAAATACCTGTTCTTCTTTCTTAGACCGTGAGCACCACATGGGACATGGACAGAGATTTGTAGCTATTCCAGTTCTTTGTAAGTGCTTAATAAAATCCATCAACGTCATTATTATTATTATGATCTGCATGCTTGTATCTTGGATCCACCCCAGTGCTAAGCATATAAGTGCTTAGTAAATATGACAAATATGCTCTTGTCTGTTCAGGGAAGCAGCGTGGACAAGTGGATAGAGCACAGGCCCGAGCTTCAGCGGGACCTGGGTTCTCATTTTGTCTCTGCCACGTGTGACCTTGGGCAAGTCACTTAACTTTCTTGGCCTCAGTTTTCACATCTGGAAAATGGCGATAAAGACTGAGAGCTCCATGTGGGACAGGGACTGTGTCCAATCTGATTAGCTTCTATAATAATGTTGGTATTTGTTAAGCACTTACTGTGTGCAGAGCACTGTTCTAAGCGCTGGGGTAGATACAGGGTCATCAGGTTGTCCCACATAAGGCTCACAGTCTTAATCCCCATTTTACAGTTGAGGTAACCGAGGCACAGAGAAGTTAAATGACTTGCCCACAGTCACAGTTGACAAGTGGCAGAGCTGGAATTCGAACCCATGACCTCTGACTCCCAAGCCTGGGCTCTTTCTACTGAGCCACGCTGCCTCTCCAATCTGCCCCATAGCTTAGAACAGTGCTGGACACATAGTAAGTGCTTAACAAATCCCGTCATCATTATTATTATTTACTGGACACTTAGATATATTTTTCTGTAGTTTGTTCTAGGGATATTTTTCCAAGATTCTCTTCTTCTGGGGACCTTCTTTGGCCCCTCTGCCCCTCCTGCTCAGTTGCTGAGCTCCGGAAGCGACGACATTGGGGTGGAGAGTTTACAGCCCTTCTCACCCCTCCATGTGGGAGAGTGCGTACTGGTGACTCTCGTCCCCTGGTGGGGAGAATCGAGCTTAATAGAAAACGAACCCCGAATCGGTTGGCTTTCCCATCTGTTAAATACCCACTGTACTCGTCATTACACAGAAGTCATTCAGACTCACACAGCATCCTCAGGGGGGTGGTAATTATAGTTTGAAAGGTGTGGAAGTGATTTAGATGGAAACGCTCCTTACAGTAAAATCTTATTGTTACAGCCAATCTGTTTAGACCATCTGCCTTTAACACAGAAGATGATCCAGTGACTCTTCTTGGATTTTGCGAGCCAAGCAATACTGCAACCACTTTAAGTTCCGAATGCTTTTGCTTCTTGATAGCAGTCGAAGGATTAAGGAAGCTCTCAGTAAATATCACTGCTTGTTTGAGGGATTGATAATGACAGCATTTATTGATAACTTTCATTGCTAGACCCATGCCTGTTGCAACCACGAATTCTCATGGGCCCATAAGAATATGATGTGATATAACTATACAATACCTTTATGTATTAGTCATTTATTATTATTCTTTACAGAGGGGAAAATGGAGCATAATCCAGGGTCCAAGTGGAGTTATGAAGTTTGTGTGTCTGGGGTTATCCCCATGCAAAAGATCGAAAAGGAAGGTTCAAGGGAGGTAGCGTGGTTTAATGGAAAGAGCACAGGACAAGGCAGAAGGAAATCAGGACAAGGCAGAAGGAAACCGGGGTTCTCGTCCCAACTCTGGCATTCACCCGCTGTATGACCTCGGGCAACTCACTAAAATTCTGCATTTGTAAAATTTGTAAAATCCTTAGACTGTGAGCCCCTTTATGTGTCAGGTACAGTGAATGATTATCTTTTGTCTACCCTGACATTTCCCCTCTCAGAATGGCACCTGGAGAATTTCCAGTACCCTACCAATCTTGGCTAGGAGAGGGAGAGTCAAGCAGAGGCATATACATTCCATTCCTAGCTTGGGCAGTGGCTAGCGGATGGCAGGCAATCTGCTACAAGGCAAAACTCACCTGCGCTGGGCAGCAGCAGCACGGGAGAGAGTGGAGGGTGGAGACTCAAGTTTACTGTGCGAAAAAGGGCAGTGCTAAACCACTTCCATATTTTTACCAAAAAAACCGTATGGAGACACTACGGGAACAACTGCAGATGGTGGGGGGCGGGGGAGGAGGAGCGTTCCAGTAGAGATGTCTGTGGAGTAGCTATGGGTTGGAAATTACCCGACAACGTAAGGTAAGACGAGACTCTGACATTTAACACAGTGCTTGGCACCTAGTAAGGGTTTAATAAATGTCATTATTATTTTTCAAATGGAGTGCCCACTTGATATGGGAGTTTGCAGTAAATACTAGACAGCAGAGAGACACATGGCTGAAGGAATGAGAGAGATCTGCATAGGCAGATTAACAGGACACTACTTCATGATCCAGGATCTCTGCAGGAAGTAGCGGGACCCAGTGTGTGGTTTGAGCCGCAGTGGAGTCAGGCAGATTGGGCAGCAGATAGCGATGGCCCTCAGGCAAAGCCAGAGGTCTGAAGCAGAGGAGATAGCTCCTATTAGAGGAAATTTAGGGAACTGGGGTGTAGTTTCCCTCCCTCCAGAATGAACGGGGTGTCGGTGGGGTGAGAGGAGGAGGAGGAGTTGGCCGGCAAGGTTGACTTGTTCAGGATCATCGAGCTGAGGGGGTCATGAGGGGCCAGGGGAGAGAACCGGGGTCAGATTAGGAGGGCTTAAGGAATTCACCTATTTTCTAGGTGCTGAGGTCACAATCCCGACTTTGCATGGTATCAAACCTATTGCAGGAAGCTGAATTCCAAGCAGAGCATTTTTAGCAGGCTACAGCATCCTCTTAACACCAACGAAAACTCCTAAAAATAAATATAAAGCCACACTGCCCTTACGTGGCCAGCTAGTATTGTTTACTGGCCCGGACTGATCCAGGGATTCTCAGAGAAGGGCCAGAAAGATAAGGGCCCCAGGAAGGGCCCACATCTATCTCTACATCCTCTATGGTATCTAGTGCAAAATGAGCTAATATTTCACCTCAGTGAAGCATGCCTTAGTCTTTATCGTCTTAATGATTATCATGTCACAAACGAGTCTGCGGTCGAATCAGGCGTTCACATTCAGTAGCCCTTTTTCTCAATCTCACCACTAAAAATGCCCAGAGGGTGAATTTAATGTAATTTTTTTAAATGATGTTTCCAAATAAAAAAAATCTCCCGAGCAACAGGGCACAAGAAGCAGACAGGGTATGTCTTTGGAACGCTGATTTCTTTGACCTTAATCTGTCATTGGCAAAGCTTGCTGGCTGCACTGAATTAGCAGATGGATAATCGGATCCAGTTGAAATGAC
Organism: Ornithorhynchus anatinus; assembly: GCF_004115215.2. Taxonomy (NCBI): domain Eukaryota; kingdom Metazoa; phylum Chordata; class Mammalia; order Monotremata; family Ornithorhynchidae; genus Ornithorhynchus; species Ornithorhynchus anatinus. Next base: position 9,323,345 of record NC_041751.1, on the reverse strand, counting down.
TTGTACAGTTAAGTGGTTTATTTTCTCATTTTCCTACAGTGACAGCCTTTAAGAACACAGCCTGCCTGGAAGAGCACATGCTTCCTTCTGTTTTTATTTATTTAGATATTACGTGGAACTGTTGGGAGAAAAGAATGTTGTAGATGGACCCAGAGGCGGTAATTCATTTGCTAAAATTTCAGAGGGAGAAACCCAAATAAGGTGTGGACATTAACTGCAGTGTGTGTGTGCTCTTCTTGGCTGGAGACAACGCGGAAGATATTGCTGCGCGGGCTCGCGCACACACATGCACACACACAGCCTCTCCCCTTCCCCTGGCTCCCAAATCTGCCCTCTTTTTTAGGTGCTTTTTCTGAAGAAGAAGACAAGAAGAAAAACTCAGAAGGAATGTCTGGTCATGTTAAGTAGAGAGAAGGCTAAAATAAAACCCAAGGTGCCTTGTTAATAATAATAATGTTGGTATTTGTTAAGTGCTTACTGTGTGCCGAGCACTGTTCTAAGCGCTGGGGTAGACACAGGGGAATCAGGTTGTCCCACATGGGGCTCACAGTCTTAATCCCCATTTTACAGATGAGGGAACTGAGGCACAGAGAAGTGAAGTGACTTGCCCAAAGTCACACAGCTGACAAGTGGCCGAGCTGGAATTCAAACCCATGACCTCTGACTCCAAAGCCCAGGCTCTTTCCACTGAGCCACGCTGCTTCTCAACCTTCTGCCATCCTTTTTGGCCTGTGCCCATAAACCACGTACTGGATCTATGACTTCTCTCTGCCTCCAAATTAAGGTCTTATTGGATCAGAATTTAAGAATAATAATGGCATTTGTTAAGCGCTTGCTACATGCCAGGCACTGTACTAAGGGCTGGGGTGGATAGAAACAAATTGGGTTGGACACAGTCCCTGTCCCTCAAGGGGCTCACAGTCTCAATCCCCATTTTACAGTTGAGGTAACTGAGGCCCAGAGAAGTGAAGTGACTTGCTCAAGGTCACACAGCAGACAAGTGAGGAAGCCGGGATTGAAGCCCATAACCTTCTGACTTCCAGGCCCTGCGCTATCCACTAGGCCACGCTGCTTCTCAGAAATCCAAGCAATGTCGTTACTGGGATAGACCAATGGTCCATCCAGCTCAGGGCTCTTTCTTGGAGGAACTAAGTGATGGTTGGCTTCCTTGACAGTTGAGTCATTCGCCCAGGTAGAAGAAAAATCCCTTACTTGCCCACAATTCGGGCAACATTAGAGGCAAGAATATAAGTCTTTTCTCTTCACCTTCCTTCCTCACTATTAGCTCCCCTTCCCTCCTGCCCACATCTCCATGGCACATGTTACACGCACCCAGGAGATCAAGGTCTAACAGAGTGTGGTATCTTCCATTAGTCATAGTCACTAAATGAGGTTAAATTTAACCTGCAAAAATAGCTTCCTCATAACATACAGTCGACTACTTAAAGTAACGGGCAAGACTTTGGGTGCAGTTGGAAAGGGATGAATATTTTTGAAAATCGGACTTTGAGTAAATTGAGAGGGGTTGCAACTTAAGTTTGCATTTGGGAGTCTGGGAAAAGATGGCACCTTATCAGCCAATCAACTGAGTTTTCATTCATTCATTCAATCGTATTTATTGAGCACTTACTGTGGGCAGAGTACTGTACTGAGCGCTCGGAAAGTACAATTCAGCAACAGAGACGATCCTTACCCAACAACAAGCTCACAGTCTAGAAGGGGGGAGATAGACATCAAAACAAGCACACAGGCATCAGTAGCATTGATATAAATAAATAGAATTATAGATATAGCTGCATCATTAATAAATATGTACATATATACACAAGTACTCCGAGGCGGGGAGGGGGGTAGAGCAGAGGGAGGGAGTTGATTGAGCTTTCAGGCTGGAGAGCTCTATTCTTTCCAATCAGTGATTTACTCTCTCTCCAACCTATTGGGAGAGCTTCCTGTGATTTTTTTTAATAAAATCCGAGGTCAAATGAAGAACAGAGAAACAAGAAGAACAGCTTCTTCCGCCAGACTATTCATTTTCATGTTTTCCAATTAAAAAAAAATGAGCAAATAAGCCTCCACTCTCTGATCAGATTAAACAAACCCTCAGCCTAGATTTTGGAGTGCATAATTGCTAAACTGCCTTATAAACAGGTTTGTTGCACATGCAAATACAATTTACTGCATGTAAAAAGATGCATAGAAACCCTCCTGGCTAAAACACACAGCATGTGCCAAACTTGTAAATAGGGAGGAACGGACACTGGCTAAATTCACAAATCCTTTGTAAATCAATGTGGCAAAGCAGCGGGCATTTAGGAGACCTCTGGGAGGCAGCAATCGGTGATGAACGGGGTCTCTGCTCTGGAGCAGTGTTTTTGAGATGATTGTGACACCAAGAAGGAGAAACATTGCTAGGCACCTTGGGTAATGAATGGAGCAATCCTCATTTGCACAAGGGACTGGTTGCACACTTGTCTGATGTTTCCAGACAGAGACTCCATCATCATCTGACAACCCCAGCCTCCACGCCGAAGAACGCCATGCTTGTTTTTTCATGGTATTTGTTAAGTGCCAACCACTGTACTAAGTGCTGGGGTAGATACAGCTTAATTGGTTGGTCACAGTCCACGTCCCACATGAGGCTCACAGTCTTAATCCCCATTTTACAGATGAGGCGGTTGAGGCACAGAGAAGTTAATTAAGCGACTCATCCAAGGTCACATGGCAGACAGTGGCGGAGCTGGGGTTGGGACCCAGGTCCTTCTGTAGCATCCACTCTGAATCCAGGGAATGGCTATGTAGTCCTGGTCAGGAGAGTTCTTGATGGACTGGAGGACTGACTTGTAGCACATCGACTCTCTCTCGGCCGGACAAAGGTTTAGGTATGTCTTAGGATAGCTGACCCGTTTCTGATTTTGCTCCCAATGCAAAACACATTTGTGCCTCAATTTCCTCACTGCTATATGCAAAGGGATCATTTCATTAGTCTCCCCACTTCCTTCCCTGGACAAGGGGAACAAGGAAGCTAATGGGGCAACCGCCCTCACCTATCTGATTGAAAGGCACTAAATATGGATTGAACCACCAGGAATAATGTCCTGTACCCTTGGACACTGATCCGACCTAGGTGCCCGTAGTTGTATTTGCTTGAGGGAAGTGTAGTGTTCCTCCCCGGTGTATTTCTGAAGAACATCAAGTGGGAACCGTTAAGAAAGACATTAATAGGTGTGAGACTCTCCAGGCTGATTAAGCTAATTCTGTTTCATAAGATGCATTCAGAAGCCCCCCATCCGTTTAGGGCCTTTTTATTATTTGGAGAAAAACGTATCAATTTTGCTTCCTTAAACACAAGAACAATCTTCTCTCCAAGAGTCCAGCATCTGGAATGCAAAACTCCAAAGAAACAGCTTCGGATACTATAAGGAAATGATTATACCCACCCACCCGCCACCAATTCTTCAGAACTTGGAACTCTGGTAAACGGCAAATAAGTTAAGAAAAGCAGCTCTTGATCCCTGCATTAAGTACGGCTTATGAAGGTCACAGCCAGATATTCTTGAATCATCCTCTCTCGTGCTTTAAGCCAGGTGATCTGCAATTGGAGCGAAGGGTAAAACAGGAGGATTGTTATTTCTTTTGGACAGGGAGAAGATATTTCTCCTCTTGACCTTAGAACCAGAAGAACTGGATTTATGACCCGGGCCACAGAACCCAGCCAAAAGTCTCCCTCTTTCCGTCCAAGTAGTTTTCCTTAGTTGTAGAAATGTTGGGATTGTCTGCCCATCCCTTGCGGGTTGGTGGATGATTAAAAAACCCAAGATGCTGTTTGTGTTCCAGTTTCTGTGGTTGTTGTGCACCTGACGGCCTATGGGAGTGAAGAGGGGATGAAATAACCTTCACATAACGACATTTACTGCCTCTTAGATGGGGTGCACCTTGGAGGGGAATACGAAAAAGTGAGGAAAAATGAAATCTGCTTTCCAATTTGGTGAATAAATTGACAGTATTTTTCCTTGCGGAGGACACAAGGAGATTTCAAAAGAAAGCTAATGAAGAACATTTAATGAAACCTTCGGAAGTACAGTAGGCAAGTGGAAAGAGAGGAGAGCTGGGTTCTAATCCTGGATCTGCCATTTGCCTGCTGACCTTGGGCCCCCAGCTTCAGGCCACTTCCCCTTTCAGGCCTATAAGGAAGCAAGGGCGGGAGAGGGAGAGAGACAGAGAGAGAGAGAAAAGAGTGAGGCGCACCCCCTCTGGAGAGGGGAAAAATTTGACTAATTGAAATCTGATTCACCAGTCGCTTCGTTGTTCTCTCATTACACCTTCTGAATTTACATCCCGGACATAACTGGGAGTACAAACTGCAAGTGGATTAATCAGACCTAACTATAATTGTTCAGCTTTGATGAATGTACTTTGAATAATCAGCTGGAACTCAACATCTTTTTATTGTAAGTGCTTAGTGTGTCTTCATTTCACCCTTAAAACAACCAAAATAACATGTTGTTCTGAACCCAACCAGCTTTACTCTTCAGTTTTGTTTTAGGTGGCATTTCATCTGCAGGGAAAACAGGAAGTTGCCCCGATGAGTATTGAGGAAGGACGCTGTAATAACCACTAAGCCACATAAAAACCTGGTCCTGATAGCATTTCAACCAGATTTACAATTTGCTATGTGTTTGAAAGCCAGAATTCTCCTAGCCAACGGCTGTCAGGGCTGGTATAAATAAGCCTGACCTTTGCTCAATCAGGAGTAGTTTTTGAGCACTCACTCTGCACAGAGCACTGTATTCACTTGGATCTGCACCTTTTATTCACCCCTCCCTCAGCCTCACAGTATTTATGTAACTATCCATAATTTATTTACTTATATTAATGTCTGTCTCCTGCTGTAGACTGTAAGCTCGCTATTATATTATAGTCTCCCAAGCATGTAGTATAGTGCTCTGAACACAATAAGTGCTCAAAAAATACAATCGATTGATTGATCGATCAGAGTACAGCAGAGTTCATAGAAATTCATTCAATAGTATTTATTGAGCGCTTACTACGTGCAGAGCACAGTACTAAGCGCTTGAAATGTACAAATTGGTAACAGAGAGAGACAGTCCCTGCCCTCTGACAGGCTTAAATGAGGCCCGCCCTCAAGGGGTTGATGAATTTCTGCCATAGCCTAAAAACCAGTAACCTTTCTGGGTTTTGAAGATTTCCAAGTGTCTTATATTAGACGGGTGGGGGAAGCCTCAGAGTAGAATTCTCACCAATCCATCCTGGGCCAGCTCATTTCGGAGTGGAAAGGCAGGTCGAGCTCAGGTTTGAAGGATCTGGGGAGGGTGGTTACAGCCTGACTGTGTTCGAGCCTCCTTGGGTTTCCGAGTTGTGGTCCCAGCTAGCAGCTCTGATGGTATCCGATAAAAATGAAGACCCCTGAATGACTGGGGGGGGGCCAGAACAGACATGAGGGAGCAATGACGCATCATGGGTGTGAGGTTCCTGCCTACTGGTCTTCTCCTGCCCTCTGGGAATTAATGATACTAATAATATTTGCTTTGCACCCTCCACAGTGCCTGGCACGTAGTAAGTGCTTGAGAAATACAATCATTATTATTATTATAACTATAATTATTATTATCATACTTGTTAAGCACTTGCTATGGGCCAAGAACTGTTCTAAACCCAGGAGCAGATAAAAGTTAATCAGGTTGGACACAGTCCCTGTGCCACACGGAGCTCACACTCTTATCTCCACTTTACAGATGAAGGTAAATGAGGCACAGAGAAGATAAGTGACTTACCCAAGGCCACATGGCAGACATACGGCAGAGCCGGGATTAGCACCCACGTCCTTCTGACACTCAGGCCCCCACTCTATCCACTAAGCCATGCTGCTTCTCTTTAAGCCACGCTGCTTAATGAGGTGGGTTGGGTCCAGTCACTTGTCAGATCAGGATATAGTAATAGTATATATCAAGTGCCTAATGTGTACAAAGCACTGTGCTATGTGCTGGGAAAGAAGTGCACTGATGAGATGTAGATATAAGCACCCCACTAAGGGACCATAGTGGAGCTCAAGAACACCATTCACTGAGATGCAAGTGAGAACATGTATCGTAATGTGAAATCATAGGGGTGGTTTTGCAGAAATAGGCTGGCTTTGCCTAAACATAGAGCACTCTCTGAGGAAAACCTCAAACCCCAACTTACTCCAGGATCATCAGGTCCCCTTCCCAGATCCAGGTGAACATGGGTGCCACTTACAAGCCCCGAAAGCCTGCAGCAAGAACAAGAGGGGAGAGAAACTGGATGCCGAAAACAAAAATACTGCACATAAAGTGATCTGGCACCGAACTCCCCACTGGAAAAGGGACAGGGCAACCCAAAACCAGACTGAATGGCGTAAAAATGAAGGACTAAACCACCCACAGCCCAAACGTCTGGACCTAAAGATAAGGTCCAAAGTGTAGCCCTTCCTGGGAGCCTTTTAAAAAATAAACAGCTTAGTGAAAGCTAGTGGGGGGGGGGGGAGTGTAGCATAAGTCTGCAAAGGCTTGTTGGATGGCTATGAGATAGATTCTGTGGCTCAGAGCAGAGTGTCTCTTAAGAATACAGCTTAAATTATACCCATCCTGTCTTTCAAGGGTTCAACAAAGAAAAAATAACTCATTCCCACCTTTAATGCCAAGTCTCCCTAAACCTCCATCCCAAACCTGAAGAACTTCTCCTGTGGCCTGGAGTCCTTCACTGATCTTGAGTGTTGCCTCTCTGCTCAGGGACGAGCTGCCTGCGGCCAGTGCATGTGTACATAGTTCTGCACGGCACTGCCATTCCTCAAATCCCAAAAACCCGAAGACGACAATAACGACTGCAGCAAGTGCTTACTATATACCGAGAACTGGGCAAAGCACTGGGAAAAATACGTTATAATCAGATTGGACAGAGTCCCTAACCCACATAGTGCTCTCGGTTTAAGATGGAGGGAGAAGAGAGATTTTATCCCATTTTTCCAGAGAAGGAAAGAGAAGCACAAAAGAAGTCGGGTGACTTGCCCAAGGTGACCAAGCCGGCAAGGTTGTGGAGCCAGCACTTTAGCTCAAGTCTCCCGACTCTCAGGCCCGTGCTTTTTCCGCTGGGATGCTCTGCATTAGAAATATAAGGCCTCTAAACAATTTCCAGTACTCTACCAGTCTCGACTATGGGAGGGACAGTCAAGAAGAGGTATATCCCTACCATTCGTAGCTTGGATAAGGGCTAATAAGCGGAAGGCAATCTGCTGCAAGCCAAAACTCACCCGTTCTGGGTAGCAGCGAGCAACATGGGAGAGAGTCAAGGGCAGAGACTCAAGTTTACTGAGCGGAGGTAGGAAATGGTAAACTTCCTCTGTATTTTTACCAAGAAAACTCTCTGGATACACTACCAGACCGATTGCAGATGGAGGTGGGGCTTTCTGTGAGAGATTTGTCCACGGCGTCGCTGAGCGTCAGAGACGACGCAACAGCATAAGACAAAAAAAACCCCAATGTTTGTGCTGCAATCTATACAAGCATGTTGCAAGTCAGGATCCAATTCTGCAGGTTTCTTGTACCACCACGACAGCTTGGAACTGACCTCGCTTAAGGAGTAGGGGGACTAGAGGGGAGACAATGCACTCATTGCCTACAGGAGAAAAAATACCAAATCCCTCCCTGGCTCTACCGCATGATGTTTGGCTGTTAAAATTACATCTGCCGATTTCTTCCAAAGACGTCTTGACAACATAAGTAATCCTAATCTAAAGATGTCGGTATCCAATTTTACACATTTTCCTACAAGGTTCTGTGCCTTTCCAATAGGTAGAGTCCAAGATTAGAATAATGCTCCTTTCTGGAGATTCCAGTGAGGTAGAAGGAGGTCAATGGCTTTATCAGATGTTGACTCATTTCCCCTTGAACATACCCTTTTGTATTTACGTAGATAAGCTCCTCAAAAAATAACTCATTCATCCTCTCAACCTCAGTGAGAGATGATACAAGCAGGGTCAGAATTCTCTGATGGCACACCACCTGTAGTGCTTCCTGCCAGAGCTTCCTAGTACTTCTTAGGTCAGGGATGAACCACTTAATACTGATCATAGTGGGGCTAAAGCAGGATACCAGTTAATAATAATAATAATAATAATGATGGCATTTAAGTGCTTACTATGTGCCAAGCACTTAAGTGCTGGGGGGATACAAGGTAATCAGGTTGTCCCATGTGGGGCTCACAGTCTTAACCTCCATTTTACAGATGAGGTACTGAGGCACAGAGAAGTGAGGTGACTTGCCCAAAGTCACACAGCTGACAAGTGGCAGAACTGGGATAAGAACCCATGACTGCAGACTCCCAAGCCCGGGCTCTTGCCACTAAGCCATGCTGCTTCTCAACCTACCTTCCCCTCTCCAAAAAGAGGACTACTACCTATGACTATTGGCAAATATCTGAACCCCCATTGGGTTAGTGTGACACCACTAACAAGGCATCTGGCAAGGAATGTGTCTGCTTATTGTTATATTGTATTCACCCAAGCACTTAGTACAGTGCTCTGCACACAGTAAACACTCAATAAATATGAATGAATGAATGAAAAATAGAGAAATGGAAAGGAATAATTAGATTGTGTGAATTCACCAAAATCAAAGAGAAAATGGTTCCAGATTCTAGATTTCCAACCTGCTGCCTTAACTAATTATTTTATAGTCTTTGTTTAGCTCTTGCTATGTGCCAGGGACTGTAGTAGGTGCTGGAGTAATAATAATAATAATAATGATGGCATTTGTTAAGTGCTTACTATGTTCAAAGCACTGTTCTAAGTACTGGGAGGGATACAAGGTGATCAGGTTGTCTCACGTGGGTTCACAGTCTTCATCCCCTTTTACCGATGAGATAACAGATTCAGAGAAGTTAAGGGACTTGCCCAAAGCCACACAGCTGACAAGTGGCGGAGCCGGGATTAGAACCCATGATCTCTGACTCCCAAGCCCGGGCTCTTTCCAAGTAAGCCACGCTGCTTCTCTGCTTCTCTTCTCTTGTAGATACAAGTTAATCAGGTTGGAACCAGTCCAAGTCCCACATGGGACTTACCGTCTTAATCCCCATTTCACAGATGAGGGAACTGAAGCCCAGAGGAGTTAATAAATCGCCCAAGGTCCCACAGCCAATGAGTGGCGGACCCAGGATTAGAACCCAGCTCCTTCTCCCTCCAAGGCCCGTGTTCCATCTACTGGGTCAGTTGCTTCATTTCTCATTGATCAATCAATGGTATTTATTAAGCCCTGATTCTGTTAAAAGCACTGAACTAAGTCATAATCCGTAACCTCAGCTGTGGTATTTGTTAAGCGCTTACTATGTGCCACGCACTACAGAGAGTCTGGAAGTGATACAAGATAATCACGATGGACACGGTCCCTGTCATACATTGGTTTTACGAAATAAGAGCTAGAAAAGGAAATGAATTGCCCTATTACAGATGAAGAAACAGGAACCGAGAAGTGGAGTGATTGGCTCTAGGTCACTCAACAGGCAAATGGCAGGGCCAGGATCCTCAAGGAGCTTTCTATCTAGTGAGGAGTTTACAATCTTGCCAAAAGATTATTCCGATGTTTGAAACAAGTTTGTGAGAAAAAATATCTATGAACTTTTCTGGCCACGAAATGAATAGCATAGACCTCCGACTCCTGCTCTGTTTATAAACTGGTGGAATAGAGGGAACCGGGAGGAGGGTGGGAGAAGAGAACTACGGGAGATCAATCCTTTAGGAGAGAGAACACTACAGTGTTTGCTGAAGATTGGGTTTACCTTGATTCCCAAACTCTACCATGATACAGAAGAGGTTAATCACTTCCGGAAGTTCACGGGAAGGGAGTCTGCCTGGGAAAGTTTGGATCATTTCCATTTGAAGCTATATCATGCCTGAGAGAGCCGAGAATATGGAATAGAGGTGTGTTTACTTCCATTGGGATGGGCCTGGCCTAGTTTGAACTCCAAGGTAAATAAAGAGCAGGAGGCACTGCTCCAAATAACCAGCATTCTTTTGTTTTCCATGTCCTCACTAGCTTTGGACTAGGAAACCTGATATAGTCGTCGTGGGACCTGAAGATTCCGTTTAAGAAACTGCTTCCTTGAGATGTGAAATGTTTCCATGGATACGTGACCAGCTTTTTAGAGGTGCGGAACTAACTGGAAGAATGAACCGCTGACAATGTACCATGAACCAACTCCCTCTCACACACTGGATTCAAATAATGGGTTTTCTGTAAGGCAAAGGTAGAGGTTTCAGGAAAACAAACCCAAAGAAACCACCCCCAAATGGGTCCCAGCCCCCAAATGGGTCCCAGCTCTGTCAATGACCAGCTGTGTGTGTCTGAGTAAAGTACCTGACCTTTCTGAGCTGCAGTTTACTAAAGTGATAGAGTTTTAAGAAGTTGTAATAGGGCAAGACATAACAGAACATGTTCATGGGAGAGGAAGAGCACTTTTTTTGGTTCGATGGGCCCTGACAGTACTTCACCAACTTTGGCGAGGTAAGAATTGTGTTTTGCCTTGAGGACTGCAGTTCCCTCATGCAACTGCTTTAAAGTCTTAACCTAGTGTGATTTTAAGTTATGTACTTGAAGTGTTAAAATAAATAAATTAAATTAAGTGTTAAATAAAGTGTTAAAGTGGACCCCTACCACTCTTTAACATCAATCCTGGATTTCATTTCCAGGTGCTCAACATCCCTCATTCATTCAATCTTCTTTATTAAGCGTTTACTGTGTGCAGAGCACTGTACTAAGTACTTGGGAGAGTACAATACAATAATGAAACAGACACATTCTCTGGCCCAAGACTAGTTGGGGATTTATCCCTCAGGTCCTGGACTATGGGCCTCCCAATTGGAATTTCAGATTGGGAGAGAACAAAATAACAATAAGCAGAAACATTCCCTGCCCATAATGAGCTTACAGTTTATACGGGGAGACAGATATTAATATAAACAAATAAATTACAGATGCATCTGTAAGTGCTAGCGGGCCACCACTGCTCAGTAGTGATAGTAGTATTTATTAAGCTCTTTCTTTGGGTGGAGCACTGTACCGAGTGCTTTGAGTCACAGCCTGCTCCCCAAAACACCTAGTGGGCCTAGTGGGAGTCAGAGGACCTGGAATCTAACATGTGACGTTGGACAAGTTGCTTACTTTCTCTGTGCCATTCTCTTTCCAATTTAGATTGTGAGGTCCATGCAGGACAGGCACCGTGTTAAACCTGATTATCCTGTGTCTACCTCAGTGCTCAGTATAGTGCTAGATACACTTTATTAATAAATCATTTATTAATAATTTGCTTAATAAATATTGAGTTATTATAATTAGTTATTAATACTAAGCACTCCCTCCATCAAATAAAATTCCAACACATCCCACGTTAAGTACATACGTGAGCCTGTATGGTATATTTATTTTGTAGCACTTGCTCCTTCAGAAGCTCTCACCACAAGAACTGTCCTATTTTTAGGCAAGTGATTATCAAAATCTTTGAAAAATCCATACCATTTTCCAGCCCATTAATCCCACATTAAACAAGGACTCATACCTGCCCACCCGTCAGAGGGACCTTCTATGTCACGGCCACAGTGAAACATTCAAAAGGGAAAGACAGCCAGGATACTGAGGCCTTAAATAGCCTCTCTCTCCCAGAGAGAATCCTCCGAACAAAAGATGAAAAGAAAAAAGAAAGCAAACAAAGGATTTCCGATCCTGACTCATCTTGTAGGTAAGAACTGAAAGTCCCCCCAGATTCCAAAATGTTCTAATTTAAACCTTAAAACAGAACAGGGTAGGAGTTAACGCTCAACTACGCTCCCTGATTTTCAGCTCTGCCAAACTGGATTAGCCACGTGGCATCGCAGAATCTCCACATTTGAAATTCAGGAAGTAAATAGAGATTCAACTCTCAGTCCGTGCTGTTTTTAAAACCGTTTTTAAACAGGATGTTGTTTGGTATCGGTATATTGATCCAGCTGAAGAAAGGTCCAGGTCCCCCGTCTAGCTTTCCTGTCCCTCTGGGACCTCGACCAAGTCATTAAACTTCCCCGTGTCAAGTCTCTCCCCTGCCAAACCAGATTTGTTCTTTAAAATGGCGTGGGATCCCGAAGATGAAGGAGTACAAATTAGGCCCTTGGGTAGGTGCAATATCTCTTTCAGGCCTCTTGGGTGACTGGGTCAATACATTTCCCAAAGTGTTTAAATTTCACCTCAAGACACCATCTGGTACAGCCCGGTGCAATATATCTGGAAAAATTGCTGAACCCAACTCAGCCCCAATCAAGGACAAGCTGTCAAGTCCATTTAGAGGTTCTTACACAGACTTAATAATAAGAATTATGGTACTTGTTAGCGCTTACTAGGTGCCAAGTACTGTTCTAAACACTTTGGTAGATGATAATAATAATTAGAATGGTATTTGTTAAATTCAACAGTAAATTCTTACTCAAGTGAATTTAAAAGTTATTTCTGTCTAGCCAATTGACTGATTTTTATCTCCTCCCAGAAGATCCAATCCCCCATAGGATTCTGGAAAATGAAACTCTTTAGCATTTGAAAGGTCATTTCTGTGAAGGAGAGGTCCCTTTTCAAGGAAGAAGATTAGCTGCATAGCAGCTCTCTTATCTCAGGGTTATTTCTCCCTAGGATTGTACATTGCTACCCCTTGGTTTCCTCTTGGTTTCCTCTCTTCTTCAGAGATACAATAAAAATCAGAAATTTCTACTCCTGACCATTTGGGTTTTTTTCATTTTACAAATCTTCCCTCAACCAGCATAGAAGTTGGAATTGGATGAAATGTTCTCAAATCCCTTCAAGAGTCCATTTCAATCCTGCTAGTTCTCAGGGAATGTAACGGCCCCTCCTGAAACCCAGGATGTGAACCCGACTGATAAACTGTGCAGTTTAGTGGATCCTTGGAATCAGAAGAACCTGGGTTCTAATCCCAGCTCTGCCATTTGTCTTCTGACTTAATCCCCACTACTCCCATTTTACAGATAAGGTAACTGAACCACAGAGAAGTTAAGTGACTTGCCCAGGGTCACACAGCAGACACTGTGGGACGGGGACTGTGTCCAACCTGATTATCTTGTATCTACTCCAGCACTTAGAACAGTGTTTGGCTCACAGTAAGTGCTTAACAAGTGCCATTAGTATGTGGCCGTGTCAAGATTAGAACCCAGGTCCTTCTGACTCCCAGGCCCATGCTCCATCTGCTAGGCCAGAAGGTCATGGGTTCTAATCCCGGCTCCACCATTTGTCTGCTGTGTGATCTTGGGCAATCATTTCCCTTATTTGGGCTTCCGTTACCTCATCTGTAAAATGAGGATTGAGGCTGTGAGCCCCATGTGGGGCTGAAACTGCATCCGACCTGATTTGGTTGTATCCCCCCAGCACTTAGTACAGTGCCTGGCAAATAGTAAGTGCTTAACAATTACCATCATCAGCATTATTATTATTATTACTTAATATGATTTTCAGTGAGAAACGAGATAGGGGCTTTGCTATACAAACAGACCATAATGATCCAATTATGTTTCTTGAGCAAATGTCGTCACTTCAGTGAAAACACCGCCAAGAAGTGTGTGGTTCTCTGGCTTCTTTGTGTAAATATACCAGTGGTTGGAATGATTCATTTTCTCCAATACAATGATTAACTAATGGTGCTTGTAACAAATCTTGTGATTGTTAATTACATCCTTTGATTACCTCAGAAAGGTAGTTAATGACCTGTTTTAAAATCTAACTTCCCGGAGCAGCTTTCTGAAAAACCTTTGCAGTGCATCGGGAACAGAAGCTCCAGAAACATATATCAGAGAGAATGAAAAAGGATCCTGGGACAGGTGGGAAGGGAAGAATTTTTCTCTCCCAACAGAGAAACTCAGTGCCCTGGGGTCAAGAAGAGGAGCGGAAATAAATTTCTCAGATGCTCAGGTGAGAAAAACGTTCCTCACATTACACTAGCTTTTATTTTTAAAAGCCAATTTCCCAGAAATTCAGGTCCCTTGCCCACTCCCAGGTTGAGAAGAGGGGTTACGCTCTCAGAAGACAAAGAATCCTTCTGACTTCCATGCCTGTGCTCTATCCATTAGGCCACACTGCACTCCCAACGTAGAGTGGTCCCCTCTAGACTGTAAGCTCACTGTGGGCAGAGAATGTGTCTGTTTATTGTTGTATTATACTCTCCCAAGCATTTAGTACAGAGCTCTGCATACAGTCAGCACTCAATAAATATGATTGAAAGGAAGCAGAAGGACATAAAGACCCTATCGATTCATATTATTTATTGAGCCTTTCTGTGTGCAGAATGCTAAGCACTTGGGAAAGTATAGTAGAGTGGGTAGACACTATCCTTGCCCACAAGGAGTTTTCAGTTCCAAGCCCAGCCCTGTGGCTGCAGGCCTTCTGTGGGGATGGTCCCATGACTCTCTCCCTCTCAATGTCCACAGCTCACTTTTTTGGAAAATGGTGTCTGGTGCAGTGGCCTGACCCATCCTCCTCCTCTCTTAAAGACAGGTCCCCCATGTGAGCCACGGGGATCAATCTCCCTTGGTCTCCATTGCCTTTTTGTAAAGTGGAGATGAACAGTGGCAAAGCCCTCTGCAAGATGAAAATGGTTTAACTTCGTGTCACGCCAGAAGCATCCGAATCTCTTCCTAATGAAGGCAGCAGTTCTGGGGAATCAATTCACCTTAGCCTAGCTTGAAAGTCCGCTTCAAAATACTGTCATTTCAGAAATGACTTGACTCCATTCTCCCTTTATTGTGGCTTGTGTTCAGGCTCAGGAAGAATAAATTGGCCCCCAAAATATGTTTTGAACAGGAAATTCTGAAATAAGTCATTAGACTGGGTGTTCCTTAGGAAGAATGAAGGGGAGATTTATCAATTATCTGGTTCATGGAGGTGGTATAGACAACAAACTGGATATTCAGGCCAAGAGTCCATTTTGAAGCCTGAATAGACTGGAGTAGCTTATCAAATTGATCAAATTAACAGGATAACTGCCCACCTCCTCCTGATTGTGTTGCTGGGACATACCCTATATTGGTATAATAATCCAGCTTTTGGCCACATCACTGGGCAGACAACCCCAGGCCAGGCCCAGAAAAATAACCCTTCCCCTCCACCACGGCACTTTTGGGTGCATGCTTTCAGAGAGATGAAATATTTTGAGGAAAAATGCACTCGATGCTAGAAGTTAAACCTATTTACTATGAAAACTCTAAAGAGGTGACCCAAAATGGCTTCCAGAAATCTAAGGCTCAGTTGCAGCACCTACCAACACCTCTCAATCCTTCATCCACATCTGCTCAGCCCTCCCAGGTTATTATCAATAATAATAATATTTAGTAAGTGCTCCCTGTCCCACGTGGGGCTCACAGTATAAGGCAAAGGATGGACACGTATTTAATCCCCATTTCAAAATGTGGTTTCTGAGACACAGAAAAAACAGAATGACCAAGAGCACACAGGCGACAAGTGGTGGAGCTGGGATTAGAAAATCAAAGTCTCCAGACATCCAGGCCTGTGCTCTGTCTAGGAGGCCAAGCCAAGCAGTTTGCATTCCAGCTTACTTAAAAGCACTCCTCCTTCCCCTTCCTACCACCCCCACCATCATTTTGACTAAAATCATACAAAACTAGAATTTGCAGAGGGCTCATCTGGCAGACACTGCTGATCCATTCAAGCGTTTGACTAGAACAAATGAACTTTCGGGTTTTTTGCTTGGAGGTGTTTACATTCAGACCTCTGGGATCATGTTAGCTGGGTTAAGCCAAAGCATTCGGTAGTCCCCAGCAAAAGCTATGGGAAAAACGAAAAACTATTTTTAGTTTACAATCAAAGCAACGCCTAATCTATCCCAAAAGAATAGTCTGACATTTCAGAGAAAAGCTGCACTGGGGGGGCAAACAGGGAATTCCAGGGAATTCCTTGATGGGATCTGGGAGCCAAGCTGACTTGAAATCATCTTTGAGCTGGCTATCAGAGCAGCATGTTGAATCTGGTCATGTCTTTCATGGTCTTGGCCTAACTCTGGCTATTGGGAGGCTGCATTGCTTTATTTTTTCTGATAGGCCCCTGGCCACTTGTAACTTAACAAATTGTTTGGCTCATTCTAGAAAATAAGCTCACTGTGGGCAAGGAAGATGTCTACCAACTCTGTTATACTGTGCTCTCCCAAACCCTTAGTACAGTGCCCTGAGCACAGTAAGTACTTAAAAATATGACTGACTAAAAAATGTTTCTGCCGCTACCAGAACCGCCTTCAAATATGCAAGAAGATGGGGAAGAAAAATCTGTAGTTCCACTGGTTGGGGAAAACCCTACCTGCTAAAAAAAAAATAAGAATTTTCAGAGTTGTCTGTCTGGCTCCTATTCTCAGACCTTCTCTTGAAGAAATGCAGAAGTGAAAAGAGAGACGCAAGTGTGAAAGTTATTTGTTAAGTTGAACCCTGGGTACTCTTGTCTCTAAAAAAACAAAAGAAACCAGGAGACTGGCCATAAGACCCAGTGGCATCAGGTAAATGCTATTAACTTTATTTCTTCAGATCCCCATATGAGAGTGAGAATGATGTCTTACAAACACTACCCAGAATGATCCAAGGTACACTAAATACTACTAACTTCTATGACATTCTTAACATTTGGCCACAGATTTGTAAACAACTGCAAAAATCTTTCTAAAACTGGTTCTAATGATGAATTTATCTGAAATGCAAATATCATTTAAGAGTATAGTGGCCGAAGGGAAAAGGATAAGCAAGTAAACATATAAATGCTTTAACTTGGATCTGCTAGTCATCAAAAAGCCAATTTGCAGAGAAAAATTGAATACTTATCCGCGACATTTCTAAGCCTCTTTACCAGCACCTAACCCATTCATCGTAAGAAATGATCTCAGAGGATTGATGACATGAGTTCAAATACGATTTTTGGTTCAGATTTTTATACCAAAAGGAGCCTGTCCAAGCATGCACTTTAATATCGGTGACTAAAAATTCATCAGAAGCACTCAGGCCTCAAAGAAAGCTTTTGCTCTTCTAAGTGATTTCACTTCTACTTCCAACCAAAGAGGTCCTCAGCCATTTACTTAATAGAAGTTATTTTTTCCCCATTTTCACTGTGAAACTCGATACATGAGTTGAAACAGTTGTAAACAACCCTTGTGTTTCCTTCAACTAACAACAGTCGGGTAACCTTTGTTGCTTTTTCAAAAGACCACAGTGAAGCACCATCACTCCTGCTTTCATATGGTTTCTTGGGTGCGGGCAGCAGAAAGAAAAAGGAGCCCAGCAGAGTGTCCATTTTCAGTCACAGCTGTAATCAGCAGCACAGAAACACTTCTTTGGGAAAGGGATTTCTTTTTCCTTCTCTCCCAAAATCCAGATAGGATCATCACATTTTAGATATAGAATTCCCAAGAGTTTCTATTTTTCTGAAGTGGTAATTCAATTATATGACATTAAAAAAAATCCCAAGACGCATCTAGCTTACTAAGTTTCCATGAAAACAAAGAAGTCACACTGCACATGAATACTAGTCAAATCAAAGGTGTATTTAGTGCCTAGCACTTGTAATTTTTTTTTTATAAAAGGACTCTCTTCCATATATTTTCTAAGAAATTATTTTCACTCTTCTCTAAACCTTCTTCGCTGAAATGAGGAAATCTGAAACTCCTATCAGACCATCCTTCTTTAGTTCCCTAAATCATAAAAAAGAAATCATTAGTGATATATTATATGTTTAAACAACTGATAAAGATGCTACTGCAAGTAATACTCAACATATGGTTAAAATCAATTTGATTTCTTCTAAAACTTTTGTGTCACCACAATTATGACATTCTTTTCTGGACCAAAAATAAAAGTGTGTATTTTCAATTAATAGTATATATTGAGCACTGCCTCTGCAGAACACTGTACTAAGAGTTTGAGAGACTACAGTAGATTACGCTCTCCCTGTCCTTAAGGAGTTTGCAATCCAGCTGGTATTTTTTTCAAATTTTCCTTTTTTAGAAATGTAAAATATTAAATGCAGATGTCCCACATGGGGCTCACGGTCTTAATTCCCATTTTACAGATGAGGTAACTGAGGCACAGAGAAGCAAAGTGACTTGTCCTGGGTCACACAGCAGACAAGCGGAAGAGCTGGGATTAGAATTTAAATCCTCCAACTCTCAGGCCATGCTCTATCTATCAGGCCATGCGCTTCTCAATCCCTGCCCTCAAAGACTTCATACTTCAGGAGAATAATAATGTTGGTATGTGTTAAGCGCTTACTATGTGCAGAGCACTGTTCTAAGCACTGGGGTAGACACAGGGTAATCAGATTGTCCCTCGTGAGGCTCCCAGTCTTTGTCCCTATTTTCCAGATGAGGTAACTGAGGCACAGAGAAGTTTAAGTGACTTGCCCAGTCACACAGCTGACAAGTGGCAGAGCCGGCATTCGAACCCATGATCTCTGACTCTCAAGCCCGGGCTCTTTCCACTGAGCCACACTGCTTCTCGAATAATAAAGAATAAATCTCAAAGAATAAACTCATTCTTCCCTTCCAGGGATGGGGGTGGATTATGTTTGTCTATCTTGCCTTTTGTTGGTTTGATTTGATGTCCACTGCTTAGGGCTAGGAAATAAGACTACTATCACTTATTCTTTCACTTGCATCAGTCCCCTCCTTAGTAGATTAAAAAGTATTTTCAAAAAGAGATTATTTAGTGAAATGAGAGGTTTCTGCAGTTAGAATAAATTCACTACTGATTACTGTTGTGATTGTATTAATATCTATCTCCCCCACTAAACATTAAGCTCACTGTGGGCAGGAAACGTGACTACCAACTCCGTTGAACTGTACTCTCCCGAGTGCTTAGCACAGTATTCTGCACAGAGCAAGTGCTCAATAGATACCCGCCTACTTACACTTGTTCCTTAAGAGAGTTCAGGAAAGATTCAATATCAGCCGGACACATCTCTCCATCTAATTGAGCCAGGTATTTGTAGATAAAGGAAAAGGTCTCAAACGGAATGCGAGCTGGTCCTCCCTCTGGGTCAGTGGTCAAAATTTCACAGGCATGTTTCAGGGCACTGTTTATTGTCTGGTCACACCCCATCCCGAGAGAGGGGAAAAACAAACACAAAACCACAGCATTAATCATTCTGGCTCATAAGATTTCACCATCATTTAATACCTCAGCTAAAGATTTATTCCTTTTTATTCATTCTCAATGAATGATTCCCCCGAAATGAAGCCTTGGATTTTTTTTTTTTTAGTGGTATTTGGTAAGTGTTTACTCTGTGCCAGGCACTGAACTAAATGCTGGGGTAGATATGAGTTTATCAGGTTGGACAGAGTCTCTGTCCCACGTGGAGCTCAAAGTCTAAGTAGGAGGGAGTAGTATTTAATCTCTATTTTACAGTTGAGGAAACTGAGGCACAGAGAAGTTAAGTGATCCACCCGAGGTCACACAGCTAGCAAATGGCAGAGCTGGGATTAGAATACAGGTCCTCTGACACCCAGCTTTCCCAGTGTTCTTTCCACTAGGCCACGCTGCTTCTCTACTTTGGTCAGGGACCATGATAATCTGTTTTTATCTTGTTTTAACCCAACACTCAGTACTGTGCCTGCCACCTAGTAAGCACCTAATAAATATTGCAAGAAACCAAGGCCAATTTCCAAATGACTGCACCATTTCAGCGCAACCAATAAAATAACCAAATGTCAGTCACTAAAATGCCAAGGGTAATTACACTGGAGTAAAGACTCTAGTGCACTATTTTAATCAAAGGAAATTAAAATCAGCAATTACATTTTTTTCTGTCATGATACGAGAAGGAAGTGGAATCCTATGAACCGGTTTAGTTTATCAGGTAGGAAGTTTCTCTCAATTTATGCCTGTCCATCCTGTTTGGATTTGATTTTGTATCAACCCTTTTGGGTCCCCAGTAGGTGTGCATCTTGCTAATCTACAACTCCCACGACAAATGAAAGTCTTCCGAGAAATCCTGAGTATTCAGACTCTTCCGTAAACGTTGATTTATGATCTGCCCTTCCCACCCCCCTCGGATTGACTTCATGGTTCCAACCTGCTCATAGTGGTGACAGAAAGCTGCCAAATAATGCATCCAAATCACAATGGAAAACTAAACACTTTGGGAAGACCTTCATTAGGACCAGTGATGTTTTGATAGCGTGCGTGTCTTGGAGCGAGACGATTCATAAAGGTCAGGCCCAGGCTCAAAAATAATTCTGGGGAGAGATCCTCGATGAATCAGATTACACATTGAACTTCTGAAGTGGAACTCAGGGTGAAGCACAAGCATGAGCTATTTCAAAGCATCGGCACACCAAACGTGGGGAAAAAATGTTTGAAATCCCGGAGACGGCTAACAGAGGGCCCAAGACTGCACCAACCAGCAGGGAACAGGGCATCTGCCCCCAACTGGATCATTTCCGATCCCCCGAGAGGAAGCCCAGTGTGATGCTTCCAGGAGGAGTGACTAAGAAATCGGAGCCAAGGTTTCGGGGACACTCTGCTAAACTTCTGAGAAAACTAACACCTCATGAACTTAAACCAATGCTGAACCGTACCACAAGCTAGGTCTGCCGAAGGGAATATTGGCGCTGTGGCAGTAGGTGGCAGACAGCAATTTAGACTATTGACCTGCAGAAGCAGAGATGGATCAATTTTTAAGGAGCTTCCTAAGAGAAAAATTTAACGAAGCAACGATTAACTCTTCGGGAGCACTACAACCCATTTCCTATCTCCTCTTCACTTCTCCTTTGCCTTTCTTCTTCCAAAAATCTTACAGAAGTCCATGAGGGTAAGGGTTTTTCTTAAACCTTAGTTTCCTTTTTTTAAAAATAGCATCTGTTAAGTACGTTCTGTACTAGGTGCTGGAGTAGATACATAATAATAATAATAATGATGATGATGGTGGCATTTGTTAAGCGCTTACTATGTGCCAAGCAAGGTAATCAGGTTGTACCAGGTGGGGCTCACAGTCTTAATCCCTATTTTACAGATGAGGTAACTGAGGCTCAGTGACCTGCCCAAAGTCACAATGTTGACAAGTGGCGGAGCTGGGATTAGAACCCACGACCTCTGACTCCCAAGCCTGGGCATTTTCCACTGAGCCACTGATACATGCTTAGTCCAGTGCTCTGCACACAGTAAGTGATCAATCAATACAATTGACTGATTGATTGACTGACCTTTTCCCTCTGTCCCTCCCAGGCACTGGGGGAAAGGAATCCTTAATCCCCTCTCTCCAGTCTTGCACCACACTGGGCTTTAGTAAGAAACTCTACCCAGAATTTGGAAGGGATTTTTTTTTCCACAGTTTCCCCAAAAAGCCAAAGAAATATTGGGGTTCCAAAGAGAGACCTATACGACATTAGATCATGCAGCACTGAGGAATCTAACTGGACTAGATACAACTACGGCACCACCTTATTCTCTGAGGTGTAACCTGAATCATAATCCCCAAATCTGTAGTGCTAACAGGGTTGTGGGAAGACGGTGGGAACAGGAAAAAACCACCCCCAAAACCTTTAAATAGCACTATTGTCATTCATCTGCTAAAACCATGGGATGCAAAGCTAAGTCAACTACAGAAAATCAGCTCTATCTTTGACATAATGTCTCCATCTAGTGCTGACACTGTAAAGTGAATTTTTTTACTTTCCAAAATACAGTTTTCTTCTCAGCCTCATTTGTTTCTCAAAATTATGAAGGCTTCAATGAATAGGAAAAATCCTGTATTTTTTCCACAAATTCTCAATGACAATAAAGAGTTCCCAGATCAGCAAGACCATATTTCATCAACCTATAAAAATGGAAATGACTCCTGACCTGTTGATCCTTCCAGGCGCCTAATGCCGGGCAGCTATCTGAACGTTGAGCCTTGGAGTGCAGTCTCAGGGGGACAATCTTTATTCTGCTCTATTCAGAGACTTAGTAGATACCTAAATTGCTCTCTTCTCCTTAAGGCCCTCCAGTTACAAGCAAGAAACCATGAATTGTATTTTATTTTCTAATACACCTTCTTATGCTCAACTCTTTTTTCAGCAGAAACAAAGATTTAGGAGCTCAACTTTTGCTTCTGTTTTTCCAAATTATTGGAATCTTAAAAACTTTCACAGCGCTGGGTACAGGCAAAGTGCTTTTAGATCTCCTGGTCGTGGTCACATGATATTCATTAATGTACAAAATCCCTTCAGGTCATCAGTAAAAGCACAAGCACAGATAAGAACAGTGACTTCTCCTAGTCTCACAGACCCTGTGACTTCATGGAGCAAATATTTCCAAATTGAAAAATGTTGTTTGGCCTAATGAAGCATTTGCACGTCCAGCTATTTTGAACCAATAAAACATATTTATTGTGCAGAGCACTGTCCTGAGTGCTTGGGAGAATGCAGTGCAACAGAGTTGGTGGACATCTTCCCATCCCCTAAGGAGTCTGTACTGTCTGAGGGGGAGACAGACATTAAAATAAATTACGGATATTTACCCAAGTGCTGTGGGGCTGAGGGTGGGGTGGATAAAGGATACAAATCTAAGTGCAAGGACAGTGCTCAATACAATGCTCTGCACACAATAAGTGCTCAATGAATACTTTTGAATGAATGAATAAATGCAGAAGGGAGAAAAAGTAGGGGCAATAAGGGCATAGTTGGGGAAGGCCTCTTAGAGGAGACGTGATTTTAGTAAGTCTTTGAGGGTGGGAAGAGTGAGCCCCGAGGAGCCGGTTTTCAAAAGTCACTTAATCAAAGAGAAAACAGCCCCCTGGGAGAGATGGCTCCCACACCAGAGATCCTTAAAACTCCAGGTGCTCCAGAGCTCACCCCAAGGATTTCCTGGCTCATTTTAAAATAGTCACTGAGCTGACTGGTTTCTTCGATTCTTCCAGATCATCTTTTAAAAGAACCTTCAAAAGCTTACCCCAGTGATCTGAAAGACTGGAACTTCAGACAAGATCTCCATCTTGCCTCGAGGAACCCTAACCGTCTTCCTAAGGTCCCCGAATGAAGTCAAGGATTGCAGGGAGGATGCAGCTCTGTCCTATGACTCCTTCCACTCGGCCAGAGAACAGGCAAGGTGGAAGTTTACCAGACTATACAGAGTGGGTGATGTAGCACAGGCTGCCAGGAATATTACAAGGTAAACAAAGGGACAGTAAAGAAATATTTAGCCAGAGACAACCAGGGTGGACTCTGGACAAATAAAAAATGGCTAAAATAAGTTTACTTCCACTGTTCAACTGTGGTCCCCGAATGTTTAATTTGGCTTTCATGGGAGTGTAAATGGGCTGTTGATAATACATACCCCACCAAGCGCGCTACATCCGAGTGCTAGAAATTTCATCCATTCTACTTTGGTTTTAAAGTCACCCAGTTGTAGAATGAATCTCAGTTTCTCAGTGGGCAAACACAGATTTTTCCATTTCTTCTCTAGTTCTGGTATTTCCACTTCACCCTTTGAAGACAACTTTAAAAATAAACAAGGAAGAATAATGTAGCAGAAATCTCAAAACCGAGTCTTAGAATAGTCCCACTAATTCCCTAAGGTTTAGGGGTAGAAACCTTGGGAAAGCGTCCTCTCGGACCTCGCTAGCTTATGTACAGACACATCACTATAGTTCTCTCAACATCAGCCGTGTGGATAGCTTAGCTGCCGGCAGCTCTGCAGGAAGGGGCCTTGAGAGGCTGTAAGAGTGAACTTTGGAGAGTCGGCGGCAGCAGGGTTGCTCTCCTCACCCGCTCCTGCTGCTCCCACGGCTCTGATTCCAGGGAATAATAATCACAATCATGGTACTTGTTAAGTACTTACTCTGTACCAAGCACTGTTCTAAGCATTGGGGTAGATACAAGTTAATCAGGTTGGACACAGCCCCTGTCCCACATGAGGCTCACACTCTTAATCCCCGTTTTACAGATGAGGTGACAGAGGTCCAGAGACGTGAAGTGACTTGCCCAAGGTCATACAGACGTGTGGCAGAGCCGGGATTAGAACACAGGTTCTTCTGATTCCCAGGCCCGGGCTCTAGTTACTAAGCTACGCTGCTTCTCCTACTCGCTGGGGGTGGGGGTGAGTGGGAGGGGTAAGGAGAGGCATTTCAGGGTAAACCTCAACTCCACAGGAGGATTGGATCTATAAAAGGTGAAAAGTCCCTTGGTCGGAGTCACTAGTAATGGAGACTTCCTGGTGACAGAGAGGCTGGTTGGCCTGGGGGCCATGGGGCAAATCCCGAAAATCTCTCCAAATTCTGAGAGAAGTTGGGGCTCTAGAATTTGACCCATCGCTCTCAAAAGCAAAATACCAAACTTTGAAGGACAGACTGAGGTTACTTTGGAAAGTTGAGTTCCCCCCATCGTTTAGGTGATTTGGACATGAGAGAAATTATCATGGGTAATAATAATAATTGTGACCTATGTTAAGCGCTAAAGAGTCAAGCACTGTCCTAAGAGCAGGGGTAGATACAAGCTAATCACGGATGCCGTGTTTTGATCGGTGTTTAATTTTCTTAGGGGATTTTCTGTTCGTTGAAAGAGGTAATCTCAAGGTTCCTGCATCCGAATAGTGTGCATGGGACAAATTTATCAGCAAGTTGAAAAAATATCTATCTGGGAGACATAATGGCTAGTGGTGCTAACTAACCTCTAACTGCCTGATTAAGCCAGTTTTGCAACAAGTACCGTCAACATAATTCAGTCCAGTACGGCTGAAAAATAATAGGTTCTGTTCATTGAGTAATGGCATCCGTGACGTCGGACACTTGTCCATATTTACTGATTGATCTGTTTCCTGCTTGACTGATGATTGCAACCCAGGACATCGCCAAGGACTTAGTAAAGTCCTTGGACTTGGAGACTTGGAGAGTGGGGAGGGGTAGCTTATGGGAGCACCTTTTCCAATTTTTTGTGAAAACCAGAGGAAAAGCGAAAAAGAACAAAAAAGAAATTAGTTACACCACTAGCAATATAAAGACACACCGGTAATGAAAGATTTTCAATTTGGTGTATATGTGTAAATAGAGAATCTAATTTCACATTTTTCACAGCTGATTCAGCAAAAGTGCACTTTGCACAACAGGATAGTCATTACCGATGCTAAATACGTCTAAATTATTAAAGCTAAAATGAAATGGGCTATAATTACTCTGCTCATGTCAGCCAAAATACTTCAAGTGGTTAAGCCAAGGGAAACTGTGCAGCAATATCTCTAAGTGATAGAGAGGTGTAATCCGGGCATTGAAATTATTAGGATTATTACTAGGATTACTACTAATCACTAGGATTCTTAATTATTATTAATTGTGGCTTTGTGGTAGTAGGGTAGCCACTTAAACCGCTTTCGCTGCAACAGCTCGTACCTGTTTATGTAACACTTTGAGGAGTCCTTGAGTCAGTCCCGTGTCCGTCTTCTGAGTTGCCACAGGCATTTCCATTCTGTCTTTTACAGGAAGTGGGTGTCCTTTGGACAAAGCTGAGAAGTACCTAAAAGTAACCAAAGCATGCTGGAAAGTTCACAGATCCCAAAGAGAGTGATTTGTAAATGAGAGTTTTCTAAAGAAAAATGTGCTTGCTACTTGGGGATTGCAAGAAACTAAATGATCTTGGGCAATGTCACTAAAATAAGAGACTGATGGATCTGGTTTTATTTTAAAATAAACAAAATTTCATAGTTGTGTATTATCCATTAAGCTATGAAGCTCTTTTGCTAGGACTTCCACTCTTCCTCCATTTTTTCCTGAAACCCTAAGGCTTCACTTCCCAAGAGAATAGATAGCACAGCAGTGGGAGGTCAGGAAGAAGTGTCACCTTCATATGGTACTCTCCCAAACGCTTAGTACAGTGCTCTGCCCACAGGAAGCACTCAATAAATTTGACAGAATGAATACGGTGGATCACTTTTCACAGTTCTCTTTCCACCTCATTAAGAGTGTCCAGAGAGGATGAGGGGGACACCGTGGTGCAGCTGTCTCTTGGGCGTTTGCTTTACTGTGGCCTTGCTCGCCACTTTTGAGGGCAGCTGGATTTGAATTCTTCAAATAATATAGTACTTGTTAATCGCTTACTATGTGCCAAGCGCAGTTCTAAGCGCTGGGGTAGATACAAGTTAATTAGGTTGGGCACAGTCCCTGTCCCACCTTGGGCCGTACTCTCAATCCCCATTTTTTATAGATGAGGTAACTGAGGCACACAGAAGTCAAGTGATTTGCCTAAAGTCACACAGCAGACAAGTGGTGGAGCTAGGATTAGAACCCATGACCTTCTGACTGCCAGGTCTGTGCTCTAACGACTAGACCATGCTGCTTCTTGTTGCTTCTCATTTAAAATGTGTTCATTTGTCAACCTCACAGACTGTAAACTCGACAGGGAGCGTATCATATTTCTCCCTTGTAATTCCTTTAATTCCTCCTTTAATAAATAACAGTGGCAGTATTCTAGGGAGCTGGATTGTTTACTTCATTATGGAAGCGCAGCTCCATTCCAAGGTGGATCTGTGGTTCAAGGTCAGCTCCGGAATAATAATAATAATAATAGCATTTGTTAAATGCTTACTATGTGCCAAGCACTGTTTTAAGCACTGGGGTCGATACAAGTTAATCAGGTTGGACACAGTCCCTTTCCCTTACATCTCATACAAGTGGATATTTGTAATTCCTCAATCCAGTTATATACATGAGCAGGGAAAATGAAGTGCAGCTTAGTAATAGTAGTAGTAGTAGTAGAGAAGCAGCGTGGCTCAGTGGAAAGAGCAAGGGCTTGGGAGTCAGAGATCATGGGTTCGAATCCTGTCTCTGCCACTTGTCAGCTGTTTGACTGTGGGCAAGTCACTTAACTTCTCTGTGCCTCAGTTCCCTCATCTGTAAAATGGGGATTAAAACTGTGAGCCTCAAGTGGGACAACCTGATCACCCTGTCTCTACCCCAGCGCTTAGAACAGTGCTCTGCACATAGTAAGCGCTTAACAAATACCAACATTATTATTAGTAGTATTAGTAGTAGGAGGGGTGTAATGTGATACCCCTTAGTTAATATGGCTAGGTGCTACTACAAATTTATGAGGCAAATACTTTTAATAGCTTGCAGAAAAAGTCTATCCGCAAAGTCGACTTTGCCTTTTTGCCTGTTTTTATCTTCAGATGTGGTTATTTATCGAAATATTATGCGTGCCTGTTCTGCCCGGCCTTTAAATCCATTAAACAGAACCGATATCTGGTAATACGTTGTACTGACCCACGTACACTTAACGCTCAGTCAGTAGTCTTGGCTGCACAGAAGCAAAGATATTTCAAAAGGTGTGTTTTATTGCTTCATCAGATCAAGCCTCGGGTGGATAAGAGATACTCTGCTTCCCAATGTCATTATCAAATACAACATGCCCTACAGTGATTTACATCACGTTATGATGATATAAATTCAGCTTTATTCAACCGAAGTTTTAAGGGGGGATTTTGACAGGTATTTTACACAATATATCTTTTCATCACAAAAAATAGTTTGTAGTAAGGAGATCCAGGGAGAAGCATGAAAGGATTTATAAGTCAAATAATGAATGGAATCTGAAAGCAGCCCATCGGACTGTAAAGTGCTATTAATCTCGGCCTGCCTGGGGGAGGTTGGGTAGGAGGGAAGAGAAGAGAAGGGCAGGGTTGTCTTTGATTCTCTGCCACTCGAGATGGCAGATGTTCTTTTGAGAAGACGTGATGCTTGAGCTCCTGTCTAGAGCCCGTCTCCAAGAGTCAGGTGGAGTTAAAGGTTTGCTTTTACTTGAAGCCTGAAAACATTCCTGTGAGAAGTTGGCGTCAAGGAACACTTGACTTTCACTTTTGCTTCTGAAATCAAAGTAAAACTTGAAGATCCGGCTCTTTCTAAATTGCTGTTGATTACATCCAGGGATTCAGGATAAAACTGCAATATCGCCTCAATTCATGCCATTAATGTCTAGGGTTCAGAATAGGCTCGAAATATTATAAGAGATAGTCATCCTTGGCACCTACCCGCAACTTTACAAAAATGGATTGATTTACAAACATAGTACCTGATATGGTAGCTTAGTTCTTTTTAAAGATGAGAAAATCACAGTGGGATGTGTGTTTTAGATAGAATGGGATAGCGGAATAAGCGAAACATTCTTCCAACAAACATTCATCTGGGACACAGCCCGATGCCATGTTGGAAGAAATCTGTGGCGTTAGACCCAGCGTGAGTACCAGATACAACTTTTCCTTAATGTGGGACTCGGCGAGAACACAACTCCCACATTAAAAGAGAATTGACTGAATCACTCACTTCTAATTCTGTCAGCAGAACATGTTGTGTCCTGTCTACCCACAGCTAAATTGGTGATGTAAGACTAGTAGGACTTTTCTCTTTCCTGAAGGAGCGGAATCTCTGGGAGAACCCAGTCGCTGCTCTGATTTTTGCAGTCTGCTCCCATCCAGACGGCCCTAATGAAGGACAGGAAGGATTCTTTCTTCAGCATGGCCTCCTCAAGGGCCAATTCTACAGAGGGGAACTGAATACTTGATATTCATGTCCTCACGCTCATAAAAGCTGGGATAAATTGCTTCACCCTCAAAATACCTGCCCTTGATGCTAAGACAAAGGGTTAAAAGGAGTCATTAAAAGACTGGAACATCTGCTCATTATCTCCCTCTCTCCCCCTCTAGACTGTAAGCTCCTTTTAGGCAGGGAACATACCTAGCGATTCTGCTATTTGTTCTCTCTCGAGTACTTAGTACTGTGCATGGAACACAGTAAAGGTTCAATAAATACCACGTATTGATTGATCCCTGGAGGATACAGATTCTGACTGCCTTATTTTTTCCTTAAATTGGTTGCTAATCCATACAATTTTAAAGATAATTAAGTGGCTCTCACAGGCAAAACGAAAATACCATTAAACCAAGCCCGATGCTTCGCACTTTCGTGGTGATTACTTACCCAGCTGACCATTGCAGCACATCCGTGGGTTGAGTCCGAATAGCGGCTTTTGTGAACTGTTTCAATATATCTGGGAGTTCTGGGGGAATATTTATTTGCTGGGCGCAGAACATGGTATCGGGAAGAGGCATGATCCTTGTGAAGCGTAATCAAATCTTGAAAGAGAAAGAGAGCGATATGTTGAGGAATACATGAGGACCTGAGCAGCTTTTGAGGTAAAAAAAAAAGTGAGGGCAGCTTATGAGTTTTATCTTAAGTAGAATAGTTCCCTTCTACTTCTAGGTGCATGTTACCGATTGTACAAACTGCCTTCTGGTATTTGTTAAGTGCTTACTACGTGTCAGGCACTGTACTAAACGCTGGGGTACAAATAAATGAATTAGAGATTAGATACAAGCTAATCAGGCTGGATACAGTCCCTGTCCCACATGGGGCTCACAGTGTTCATTCCCAGTTTGACAGATGAGGTAACGGAGGGGCAGAGAAGTGAAGTGACTCGGCCAAGGTCACACCGCAGACACGTGGCGGAGCCCCCATCGGAACCCAGGTCCTTCTGACCGCCAGGCCCGTTCTCTGTCCACTAGGCAAAGTCACCTTCTGCTGTTCTTTCTACAGCACATGAAAATACCTGTGAATTCCTGCTCTCCTTGCTATGAAAAACCTGGGAGTTCCCATCCTGAGGAAGGAGATGGGCTACAGGAAAGGCAATTCCATCTGCCTGGTATCTTAGTTATTATCATTATTATTATTAACCATATTTATTGAATGCTTACTGAGAGCAAAGCACTATACTAAATGCTTGGGAGAGTACAGTATAACAACAAAGACATTCCCTGCCCACAACGAGCTCAGAGTCTAAAGGGGGAGACAGACATTAATGCAAATAAATACATAAATTACGGATACACACATATATATATATATATATATACATATGTGCTGTGGCAAAGGCAAAGAGGGTGAATGAAGGAGCAAGTATGAGCGGCCCAGAAGGGAATGGGAGAAGAGGAGAGGAGGGCTCAGTCAGGGAAGGCTTCCTGGAGGGGCCATGTGGGCCGGGGGGGGTGTCTTAGTCTCCCAGACTAAGCCCCCCCCACTTTTCCTCAGCTTCCCCTCCACTCTGCATCGCCCCGACTCGCTCCTTTCGCTCTACCCCCTTCTCCCCGCCCCACAGCACTTGTATATATATAAATATATATTTACATATCTATAATTCTATTTATTTATATTGATGCCTGTTTGTTTTAATGTCTGTTGCTCCCCTTCTAGACTGTAAGCCCGCAGTGGGCAGGGATAATGAATTGTCTCTCTTTATTGCAGAATTGTACTCCAAGTGCTTAATGCAGTGCTCTTCACCCAGTAAGCCCTCAATAAGTACGACCGAATGCATGAATGAAGCCTCAGGTGTTCAGATGCCAGCTACGTACGAAACAGCCTCTACTGGGGTGTGGGAACCCGAGAAGAAGGGGGAGAAGATGAGAGCGCTCCTGAACAGAGAAGCAGCACGGCGCAGTGGCTAGAGCCTGGGCCTGTGAGTCAGAAGGTCACGGGTTCTAATCCTAGCTCTGCCACTTTCTGTGTGACCTGGGGCAAGTAACTTCGCTTCTCTGTGCCTCAGTTACCTACTCTTTCAAGAGGGGATTGAGACTGTGAACCTGGGACTGCGTCCAACCCGATCTGTTTCTATCCCCTGCAGCGCTTACCGGATACACAAGTTTTCCTTAATGTGGGACTCCGCGAGAACACAACTCCCACACTAAAAGAGAATTGACTGAATTAGTCACTTCTAATTCTGTCAACAGAACGTGTTGTGTCCTGTCTACCTACAGCTAAATTGGGGGTGTAACACTAGTAGGACTCTTCTCTTTCCCAGTCCATTCATTCAATCGTATCCACTGAGCGCTTACTACGTGCAGAGCACTGTACTAAGCGCTTGGAGGGTACAATTTGGCAACAGAGAGAGACAATCCCTGCCCAACGACGGGCTCCCTGTCTAAAAGGGGGAGACAGACAACAAAAGAAGTATTCATTTCTTCATTCGATCGTATTTATCGAGCGCTTACTATGTGCAGAGCACTGTACTGAGCGCTTGGAATGTACAATTCGGCAACAGAGAGAGACCATCCCTGCCCAATGATGGGCTCCCACTGTAAAAGGGGGAGACAGACAACAGAGCAAAATAGAACCAAACAAAAAGAAGACATCATCATCAAGATATAGAGAATCAAGGGGATGTAAAATGTTGACTCTATTTATTACCATTGTTCTTGTCTGTCCATCTCCCCCGATTACACTGTAAGAACGTCAAACGGCAGGGACTGTCTCTATCTGTTGCCGACTTGTTCATCCCAAGCGCTTAGTACAGTGCTCTGCACATAGTAAGCGCTCAATAAATACTATTGAATGAATGAATGTTAAGCGCTTACTATGTGCCGAGCACTGTTCTAAGCACTGGGGTAGACACAGGGGAATCAGGTTGTCCCACGTGGGGCTCCCAGTCTTCATCCCCATTTTACAGATGAGGTCACTGAGGCCCAGAGAAGTGAAGTGGCTTGCCCACAGTCATACAACTGACAGGTGGCAAGGCCGGGATTCAAACCCATGACCTCTGACTCCCAAGCCCGGGCCCTTTCCACTGAGCCACGCCACTTCTCTTGATGTACACCTCATTAACCCAATAAATAGGGTAATAAAAAACATATACAAATGAGCACAGTGCTGAGGGGAAGGGGGGACTCAGTCTGGGAAGGCTGAAGGAGGTGAGCTCTCAGTCGGGCACATAGTAAGTGCTTAACGAACACCACAGTTATCATTAATAATAATAATATCGTCGTATTATTATATTATGATATATCACTATAATAATATGTATTATTATAATACAGAACACATAGCATTATAATGAATATCATTATAATGATCATTATAATTATGATAGTAATGCAATAATGACAATAATAATAATCAACAATAATAATAACAATGATAATGATATAATAATGATCAATAATGATGATGATAATGTCATGATGATCAATTACAGTAACGATAATAAATAATGATGATAATAATGCTAATAACATAATAATAATAATAATGATATTAGTGATAAATAACGATGGTGATAATAATGATAATGATCATAACAATAACGATAATAATGATAAAATATGATGATGATGATAATAATAATGATAAGAATGATGGTGATGATAACAATAATGACAATATGATAATAACAACAATAATGATAATAATATAATCAATAACAATGATAACAATGATAATGACATAATAATCGATAATAAAACAATAACGGTAATATAATAATCAATAACGACGATGATAATGATGATGATAATAACGACAATAATAATAAAGATATAATAACGATGGGGATGATGATGATGATAATAATAATGAGAACAGTAATACTAATGATAACAATAATGTAATGACATAATAATCAATAATAATAATATAATCAATAATGATGGTGATGATGATGACGATAATGGTGACAATGATAGTAATAATGATAACACGATGATGACAATGAGAATAATGATCATTATGATAATAATAACATGATGATGATGACAATGATAAATAATAACGGCGATGATAATAATGATGATAACATGATAATGATGATAACAATAAGGATAACGATCTACTAGTCACTAATAATGATGACAATAATGATAACACCATAATAATGAACCCTGACGATCATCGCACCCCCAGCAGAAGCTTAGCGATGGCGGAGGAGGCCGGGAGGCTGGGAGGTGGGGGGAGGGGGCCGGGCCGTTACCAGGCAACCGCCACGCTGGTCCCTCGTGCTGGCTCCGCCCCCCTCCCTCCGGCACGCACGGACGTCCTGACGCACGGACGCCCTGACGTCCTGACGCCCCGACGTCGTGACGCCCGCAGCTTCCCGGCCCGGGGCGAGCGGGAGGCGTGGCCTTCCGAGGGGAGGCGCAGGCCGTGGGTTCAAATCCCACCCCCGGTCTGCTCCGTCGCCTGGGCCTCCCTCACTAATCGCATCTGGCAAATGGGCGTGACAAGAAGGGGGGGGGGGGGCGTCTGTTTTCCATCCCAGCACTTGAACTGAGCCACGCCGCTTCCGCTATGTCCAAGGTAGTTGACATCTGTGTTTTAAGTGCTGTGATAGAAAAAAAGACTAATCAGGTCAGGCACAGGCCCTGCCCCGCCAGGGACTCACAGCCTAAGAGGAAACTTGACATTTTAGTTATTTCTTTTTTAACAGATGAAGAAAACGAGGTCCGGACAGGATAAGCAACTCGTGCAAATGGAAAAATTGGGATTAGAACCTTAAACCCCCAACACTTTCCACTTCCACTGGATGACCGGACGTGTAGGTCCCCTGAAGGATTTGGTTGAGAACTCTAACCTTTCATGTTTGAAGCACCTGGAAGACCGCATCTTCCATGAGAGGCAGCGTGGCTCAGTGGAAAAAGCCCGGGCTTGGAAGTCAGAAGTCATGGGTTCTAATCCCCGCTCCGCCGCTTGCCAGCTGTGTGACTTCGGGCAAGTCACTTCACTTCTCTGTGCCTCAGTTACCTCATCTGTAAAATGGGGATTAAAACTGTGAGCCCCACGTGGGACAGTCTGATCACCTTGTATCCCCCCAGCGCTTACAACAGCGCTTTGCCCATAGTAAGCGCTTAACCAATACCACCATTATTATTATATCTTAGAACGCCAGAACCAGCCTGCAACAACTCCATGAGTTAAACCAGGTGTTTAGGTTGCTCCTATGATGCTGCAGAGTTTGGGTTTTATACAGTATTCCCAGCCTACCTGGAAACAGACCTAAATGCCTAGATTCCTCTGGAACACAAAGTGCTTGAAACAGTCCCTGCCAACCCTGATCACACTAACTACTTCTCAAAAATTCATGTGCAGATTTGTATTTTATGTCTACACATTTCCTCTTTTTTAGGTCATGAGTTGCAATAGTATTTTCAGCAAAAACAAAAATGGCTGCTCAAATATCATTGCTAAGGACATCGGGAACTTTTGGCTTTGGAAAGGTCAAGTCTCTTGTAAAGCAGGGGGCCTCCAGGAGTTTTTTGAAAGGAAAAGCAAGTAGGGTGGGAGAGCACAGGATTCTATTTGTCCCATAGTTTTCAGCAGGATACAGAATGGTCTTTTTCACAGAATTTTCTATTCAGAAAAGTTTAAAGTAACTGCTTAGTTGTAGTACATTTCTCCCAGTTTCTCCAGAAACCATCAACACGTTTTTGAAGAGAGGTTCAGTATCTGTCTTACAAAACTTAAAAGTGCTATACTGGATTAGGTGCAGATCCCATGCTTAATGATCAGTTTAAATGTGCTTCCTAACTCCCCCTCAGTGGCTGTGGGCAGAGAACGTGTTTTACTTTCCCGAGCCCAGTACAGTGTGTTGCGCACAGTGGGTGCTCAATAAATGAATACTACCTCCTGTCACTGCATGAGTTTTGACAACATACCCAAAACCAGCCCTCAAGCAAGCAGTTGGCAAAGAGAATAATTCATGCCAACTAAGATCAATCGGTAGTGTTGGAGTGCCTGTGTGCACAGTACCATACTAAGCAGAGATATGAAAAGAGGGCTCATTTCATTCAATTTGCTCCCAGATTGCCTCCTGGGGCTAAGATTTTTCTTTGTAATACGTAGGCACAGAATTAACGTGCACACAGGAATCTCGAGGTGATTTAAGATTCACACCACATTTGTTTGGAAGTCACAAATCCAGTGAGGATGGTAGAGGATGGTAAGAAGAGAAGAGTCTTTGGTTTCAGGGCAGAGTTTGGGTAGCTCCTCCTTTTGCTGGTCCAAAATGATCCCCAGCCCCTACCCGCTCCAAACTCCAATCCCTGACAACTTGAAATATTTTGTTGGCAAGATAGAAGATATCAGAGGCAGCTAGAGGCTAGCTTCCCTCATGTCCACCCTCATCTCAACTTACTCCCACTGCCGTTTTTATGGCCTGCTCCTTCCCAAGTGCCTTAAGGGGACGTCACTTCCCTGCTCTTAATAATCTACTTGGGCTACGGATAATAACAATAACGATAATAGCATTTGTTAAGCACTTACCAGGCACTGGAAGGGCTGGGGTGGACACAAGCAAATTGGGTTGGATACAGTCCCTGTCCCACATGGGGCTCTCAATCATAATCCCCATTTTACAGATGACGTAAAAGACACAGAGAAGTTAAGTGCCTGGGAGTCAGAAGGCCATGGGTCGTAATCCCAGCTCCTCCGTTCATCTGTGTGGCCTTGGGCAAGTCACTTCGTTTTCTGTGCCTCAGTTACCTCATCGGTAAAATGGGGATTACGACTCTGAGCTCCATGTGGGACAGGGACTGTATCCAACCCGAATTGCTTGTATCCACCCCAGCACTTTAGTACAGTGCCTGGCACCTAGTAAGGACTTAAATATCACAATTATTATCAGGTCCTTCTGACTACCAGGCTCGTGCTCTAACTACTAAGCCTTGCTGCTTCAAGGCTGGAGGAAGGGATGGAGTCCATCCAACCCTGCTTTCTTTGCTATTTTCGACAACTGATTTCTCTTCATCTGCTCTCAACCACTATCTCCCTACTTAAAACGAACATACGAAAGAAACATACAAAAACATACTTAAACATACAAACACACCTAGCTGTTTTCCCTTTCCACTACTCCAACTCCCTCCTTACCTTTCCTTTCTCTTCATCCGCTATATACAAACTCGCACTCTTCGAGACTACTACAAGTGTAACCTTTGACTAATGTACCCAACTCTACGCCCACACCTGTCATACCATGCTCCCACTTCCATAGCTCTTTAAAATATATAAATATAAAAATCTCATCCACCTTCTCAAGGAAGCATTTCCTAACTAATTCCCATTTCCCTAATCGGGTCATCCTATTAGCTTCCCTTAGCCCTTGAGTAGACTTTAAAAAAAATAAAATCCAATTATAAAGTATGTACACTCGTTACCAGTTGTACCTGTTTTCCCTTCTTTTCTGGCTAAATGCAACTAAACACTGTCTCTTTGTTTCTCCCACTGTCTTTTAAACTCTAAGGGCAGATGACGTGTCTTCTATTTTTGTTGCACGCTCCCAAGTGTCAAATGAAATGATCTGCACATAGCAGGCAATTAACACTGTTGCTGCATGGTCCAAAATAAGATTAGGTTACTGGTGGGGGTGGCTTTCTTGCCTCCAACCCCAAGTGTACACCCATCTCACTTTCATGCATTACTACAAACCGACTTTTATGATATAATTAAAATAATTTACATAATAAGAGGAAACCATTATCTGATATTGAAAATAGGAATCAGCGGCAAGGAGCTGAGGGATAAAAAGGTACAATCACTTGTTCAGAGACACATCGTGGCCAAGGAGCCACGATCACACGTTTGGTGGCATTTGGAGGGGGAGAAATTAACTGAGAAACTTAGGAGTTGGTAAAGAGCAGTTCCAGTAGTGTTTTAACCCTGGGAGGCTGCAGAGTTTCACCTCACTGATGGATTTCGTTAATCCCAGAATTGATATCATAGCCTCCGATTATCTAGATAAATTTTTCATTGGCTTCGTGTCTGAATCATGGCAATATAAAAAAAAGAAAGTAATACCATATTTGAGACATTCGCCACCATGAAAAAATAGCTTTTAACCACTGTTCTCTAGTCATACACTAAAAATTATCCTTGGAAGTCTAGCAAAAATATTACACCACACTAAAGGACGAGGTCTGAGAAACAGTTAATAGGAAAAGGTAAAAAAGTAAATAAGGTTGGTTATGGATAGTTAGCCTTGTTTTAAACAGGAACTCCCTTAATACCTAAACACCAATTGGGAGCTGTATCCTTCGGTAAACACATATTGGGGAAGCTAGACAGAGATAGTTTCTCCTACTGAACTAAATGACTTGGGTCCATTTGATTGAACACAGTTCAATACTATATTGACACTGCCTGGCTCCTGCCACTGCCAGAAATCCAGGACCGCAGAAAGCTCACCGGTATCTTCTAACTGTGAATTGTGATTTCACAGAGAGACAGCACAGTTCCTCGGGAGGCCCTCCTACTTGGACCTTAATACGACCTCGTTTTTGAGCTCGACTAGCAGATTCCGTTGTTTCACAGGTGAATACGACCAGGTTTTATTCAAAGCTCGCTATAAACCATGTTATATAAAAGACTCTCCTATAGCCCTTACTAGCCCAGGTAATAAGAAACGCTTTGTTTCATTTTTAATAGGCTTAATCCCAATTTAGAGTACATCCAGAATTGCATTTTTGTTGGACATCTTTGGCCAGGGAGAGGATGGGAACATATCTAAGATTGGCCTCCCCTCTGTTATAAGGGAAAGGAAAAAAAAAACACAAGACAATAATCCATCATATTATTTAACATTTGTATTAAACTTTAAAATAAAAATTTTACATTTACATGTGGACTCAACGTGTCCAATGATACCTCCACTTTTTCTCCAGGTGCTTATTACGGGAAAAAAAAATACTTCTGGAGGTTTTTGGATGCTAGCTATATCAGCAAGTTTCATATTGGCATTGTTCTTAAATACTCTCTCAGAGTGATGTAACAACCATAGAGCTTAATGGCTTAAAAATGCAACCTGTAACAACCAACTACACATTACACACAAATGATGATTAAGTTAAAGGGCTAGTCATCATACAAAGCTGACCCAAATTTTGATTTGCTGATTTTGTGTATAATAGCAGGAAAAAAGAAATAAATCAAAAGGAACTTCTCTTAGTAAATACTTAATATTCTTTAAAGACTGGGACCTCAGACAATTGGAACTGTAGGAGACTGCAGTAAAATGAAAACATTACAAAAAGGGCAGAAATGCTAGCAATATAGGAGTTATTACTGACGTATTTACCACTGATAAGGACGAAACCTTGATGCCACACAAATCTTTACCAGTAAACTCTGTAAATACAAAACCTGTTTCTGAAATTACTGGAAGAGTTAAATATTCAAGGATTAAAAGAAAGAGTTTGCATTCAAACCAAAAAGAAACTAAGGTTTAAAAGAAACCCAAACTCTACAAAAAACAGATCTGAATTTGCATGAATGAACCAAAGGGAAAAGGGATTTGGGGTGATTTTCCTCTATGCTGTACTTTTCCACTAGCTTTTAAAGAATTACAGCAAATGGCAAATCCTAATCCAAAATGCCTACACTATAAGGTAAAATATCAATTACTGACACCTCAGGGGGGACTGTCCAGACTCCTACTGTTAAATGCCAATGCACATAATGTTGGATTTCTTAACATTAATTTTCAAATTTATTATAGAAACATAAAAAAACAGAGCTTTAAGTACTGTGCTCCAATTCCATAAGATAAACGCAGTGTACGTCTCCTCGTCTCCCCCAGAGTATGTTTGCTATATAAATCGCTAAGTGATTTTTCTCTAGTATGCGATTAAGCCGAGACAAAACACTCAAGGATCAAACTACGTTTGAAATTCGGTTTAGCTCTTTCTGTAGTATTTGCCTCTTCCCAATTTCAAGAAATCTCTTTCTTCTAATGAAAGGGGGCCATTGTAATAACACTATGTCCAATGAAAGCCTTTTTTATACTTTAATAATTTAAAATAATTGCTACTTGGGGAAAAAACAGCCGGCTTAGCACCTGTTTGACTAGAGTTGTATTTTTTACAATTGTAGGCTTTAATTTTAGTCTATGGTTTTTAATACTATGTGGACTCTTTGTGGTTTGTGAAGATAAATGCTGTAAATATGCTATAGGCATTTTCAGGATTCCCAAATTGGTTCTGCCCCTTTCAAAGAGGGGGGTTAGGCTCATTTATCATTCCACACAATATTCCACTTAAAATAGATCAATATCCATCAATTTTTCCCTGGAAGATTTCTAATTTGTAGCTTTGGTTACAAGAAAAACTAGGTTCACGAGCTTTCAGTTCTGACATTTCACAGCATGTTCCTAATAAAATACACTGTGTACTCCTGTATAAAAGACCAGCTCGGCGAGCTAGCCTTTGGACAAATCAAATCAATCCTACTAGGAATATTCACTGCCTCACTTAAATATAAAGCTATGGGTATTTGGGAAGTTTACTGATTGACAGATGAAGAAATGCATTCTCTAGTTCCTATCCAGTCACCAGCTAGCCAGAAGGAATAACTTCCCACTACTCCTTTGCGATGTATTTCACTTAAGCCCTTGGCCAAGTTTATACTTACCAGAAAATACACAAAACATTAACTTCATTAAGCTTGCTCATTTTTGCGGTCAACGCTGCTGCTTCCTTATTATAAGGTGCTTTGGGTCACCACTTCAATTAAAAAAGCAGGTGAGTGGAGAAAGACCACATTAACAGTGAATATCCTTCTTGCTAAGAATAAAAGTTTCTTTAGACGAAAAGAAGCCAAAATACCTGAACTTCCTCAGTGTTGATCTCTAAGGATATTTACTACATTATCGAGATTAAAAGGCATTTTCTGACCTACAGCAGTAGACACTGTACAGATATTACAAAGACACATGAGAAAAATCAGGCAGTAGAAAAATGTACAACAGCTTTGGTGTTATACAAAATAACTTTTGAAAAGTTGGACAGTGAAGCACACAGTTCGTTTTCTTACCACACACACACACTTCACCGATGATTTATGCTTGTTCCTTTTCTGTTCTGTTCTTGGTAAGGCCTCTCCACCCAAGGTCAAGAATCGATAAGCTTTATTTAATAAGAACTGTTTGAATATCATTAAACGAGCTCCAATTTTCATTAAAAAAAATACTGCCCCTTTGAGCTTGTTTTGTGGCACGTTGTTTCTTATCAATAGAACAGCAGGTCCAAAATAAAGTGACAACTAGATTTAATAAATTAATATACATTGTTTGAAGATGTACAATCCACATTCTTTTTAATCCAAGGTTTTAGGGTATCAGGGTACTTCTATTTACACATATACAAACCTCAGGCAGCAATGGTAACATCAGAAAATGCAGATAGAGGAGCCGGACCTTAACTGCTATCTGAATGCTAAGAATATAAGCCCGGAAATTAAAAGTAAAAACATCGCTGAGAGGCTCACTGGGAAAAATATCCAAAGATGGAAGAAGTCCATGAAACAGGACATATAAAGGCAAAGGTCAAGCTGACCATCTTATTCCGGTGAAGACTGTGGAGGTGGAGTTGATGCGCTCTGTTTACCGGATTTCCGTTCATAATTCACAAGCCGCTGCCCCACAAGGTATCTATATTTTTAAAAATGCAAAAAATATTAGTATCTAGGAAAAGAAAGACAAGGCATCCTAACATTCACTGAGAAAGTTTGAATATTTTTCTCCTTAAACGAGTCTATTTCTTAACTGTATTCTAGGTCTTTTGGTTCCTGAAAACCATATCTGAGAAGAAGAGTTTCTCATAGGAAACTGGTGCAAGCTTAAGAGAGATTGCTTCCCCTAGCTCTCCATCTTCAAATCACTTCCCCCTGAATTAAGTAAGACCACCAATTCACCCATGATTTTGGGTTAGTAACTGGAGACTGTGAATCTTACAACTATTCCCATTTTGACTTGTTGGTTCCACAG
Organism: Ornithorhynchus anatinus; assembly: GCF_004115215.2. NCBI lineage: Eukaryota > Metazoa > Chordata > Mammalia > Monotremata > Ornithorhynchidae > Ornithorhynchus > Ornithorhynchus anatinus. Next base: position 9,282,767 of record NC_041751.1, on the reverse strand, counting down.
AACTGAAATCCTACTGCTAATGAGTTTTACACAGAGAGTGATGTACTAATAAATGAGAGTGGATGGAAGGTGGAGGAAGTCTGCAAGACAGCGTGGATTAGAGAGAGAAGAGGAGAACCAGAAGAGCACAGCATCAGTGAAGCCAAAGATGGATACTGTTGCAAGGACAAGGAGGTGTTGAAGGCAGCTGAGAGGTCAAGAAGATTTAGGATGGAGTAGAGCCGAATGGATTTTGCCACAAGGTGGTCGCTGGTGATACTTGAGAGGGCAGTTTCCATGGAGTGAAGGGGGCAGAAGCCAGAAACGGAGAGGGTCAAGGAAAGACTTGGGAGAGGAAGTGGAGGGAGCAAGTGTAGACGACTGGATCAAGGAGCTTGGACAGGAATAGTAGGAGGGAGATGGGATGATTACTGAAGGCAGCCCTGGGGAGGGTTTTCTTAAGACAGGGAATACATGAGCATGTTTCAAAGCAGTAGAGACAAAGCCGATGGAGAGTGAACTGTTGAAGATGGCAGTCAGGGAGGGAAGAAGGGCTGGGATAAGTGTTTGAAAAGGTGTCGGAGGCTCGGGTGGACGAGGTGGATGTTGAGATGAGGTGGGAGATCTCTTGAGATACTATTGGGAAAGAGTCCAGGAAAGGGCAGGAGGAGAGAGGAGCTGGAGAGGCGCAGGGGAGATTTCGGGGAGATCGTACTTGATGGTTTCAATTTTATCAATAACGTATGTGGCCAGGTCATGAGGGGAAAGTGACTGGGGGAGCGGGAAGAGGCGATATGGGAAAGGGTGTAAAAATATCTGAAATAGCTCATAGGGACAACTGGGTATGGGAGGACAATAAGGATGGAGAAGTACAGTCGTAAAGTGGAGGACAGGACAGAGCTTGAGATGAATCAGGTCGGTCAAGAGGAGATGACAATTTAGAGGGGAAAAAAACTGTTCCAAATTTATTAACTTCTCCACTCACTTGTCATTTTTAATATGTTCGTAAAGGCGCTTGAACTGGCGGACCTGGAAAGACAGGATTCCCATCAAAACCACCACCATCAGGAGAAAAGGATAGATTCGGCGCTGCACCAAGTTCTGCATTTCAGCTGTAACCCCTGTGAAGATAAAAATTGCCAGTGTGCTCAGAAACTTTATACACATTTCCCTATAAGCAAAACTAAAACACATTCCTTCCTCGCTTCTGCCCCAACTATAATCAACCTTAGCTGGTGTTCATGGACTAAAAAAAATAAAATAAGTACACTCCCTCTAGACCGTAAGCTCCTGGTGGGAAGGAAACGTTTCTACTACCTCTGCTATATTGTCCTCTCCCAAATGCTTAGTACAGTGCTCTGCACACAATAAACACTCAGTAAATATCACTGACTCTTTAATTATAACCATACATTACTACAGTCTCTGTTTGCTGGAAGATATCAGATTCATAAACTTCACTGAAAAATTAGTTTTATACAACGTACACAATAACTATTGAAACAATTTGTCCGGAAAAAAGAATTGTGACCACAATGAAAAAAACTCAGTTATATGATGCCTTGAAATAAATCTCTGAAATACTGTTACAATATTTATCAAAGTCCAGATTTTGCTGTTCACGACTTCATACAGTACAATTTACATCCCGATTTGGGTGAGTAGTTAAGTAGTGCAGGCCTAGAGCCCTGGAGATTTTTCAACAATGACTAAAACAGCAGTACCTAGTGGAGTTATTCCCTAAGGTACAGAACCTTCTCATATGTTATATCAAATTGATCAGTGGAATTTATTGAGCTCTGACTGTGCACAAGAGCACTGTACTAAGCACTTGGAAAAATATAATGCAATAGAACTGAGAGACAACTTCTTGTGGGCAGGGATCAATACAGACTACGGGGGATCTCATTATCCTCATCGGGTAGGGAGGAATGGATTTATTAAGTATTCTGGCTTTCAATTTTCTTAAATTTAAACTTATAAAAATGACTTGATGTGCCTTAATTGGCGGATCGGTGGGAGAGCTTGGACTAAAATCCAAATATCTCCACTTACAACTCATTACTGATGTCACTGGACCTCAGTGCCTTTCCCATTTTATAAAAGGGTTTTAATCAATTCCTCTCTGAAGTTACAATTGGCAATATAAATCTGGGCAACTAGAAACGCTGACAATCCTTCAACTCACTCTGTTTCTAATCCACTAGAATGTTACGAAATAAGCAGACTGACACTGAAATACAAAAGTCAACTCTACATCATGTGGGACAGGGACTGTGTCCAATCCTATTTGCTTATAACCACCCCAGTGCTTAGTATAGTCCCTGACACATAGTGCTTAACAAAATACCATAATTATTATTATTACTAACACACCACTTTTAAAGAAGCTTAATTTTAACAATTATGAATCTTGTAATGCTTTTTTCTACTTAAGAATGACAATTACAAGTGATAGCGAAGTTTTTCTGTCAGTGAAATTTACATACATTAAGGAATATTTTAATACTAGATAATAATAGATATTATATTTGTCAGAGGGTTTACTTCACCCTTACATTCAGTATTCATTTTGACAAAATTCTGTGAGAAGTGACATTCTGGGTGACATGACCTAACTGTAGCAAATGCTACAAGCATCTATGCCTGTACTGAAGATATTGAATTGCCAATTTTTCAGAATTCAAAGTCTAGATGGAGAAAAGAGGGGCACAAACTGTACTCACCTAGTAAAGGTACAATTCCAGATGCGATAACGTAAGGTACACAAAGAGAAAGCAAGAGTACAGAGATGACTGGTGCTGCCAGTTTACGAATGATATAATGGAGGTCGATATTACGAATACCATTTGCATAAACCTAAAACAATGACAAAAAGTAATCAGAATAACTACAAAATAAACAAGATTACATCCATAAGGGTGAAAGAAGTGTCTGCCATCTACACTGACATCCGATTCAAGAACGTTTGCAATACTTTTCTGACTTGCATGTCACCCTCTTGGGTGTAACAGTACAGTATCTTTGACCCCATTAAAATTGAACAAAAAAAAAAAATCCACTGCAGACTTTAACAAAGAACAACCTACATCCTTAAACTATTACCTACTTTTCAGAAATATAATTCTTTAAAATATATTAATTTGAAATATTTTTAAACCTAACTATAAAGTACATGTCACAATGCAAAACAGTACTCATTACTTTGCAGGCACTTTGAATTGGGTGACCAATTCAAAGCTGTACTAGTTGATTATCATTGGCAGAGCCCTTTTTTCCTCCCCTCAGCAGAGTTTTTACTAAATTATTTTAAATGAAGGATCGATGTTAATATTAGATCAAACTGTCTTCACCTTATATCAAAAGTAACAGAGCAAATATTTTAAATAATGTCCATGTCCTGTGCGTGTGGCAGAACACCAAGAAATTTAATCTTGACTTACTTGTTCAATTACTGTTTTCAACCACCACTGAGGACCCATCAGTGTTATGGCTGCAATTATTTTGGCATGCAGAACTCCAAGAGCCCAGTCCTAAAGTTTAAAAAACAAATTGTTACGGAAATCTTGGATTAGTAACTTCTGCTCACTTTCCATCCAAAGTTCCTTCACACAATAAGTACTAATTTCAAATCACTACCAAATCACTTCAACTCACTAATCACCTCATCCTGTCCCCGAATCCACCCGAGGAAAATCACCACTGATATCTAACGTGAATTTCAGGCTTTTCCAGCCTTCCTAACTCTGTCCCACCGACTGAGGCCAGAGTAGATGACTTTGGTATTCCCCTCATAGCTTCAGAGTCATAGTCCCTGTCCTCCAAGGCCTTTTAACCCCATTTTACAGATGAGGATATTGAGGCCCTGAGAGAGATTATGTAATTCAGTTTAGAGTCACACAGAAGCAAGTAGCCACGACTACAACCCGGGTGTTCTGACTCCAGGCTAATGGTCTTTAGGTTACGCTGGACTTAACAAGGCCCCATCGATCCACCACTAAGCAATGAAAATTCGAGGTCTCTAACATACATTCCACTGCCACAGAAACAGGACACAGATGCATCAGAAAAATGAGGCAGGACCTTTAGAATGGAGTCTATAATACAAAAACAAACCAGGTCCAAAGCCCAGGGCCTCCCCTTGCCCACCTTAAGTCTCACGCTTTCTTTAGCCTCAGGCTCTTGGAAGGGAATTCACATCACTTGGCAGTTTGAATATGTTCAAAGCCAGCAAGACCTAGTATGATTTTTTGGGTGCTACTCTGAATATGTTCAAAGCCAACAAGACCTAGTATGAGTTTTGGGTGCTACATCATGGTCATAGATTCTTTCACGTTGATAGGCTAGTCATTTAAGTTGTGAATACACAACTCTCTAAATTACTGAAGGGAGACAGGGTGGCATATAAAGGAAAGGGTTGTTTATTGAAGAGGTTATTAAAAATAAGAGAAGTTGTATGGAGGAAGAAGTTTAAAATGTTCAACCTGATGTTAATAGGATATATGTGGAGACACAGGATTAATAAACTTGGGGCCATGCACCGGGAAATCTGAATCAGAACTCTCAATAACACAGGTGGCTGAAGAAGATTGGCAGATTCTCTCGACTAAAGGACTCTCCATCAGCAGTAAGGGCACCTATCTCTCCTGCCTTCAACCAAAGTCTACGACAAGGAAGCAAGAGATGCAAACTGACCTGCCACGGGTAAAATAAAGGAGTCTGATCCAGAGGGACTCTCAGAGGAGCAACAATTACTAATTCAAATAGAAGTCCGAGCAGAAGTGGAACTACTCCAGCCAAAAGTACGGCAACTATCAAAGTCTTCATTATCTAATTAAAAACAAATTACGTTTTAAGTGTTAACATGCTTTAATCTTTTGGATGAAGCTGCAATACTTTATTTCAAAAGATAAATCACGTTAATCTAGTACCATACAGTAGAGAAGATGAACAATTTACAGTAGCTTACACTGTTACTTCATAAACATGGGAACAGAACTCATATCTTTTTTCTATGCAATTGGAGGCGGCTTCTTATTTCTTGCATGAATTAACAGGCAATCAGATAAGGAAAATATTTCTAATTATATTAATCTTTATAAACAAATAAAAACTTAAAGAGGGTATGGGAATTAAAGTGCAGCAAAGAGCAGCTGAGGCTTACAATACTTGCTTCTTTTCGCTTCAACTGTATCCTACTCTTTAAAACAAAGGATAGTATGGCAAAACCAGCTGAAATGATGTGTGAATCATGCAGTTTCCCTTGCCAAACCACAAGTGCTCACTTCCTGAAAAATACCTATGGTTGGAAAAACTGTGGTCAATTAACCACAAGATTTAGGGGACAAAGTGGGATTACTTACTGCCCAGCTTCCATCACACCGTGCAAAATTCAAGTTTGGGGAGGAGAAAAACCATTCTAAACTGATTGTTCTTTATCGTTTAAGTTGCTTGGAAAAAAAAATCAGTTACTCTCTATAGTTTCCAGTTACCACACAACTCATATCTGCACATGGCGCTTCTCCCAACTATCGATTCAGTAACTTGGAAGGCACTAAGTACTATGCCAGTGTCAGAGGTAACAAACGAGAGAGCAGCCACCTTGAAATGGTTTCAGCAGCCACAGAAAACTACTGTCAGTTTCGCGGTATCTAAAATGTTGTACAGGAAACGGAACATGGACACCCAAAACTTTTGTTGAAAAGGAAAATCCATAGTGCAGCTTTCTTAATATGAATTTTCGAATATGTTACCTGTGTATAAACTAGTCAATTATAATTTATATTGTAAAAAGTAACCAGTTACCACACAATAATTTACCCAGTGGATTGTCACGCACTGGCAATAATTTTTCTTTTTCAATTCTGATGTGTGTCATAAAAACCAGAGATTTCTAAATAAGAGCTCCCTAATTGCTACAGTTTCAACAATTAGAGTTTTAAAAAATTGTACAGACACAAAGCTAATTTTTATCAAGTTTATAAATACTTCCAGAAAGAGTTGATATCTCCCTCTGGAACAGAATATACATAGAACAGACTTGTTACACAAAAATGGTATTGCTCTTTGGAGTCACGAATCAACTCAGTTAAAAACAAAACACGCAACCTGCTCTGCATTCAGAACTGAATTTTTAGGACGCCCTCTAACTGTAAAAGCTACTATGGAAGGAAAAAAGAATGTAGGTGCTTAAGTTGGCTGGTGCCCCCTCTAGCAAGCTGAGATAATTGTTATTAGATGAAATAACTTTCTGAAACTTTCAGTTTTTCCCAGATCATATGACCCAGGATTTATATTACTCTATCATATCCTTAAATGGTTCAAAGCAACACTCTAGAACTATCGTTCCTAAATATACCGATTCACTTTATTGCAGCTGAAATCTCAGTTGGACTCAGGGCCCTTAAAACAAACAAACAAATAAATCAACAAAAAGACAGGGAAAGTGAGCTGGGTTCAGACATCACTCCACCGCCAAATACGGACTGGTACTTTCTAGAACTTACCATAAGGGACCATTCCTTAACCTTCTGAAAGATCACTCTGCGTCCCTGGGGCATCCAAGCAACTAGTACTGTCACTGCCCTTATGGTTAGCCAGCAGACATAAAGACCACAAGCAGCTGTGTACAGTTCATGGATTTTGGCTGTCCCCGTCCAAAATGACATTAACCAACGGCCAGCAAATACTGAAAATAAAAAGGCTGATAAATGAGACATATAGCTAAGTAAAGAGAATTGTAATTATTTTCATCGTGACTAACAGGAAGTAATACATTCACAGTGAACATGACTCTTTAAACTAGAAATTTTCGTTCGTCTGAATTTTTTAAGGCTTTACTTTGGAGCGTTTCTGTGCTTTGACCATAGTTGGGAATTTTCTATATACGTTTCACTCTTCCACTTATTTTGATTTAATAGACACTTAAAATTCAGAATGCTGGGGAAGCTTGTTAAATGATCACAACAATTTTGTTAACTCAGGATAAGTTCAAACAGTTTATTTTCTAGGACCAGTCCTACCCCATTTTGAAGACAAAGTGTAAGATATTAAGACCATGATAGTAAGATTTTCCAAATTGGCTCACTCGGGTTCCAAATTGACAGGGAACCTGGGCTAGGTTAGAGAGCTAGTGATCTGCATGACATTTAATTCATAAATTCACATTTATTGAGCCCTTACTGTGTGCACAGCGATGCATTACACTCACACGCTCTTGCTCTGCCAGTCATGCTGTTGCTGGCTGCAGCACATGACTAAATCCACATTAAGAATTTCACATACAGATTCTATTAATTGCCCATGTGACACAGAACAGTTCTGATTCTGGCCCGAGGCAAACAAGCAGGAACATCACCGACATGGCTACCCCGATAGCCACTATCCACATTAGCCAGCTGTTTTCAGAATTCCTGCCAAATCGGTCCACTGCATGAAATACTGAGGCGAATCTTCGGTCAGAAGTTTTCACCTCTGACAATATAATCTCAACCGGAATTCCTGTTCCACCCTGCCATTACGGCTGAGGTTTGGGGCAGAGCGTTAAGTGCCCTAATGGAAAGAGCATGGATCTGGGAGTCAGAGGACCTGGGTTCTAATCCCAGTTCTTCCACTTAGCTGCTGTGTGACCTTGGACAAGTCACTTAACTTCTCTGTGCTTAGGTTTCCTCATCGGCAAAAGTGGGAGATTAAAAAGTGGGGGATTAAAACCTACTCCCTTCTACCTAGCCTATGAGCCCCATGTTTGGCTGTATCCCAACTGATAACCTTGTATCTACCCCAGTGCTTAGGACAGTGCTTGGCATGTTGTAAGCACTTAAATACCACAACTATTATTTTTATTATTATTAAGTGGATGTTGCTTTTTTCCTAAAAAGGAGTGACTTCACAGACCATTTGATTTGGCTATAAAACTTCAAAAACATATTTTAAAATGAAAACAGACCTACTTTTTAAACACAACACTCATCCTTCTGAAGAGTGTTATCCTCCACCACTGGCCTGCTGCTACAAAGCTGGACCATCTCCCCACAATATTCTTTTCAAATCAGAATATAAACTTTAAGGCCAGGATTTTGAGTACTTAAGACTGAATACTTGGATACTTTATTCATTCTTAATTGGGAAAAGAGTAGTAACTAAGAGAAGCATTTTTTAAAAATAGATTAAGAGCTTACCGTTTTTCAAGCACTGTCCTAATCATTGGAGTAAATGTATACACAAGTTCATCAGATCAGACAAAGTCCCTGTCCCACATGGGGCTCCCACACTAAGTAGAAGGGATAACAGATACTGAATCCTCATTCTGCAGTTGAGGAAACTGAGGCAGAGAGAAGCAAATGCCTTGCTCAAGGTCACAACAGGAAAGTGTAGGAGCGCAATCCTGGCTCTGCCAGTTACCTGCTGTGTAACTTTGGGCAAGTCTCAACTTCTCTGTGCCTCAGTTGCTTCAATGGGGATTAACTCTTTCTTCACCCAATTTAGACTGTGAGCCCCTTGTGGGACAGAGACCATGTTCAACACGATTAACTTGTATCTACCTCAGTGCCTGATACATAGTAAACGCTTAACAACTTCCATAATTTAATTATGTCTTATTTAACTACTGAATTTAAATTGACTAAACTCAATAATTCAGAGTTTCCACATAGATTTGTTAAGGAAAGAAGATCAAAGAGAAGGGAGACACCACTATGTTACAGTCTACATTCCGTAACTTGGAAAAACGCAGTCTAGTGAATAAAGCACAGGCCTGGGAGTCAGTAGACTTGGGTTCTAATCTTGGCTTCGCCACTTACTCGCTGTCTGACCTTGGGCAAGTCACTTCTCTGTGTCTCAGTTACCTCTACTGCAAAATGAGAATTTCTCTCTCCTACTTAGACTGTGAGTCCCATGTGGAACAGGGTCAGTGTTTGCCATGTACTTACCCCAAAACTTACAACAGGGCTTGACACATAGTAAGCACTTAAATACCATTAAAACACACAAAAAAGTACATTAGCAGTTATCACCCATGCTTTACTTACCCAAACAGTCCTAAACTGTAAGACACAAGTCTCTAGATCTCTCTTGCTGTTAATTTTTTTAGGTCAAACTGTGTAATTGAAATTAATTTTAATTATCTAGTTTCTAAAGTTCTCTATATGCTGTTCTAAAGTATATACATATATCAGAGGCCTCTCTGCACTTCTATCAGCTAATTTCAAAACTGAAGTTCTTCTCACCCATCCCAAACCTTCTTTTCCTTTCCTTTCCTGAAACATCTCTTCAGGAAGGTCTTCAAAACTTAACCCCACCAACACTTCACACCATTTGACACTCATTACAGATATGGAGGGATGTCTCTAATGTGAAAAACTGCATTTTTCATGATTATTTACTTCCAAAACACGCTATTAAAAAGAACCACATACCTGGAAGAGTAAGGCATATGAGACTGGCAATCAGTAAGGTTATACACATGAAGACAATCAACAGAAATATCTGAAAGAGAAGGCACGGCACAATTAATGCTTATTCTAAAAGTCAAAGCAACAATAGATTTACCGCAAGAGAAACGACCTTTATTTCTATTTCCAAATTTCAAAGAATATTTGCTCTAAGCATACATCAAGTCAAACGGACTACGAGATAAGCTCAATTTCATTCTCTTAGCTCACAGGCAATCATATATCTATCGAGAAAGAAGGCATTAAACTCAACATGCAAAAGAACAGCTTTTCTGACATCAACTTGAATCTTCAGTTGAAATTAATAACATAAATAATGCGCACCTACTAAGGTCACAGCACATCAAGCACACTAGTTTCACATGACAGTAGAGCACAGTAATAGGGATGACAGTGTGAATGGTACTGCCCAAATTACTAACATCAATTCTTCCACAAAGGGTCTTGATCCTAAGGTGCTAGGAATGAGGCTCAGTCATTGTTTATGAGACCCATCATCAATTTCTGCTATATTAACCAGAACATTCTAAATAAGTCCATAGTTCTGATTTTTGAAATCAGAGAGACCAAAATTAAGTAGACAGTATATAGCAATGTTTTTACTTTAAAAGAAATCCATTCCAAAATATAAAAGTTTGAAAACTACCTTGCATAAAACTTTAAGTTCAACATTCCCAATCAGTAAATGCAAACGCCAATCAGGTTTTACAATAAAAATCGACACTTTTCGGCTTGGTTTAAAAATCACAGAAGAACTAGAACTTAATTGTACGTTACTCTTGTTAAGAAAAAGTATTTGGATTTATGATTATTGCAAATGACTGATTCAACACTGCACCTGTATATTAAAATACTTAAATTGATTATTCCTATTAGTTAAGCCATGACAAAACATTCTGGTACTGATTCTTAAAAACTTATTCTTATATACTACCTGAAAAAAGGTTGCTCCATTGTCAAAAAACACCTTTTTAGAATCTACCAAAAACACTCGATTAGAAAAGGGTCCATTTTAGAAGCTTCTTAGGGAAATCAATGTTGGGAACAGTCTTAGCTCTACATCGCATTGTAAATTTCCAAACTACTATATCTTAAGAAACTTTTGCTATACATGCTGAGTTGTAAGCAGGGACTGAACAATGTTTACTTACTCTATTGTACTCTTCCAAACAGGCGCTCAATAAATACCACTGTTACTTACCCTGAGTGGGAATTTTAAAGGCCTACGGTAAGGTTGAAAACCCACAGGTCCTCCTTGCTGTAGTATGGCTTGGTGTGCTGCATGAAGACCTTCCCCAACCACAGGAATGGCATTATTACGAGCATGGTGGTTATTGTTAGGATGTTGGTTTGCGGTGTTTTCATTCTCTTCCTGGTCTCCAAGCAAATAAGAATGAAGATCCCTGTGTTAAAGGAAAAAAAGAAAAAAAAATAGAGTAAAAACTGCTCAGGTCAGAAAGACTACAATCCTAAGAAAAGCCAACACACAACCCAACACTTGTAAAAATGACCACTGCTATTAGTAAAAAGCCACCACTCAAATATTAGAGGCCTTTGTATAAATATAGATTCTTTACTATTCCCTTTATTCATTTCAATTCTAACATGCCAGTCAGTAACTTTAATACATTTTTAAAAGCAATTTTCTGCACGGTTAGAATTTCAACCACATTTTATCCAAATTTTCTTTCACCAAATATTTTATCAATTTCAAAAGAATTTGAGAGAAGGCAAGAAATACAGAGCTGAAGAGTCGTCTAAGAATTTTCTTCAATCTTCTGCTCAACTAGCAATAATAACCATTTGTTAACAGATTTCCAGAGTTTATAACAATTGTTTTGTGCAAATTCACAATAAAATGTGTTCAGTCTGGACTTTAAAACGATGCTCAAATTTTTCTTTCCTTCTGGTCCATTTCCTTCAATAGGACTGCAAAAACCTACATTCTAATACAGTAGTCTGGACTCACTGGGCAAGTAAATATAGCTGAATGTGCATAAGAAATATTTTACTAGGTAAAACTGTTGTTGCTACTGATGGCATTTGTTAAGCACTTACTATGTGCCAGGCACTGTACTAAGTGCTGGGATAGATACAAGCTAATTAGGTTGGACACGGTCCACGTCCCACATGGGGCTCAGTCTTCTCCCCCATTTTACAGATAAGGGAACTGAGGCAAAGTCACATGACTTGCACCAAGATCACACAGCACAAGTGGCAGAGCTGGGTCTTCTGCAGAAGCAAGGAGTTCATAAAGGAAGAGTGATGGCTACCCTCATTTTTGATATCCAACTCATACAAAAATTAATCAATCGTATTTATTGAGCACTTACTGTGTGCAGGGCACTATACTAAGCCCTTGGGAGAGTGCAGACAATAACAGATACATTTCCTGCCCACAACAAGCTTACGGTTTAGAGGGGGAGACAGATATTAATATGAATAAATTACAGAGATGCACTTAAGTGCTGTGCACAGTGAACAAAAGGAGCAAGGACGCAGAAGGGAGCAGGAAAAAGAGGAAATGAGGGCATAGTCAGACACGGCTTCTTGGAGAGGTGCCTTCAATATGGCTTTGAAGGTGGGAAGAGTAATCATCTGTCAGATATGAAAAGGGAGGTTTGATGCAGAGGTGGGTGGGTAACCACTGGAGCTTCTTGAGGAGTAGGGAAAAAATGGACTGAACATGTTTGTAAAAATAATAATCTAGGCAACAAAGTGAAGTATCGACTGGCGTGGGGAAAGACAGGAGGCTGATATAGTAACCAAGGCAGGACAGGATAAGTGCCTGGATTAGTGTGCTAGCAGTTTGGATGGAGAGGAAGGGATGGATTTTAGCAATGTTGCAACAGTATTTAGTGATGGATTGAATAAGTGGGGTAAATGAAAGAGAGGAACCAAGGATAATGCCAAGGTTATGGGCTTGTGAGGCAGGAAAGATGGGATGCTGTCTACCATGATGGGAAAGTCAGGGGGAGGATGGAATCTGGGTGGGAAGATGAGTTTTGATAACTTTGAGGTGACACCAGGACATTCAAGTAGAGATGACCTGAAGTCAGGAGGAAATGTGAGACTGCAGGGAGGGAGAGATAAGGGCTGGAGATGTAGATTTAGGAATCATCCGCATAAACGCAGTAGTTGAAGCCATGGAAGCGAATGAGTTCTCCAAGGGAGTGGGTGTAGATGGATAAAAAAAGGGAATCCAAAATTGAACCTTTTGAGACACCCACAGTTAGGGGGAAGGAGGTAAAGGAGAAGGCCACAAAAGAGCTGAGAATGAATGGCCAGAGAGAAAGAAGGAGAACTAGCGGAGGACAGTGTGAAAGAAGCCGAGATTGGATAGTGTTTCTAGGAAAAGGAGGGGGTCGACAACGTCGAAGGCAGCTGAGAAGTTAAGGAGGATTAGGACGGAGTAAAGGTCATTGGATTTGGCGAGATGGAGATCATCTGTAACCACTGAGAGGGCAGTTTCTGTGGAGTGAAGGGGACTGAAGCTAGACTGGAGGGGGTCAAGGAGAGAGTGGGAGAAGGGGAATTTGAGACACTGGGTGTAGATGACTAGCTCAAGGAGTTTGAAAAGGAATGGGAGGAGGACGATGGGGCGATAAGTGGAGGGAGGGTTTGTTTTTTAGGATAGGGAAGACATGAACATGTTTGAAAGCAGTGGGGAAGACGCAACAGGAGGCTGAACAGATGAAGATGGTGGATTTTGAGAGAAAGCATTTTGAGAGAAAAACACCAAGACAAAGTGTCAAAGAGCTAAGAATCTCTACAAAACGAGTAAGCGCTGCATTCAAGAAAAGTGGCATCAGACTTACCAGCGCCCCCACCCAGGACATATACTTTTCAAATAGAGACTTTAACACATCATTGGCTGTTAAACTGTACTGTTTGAAGATGTTATAAACAGCTCCAAGTGTGTATAGTACATACAAATTTATTTAAACGAAGACATTACATTACGGCTCTCTCTGCAAAAGGATGTCACCAGTGAACTGAATCTGATTTTCCTTAGGGAAGGTCACCCAATATCTAGATATTAGCTACTTTCATATTTCACCAAAAAGAACTGATTTTATAAAGGCATTTGGTTAAACTGATCCAAACCGTGGAAGAGCTAAAGGCGGTTGACACTTACAGCATGTATCCAGCAGTAACGGTCCAGGCTCGGACAAGACCCTTCAGCCACTGTCTTGTGTGGCCCTGCTCGAGTAAAGCCGGCAGCACTACCTGAAGCAGAAGCAGCTCGAGAGACAGTTCACTCACTGGAGCATCACTAGAGCAATAAAAAGAGAAGACCACGCTCAATAAATATACAATATCATCTAGGTGACTGTCCTTGAGGCTTAACAGATGAAGGAATATTTAACGCATTTATTGTCCAGGAAGTCTTGTTGAACTTCCGCCTCGATATCTGATTATCACTATTAAGGGAGTTTACTGACTGCCTACTAAAATGTGAAGAATAATAGAGAACAATTTCAGTAGAATTTACGGTCCCAGCTCCGTGAAATGCCAACCTCTCTATACGTTGATCTCGTCTACTCTGCCACTGACCCTTGCCCATATCTACCATTTGGCCTAGCTCTCCCCCTCTTCATATCCAATGCACCACCATTATCCCCACCTTCAAAGCGCTTCTAAAATCATATCTCCTCCAAGAGGCCTTTCCCCAACTAAGGCCTTCACTTCCCCATCCTCTGTCACCTATGTACTCTGATCTTTACCTCTTAAGCACTTGATATATTTCACCCTACAGCAATTATATAGATATCCTTATACTCTGCCATTTCTCCTTTCTGCATAAGAACAGTAAAACTCCTATTTCCTGGACTACACCAAGGTGCACACAAAATATACAATGTTCTGTGACTGTGAACCTCAGGAGGGGCAACCTGATTACCCTGTATCTACCCCAGCACTTAGAACAGTGCTCTGCCCATAGTAAGCGCTTAACAAATACCAATATTATTATTATTATTTGAGAGGATTTGGCTCGAAAAAGATGAACTCCTTGAGAAAAATGTTCCGTACATGGATTATCACAATAAAAACAAGAAAGGTGTATTTCTTTCACTCGTGGCACGTGATTAGCCGAGAAATGAGATGATTTATGAAGTTAAAAAGAGTGTCCTAGAAGATCCATTCTAAAACGCTACAAATAAAACGGATACTGAATAATCTCAATATTGAACTTTCACTTCATCTGATGCAAAGTCAGACCTTAGAGTCTTTAACGTATCAAATCGAAAGAGTTCAGTTTTTACCCAAACTCCGTATCATTTATGAGTAACCAATCTGAAAAAAATAAAATAGATCAAAATTAAACAGTAATTAAAAATAATCGAGCTTTCAGTTAAAAAGACTTACCTGTAAAGCATTACATTGTATGGAAGGAAATTAGGCAGCAAATTCTTAATAATTCGTATAGGAAGCCAGAGCATAAGGAGGACGATCGAGCCAAAGACAATCTGAAAATGAGTGAAATTAAGCGTTAGAAGAGTGAACAGTTCATAGCAGCTGGGCTAAATGTTTGAGCTTTGCAAAAGAGTATCTGCTAGAATGTCTACTGAAATCAGCCCATGATTTTATCTTCCTTTTTACATTATGATCGAGAGATACCATGTGATCTTAGAGAGAAGTAGCTGCCCAAATATACACCTGCCAGAGTGAAAAAGAAGCATCTGTCACCATATCTGCATAACCTGTTTTTTCACTTACTGGCAACAGGAGACAAAGACTGATCATGTATTTACATAGGTAAGGAATACTCAGATTCAGCCAAGATGCATTCCAATTTTCAAGTGTTCATGCATTTCGAGGAGGAATTTGGCACGGAAAAAGCATAGTTAAACTGAACTGCTAGCATGATAGGAATACAACTTCCAGCTGTTGCTTCTTTCAGGGAAAAGGCCTTTTTATTTGGCACTACCAAAAAAGTTCCTTGTCTAGAAAAAACCTTTACTTTTCTTTTCAAGTGCAAAAAGAGTCAATTTAAAGAATTAATTACTAAAGAACTAAGGAAATTAATTTAAATAACTCCATTTTCTGAAAAATTCCAGTTTTATCCACATAAAAAACTCCTCATTTTAAAGAACATTTTTTAAAGCGTGCTAATCCATATTGTGTTCACAAACTAAAATGAGGTATTATGGGTAGAGCTTTCAGATTAACTACACAATTCTAAGTCCCCTGAGGTTCATTAAAATGATTTTACTAAGGCAGTCATTACTCACGGTCTAAAAAAATATTGATCTAGCTAAAGAGAAATAAAATTAAATGATTACTTAAGAGTTCCCTTACCACAGATAAAATAAATCTTCTCAGATGTCTATAAATGGGCAAGTGAATCATTTCCTGGACCGGATTAAAATCAGGATCATTTAAGTTCCTTAGAAACCACAAAACACCAGGTCTCAGCACCTGTAAAATATTTTAACAGCATAAAACAAAAATACCCACAGCCAAATTTCCCAAATAAATGTAATGGGACAGAATGGCACTGAAAATTTAAGAAACACAAAATACACTTCATTAAAGTTCAAAATGGGATTGCAAAACTCAAAACCCTCCATGAAAAGCAGCCTGTTTTTTTTTCAAAGTAAATATGGGATGGAGACTCAAGATTTACAGTCTAAAATGGCTGCTTATTTCAACAGATTGAAAAAGCTGGCACTTGGGAAGCAGTCAAGATACCAGTTTGATCCCACACATGGCTTTTCTACTAGGTTTGGACAAGTTTCAGCTTGTTGTCTTTATTCAATTGTACAGTTCAGCAAACACTTTCCTAACCCAAAAGGACTACAAATTGTACACTAATAACAGAAATTTGCTATTGAGTCTCCTGTAGAAATGTTTTACTGAGAATCACCAAGTGCTTCATTACATATAAATACTATTTAGGGTGTATGATCTCACCCAAATTCTTGGCCTTCCATCACTGAAGTCAGGACTGAATGTATTTATTTTAAAATTTAAGTTTAATATTTCTATTTCCAAAAGACTTCTTAAATATGACTCCATCCCATTGCTACGATTGTCAGCATGTTAATTTTCAATAGATTTAATAAGCTATCTGGAAAATTCTGACCATTTAAAAATCAATTATAAATGTTTTTTCCTCTGGGGGAGTCCCCACCTTTCTCTCTATAATAAAGACTGGAAGTTTCTTGGGGAACTGACACTTGTGGTCAATTTTTGCTTCTCTTTTGCGGTAGTGTCGTCGTTCTCTAAATTTTGTCGTATGTGCCACCCCGACACCTAACACAGTACTCTGCCCACGGAAATATTTTCAATGAACATTAGCATTCTTATCTCTCTTCAAATACACTGCCATCACCACAAAAACCAAGATTTGGACATTAGGTTTTAGACAGCTGGTGTGCACAGTAATACTGAAGCAGGTTGCTTAACATAATGTAATCAACTACAACATATGGACACTAAGCATCCATTTGACACTCTGCAAACATCAAAAATAAATACTCCTGAAAACAAATGTACCTAATACTGTATATAAATGCTAAAACTAAAGTAAGACCAAATAACACACCAAATTTTTACCTGTTAAAAAAATAGCCTAGATATCTAGAAATTATATATTTTTTTTATCAAACCCCCCCAGCTTAATCCTTAATAATGAAATCCTAGAGAACAGGAACCAGTAGTGGTTGTTTCAATATAACAATTATAATAATAATGTTGGTATTTGTTAAGCGCTTACTATGTGCAGAGCACTGTTCTAAGCGCTGGGGGAGATACAGGGTAATCAGGTTGTCCCATGTGAGGCTCACAGTCTTCAACCCCATTTTACAGATGAGGTAACTGAGGCACAGAGAAGTGAAGTGACTTGCCCACATTCACACAGCTGACAAGTGGCAGAGCCAGGATTCGAACCCATGGCGCCTGACTCCCAAGCCCGGGCTCTTTCCACTGAGCCACGCTGCTTCCTTTGTGGTATCTGTCAAGTACTTACTATGTGCCAAGCATCATATTAAGCAATGGGATAAATATAAGATAATCAAGTCCCACATGAGTGGCTCACAGTCTAAGTCACCCCATTTTTCAAGTAAGGAAACTGAGGCACAGAAGTACAGTGACTTGCCCAAGGTGATACAGTAGGTACCAAAAAAAAAATGAGGGGTACGTGGCAGAACTGGAATTTGAACCCAGATCCTCTGTCTCCCAGGCTCATTCCCTTTCCTCTAGGCCATGCTGCTTCTCTTCCATGAATATAATGGCAAAGCCCAAAATACATGCCAGAATGCAATAGTTCAGATTATGGGCAAGGGCTTTAATCGCATGAAGCACCCAAAAGTTTTTATTGTGGCTCAAAACCAAATGATTTTTATAGGCATTAAAGAGTAAAATATAAACAAACACATTAAGCCAGACAGAATGAGAAGTGCTGGTTTGACTAGCCAAGACTGTCAACCATATTTAGTATTGCATTGCTAGTCCAAAGTGATGTAACTTTTCAGCAATATAGATAGCTACAGTACTAGGTTCTGATGCAAGTTCGCTCTGAGATTCAGTCAGAGGCTTGGGACTCCCCATGCTGTGGCATAATCATCATTCTTTTAGTGGAGGTCTAGATTCCCTAAGAGACCCAATATACACTTCTTTAATTACCAAGCCCTTTGTGAGTGGGCTAGAAATCGCTCTTTACTGCAATGCCAACCTGAAAAGATGAACTCCTTTAGAACAGCACTCTTCCCTTGGGATCAAGATTCCATCAGGACACAAACACTGCATCCACCCTGATTTGCTTGCAACCACCCCAGTGCTTAGAACAGTGCCTGGCACAAAGTAAGCGCTTAACAAATACCAGAATTATTAAACACTACCACCCCCATCTGAATACTAACTGATCTACCACAGAGGGATTATTTTATCTATTACTTAGATTGCAGTCAACTTTAAGGTGGGACACTGGAGTAGCAGTTTTAGTGTAGTCACTCAGATGGAAGAATTCTACTGATGAAATAACTGTTCGGACAGTGGATGCCCGACAAACCGGTAAGCTCCTTGTGGGCAAGTAACATGTCACTTCATTATTCTGTACTTCCCAAGTGCCTAATTTAGTGTCCTGCCTCATGTGGGCACTCAAGAAATGCTAATATTACTACTACTGTACCACCAACCCTAAGGCATTAATTTAAATCGAGTGTACAGTTTATTCTGCCAAATACCTGATTGGTATATATATCTTTACAGACACCTCTCCCGGGTTGAATAAAAATTCCTTCTGGGCAGAGAAGGTGTTTTGGAACTCTGGTGGGCTTCCCCAAGCTTTAGTGCTGTGCACTGCACGCAATGAGTGCTCACTAAATATCACTACTGCTATATTACGTTGATTCATGTGTCTTCATTAAACCTGCATTTGCATTAACAATGACTTTTAAAGCACGATTTGCCTGGCGACGTATTTCCTCTAGTAGTATTCTACATTAAAACTTCTACCCATTTTCAAATCAAGTTTAAAAGGCAAAAATTTTAAAGCTCTAAAGCCAAGTTTCTATATCATTGTCCAGTCTAATGAAGACTGTAGTTGCTACATCAAAACTTGAGTTAGCATAGACCTTTAGGTACATATTTAATTTATACCCAATGCAACCGGTCTGGTTAGATTTCAGCTAATTCTCCTGAGTACTCACCTCTCTTAGTAAGAGAATGAAAGAGGCAAAGTAGAACACATACACCATTCCCACCAACCAATGTAGAAACATTGTGGTCCCTGGAGCGGACTGAAAGCTTAACTCGCGGTCTTTCAGAGTAGCATCAAACATTTCCTAGGTGAAATCATTTGAGAAAAAGTGTTTACAAAAAAGAAAATTGCTATATTTACATTTGCTAGTTTGCACCTCCTCCCAATATTTACATTGAGTTCACAAAACTTGAACTTTTCATCTGCCTCAGCTTTACTTCCCAAGTGTGTTGTATTCAGTAAATATAAATACCATCACTCCTACTTCCATAGTGTTAAAGTCCTTTTGTGAGATTGGAAATGGATACATAGTGTATAAATTTATTATAGAAACTATAGGATTATTCTTTTTTAAATATTTTAAATTTTTGAAATTTCTGTACTTGCAAGTTTCTTGCCTGAAGTATAAAATTCACAGAAGCAATGGCGAATTGTTAAGCCTAGTAGCTATTACTTCTTTTTAACGTGGCCATCCATTTTCTAGGAAATTGATTTTTATTTACACGGGCATAAGAGTCAGGCAGAAAAGAAATAAGGGTTGTCAAAATTACTCATCACTTTGTTTTCGAATATGCTTATAATTGGCAATTACTAGGAGTTCACTAAATACCATTGACAGTGATGCTAAATAGGCAGTGTTGGCTTAGCTCATCATGTCCTTCAAAAATAACTCCCCCAAACAATCTTAAACACTTAATGTTGAATATAATAAACAGTTCTTACCAAGGAACATATATCAAGCCACCAGCCACAGATGAGAGGAAACACTCCGATTTCCACTACCACTAACAGAGAGACCTTAAGTAAAAACAAGAAGCACCATTACATAAAAATGTGAGCATGTGGAAAACAAAATTCACTTGAACAAAAATTTAGAAATAGAAATTACCTTAACGACAATATAGCAGACCCCTAGTAAGCGACGAGATCGCTGAAATTTTACAAGAGCCGCCAAACCCTATAAAATCTGGTCAAGGAAACAACTAAGAATTGAGTATTCTGTGATCACATATCAATCAATGGTATGTGAGGGCTTGCTGCAAACACAGCACTGTACTCTGCCCTTGGGAAAGTACAATACAACAGATTTCAGACACATTCCCTGCCCACAACTAGTTTATAGTCTGGGGGGAGGCAGACATTGATATAGTTTACAGATACATACATAAGTGTGTGGGGGATGAGAGCAGGGTCAATACCAGATGTCCAAAAGGTACAGATTCAAGTACACAGATGACACAGAGGGAGATGGCATCAGGGAAAAGAGGGCTTAATCAGGGGAAGACCTCTTGGAAGACCTGTGACCTTGATAAGGCTTTGAAGGTGGGGAGAACTGCCATCTGGCTTATGGGGAGGGGAAGGGTGTTCCAGGCCAGAGGAAAGATGGGAAAAATGGTTCGGTGGCAAGATAAATGAGGAGGATGAGCAATCTGGTGCTAGAAAACAAAGTGTGTGGGCTGGGCTGTAGTAGGAAATCAGTGAAATAAGGTAGGAAGGGGTAAACATATTGAGTGTCTTAAAAGCCAATGTTAGGAATTAATGTTTAATGCAGAGGTGGATGGACAACCACCGGAGGTTCTTGAGAGGAGAGACGTGGACTGAACTTGTTTTAGATAAATTAACCAGGCAGCAGAGTGAAGTATTGCCCGGCGAAGGGATAGATAGGAGGCTGGCGGGTAAGCAAGGAGGCAGGGTAGGATAAGTGCTCGGATCAGCCCAGCAGCAGTTTGGATGGAAAAGGGCAGACTTCAACGATGAAATCAAGGTAGAACCTACAGGATCTGGTGACTGAATGTGGTTTGTATGAAACAGATTATCTGAGAACAATGTCAAGGCTACACACTTGAGAGACAGGGAGAGTGGTACTGTCTACAGTGACGGGAAAGACATGGGAAGGACAGGGTTTGGGTGGGAAGATAAGGAGTTCTGTTTCAGACATGGTAGGCTTGAGGGGTTGGTGGGACATCCAGGTAGAGATGTCCTGAAGACATGAGGAAATACGAGACAGTGGCGGAGAGGGGTAAGGTCTGGAGATGTAAATTTGGGAACCATCTACATAGAGATGGTAGTTGAAGTCACGGGAGCAAATGAGTTCTCCAAGGGAGTGGGTGTAGATGGAGAATAGAAGGGGACTTAGAACTGAGCCCTAAGGGCCCCCCAGTATCAGAGGGTGGGAGGCAAAGAAGGAGCCTGCAGAAGGGATTGAGAAGGAGCAGTCAGAGAGATAGGAGCAAAAGCAGTGCCGGTAAAGCCCAGGTCCAATAAGGAGCCAAGTTTGGGTGAGAAGCTGCATGGCTAATGGAAAGAGCACAGGTCTGAGAGTACAAGTACAATAATTACTATTATGTGTTTCAGGGAGTTGAAGGTTGTCCACTGTGTTGAAGGCAGCTGAGAGACCTAGGAGGATTCCGGTAAAGTGGAGGCTGCACGATTTGGTGAGAAGTAGGTCACTGGTTAGTGTAGAGAGAGTTGTTTTTGTGGAGTGAAGGGGGCAGAAACCAGATTGGAGTCAGACTTAGAAGGAACAGTCTTTTAAAAGAGCACCATTATGTGACCTCACATGTCAACCATTAGTAAACTACTAGAAGAAGCCTTGCCTAGTGAAACATACACTGAGACACATTGAATATGTGCTTTTTATAAATGTAATGCATTGCTCTAAACATGGATACCAGCTTTTTATCCCTATGTGAAACTTCAGGGTGGAAGAAAAAGTGAATACTATCGAACACCCCTAATCCCCTACCACCTCCACCCCCAAAAAAACCCCACCATTCAACTGCAAAAGGATACATGACAAATAATTAACGTTATTGCTAGAAGTACATAGCCAACTATTGTTGTGATTAGGCCTTCAAAATGAGACGCTTGGACCTGGAGACAAGAAAAAACAAACCATTTCTGTTGCAGTTCTTGCAGCAACAATAAAGTGGATCAAAAGCTAATTAATAGAGCTGATGCAATCTGAATATCAGGGAGATTCTTTGGATAAGTTAGACACCTTGGGGAGAGGTGGCAATTAACTCAACTCTTCAAGGGACTACAATAATATTTAATTCCAGTGATTTTAGTTAGGCACTTTGGGGTGAGAGGGTGGTGTGTGTGTGTTAGTAGATGTTGAGAGGGAGGGGGAGAAGGAGGGTGCGCCAGGAAGCTCAGCTTTTTCAGACTATTATAGTAGCAAGGGGTATTTTCCACTGAATAAGCAGGACATAGCCTCGGGTGACAAACTTCTAGACAAATTATGAATGACAATTAACTTTAAAACTTGGGAAGTTATTGTACTTACATATTCCTCAAAGCCCAAGCCAACAACAGAGAAATGACCAATGTGGTAAGGACAAAATGCTGGAGGGAAAAACATTCAAATGAAAACTTCATCATTATACATTCTAAACAGCTTTCTTCCAGCTTCAATAGAGGTATTTTTTGTGCTTCACATTTACTTTTCAATTTTACAGTAGGTTAAAAAACCAATTCTTTACTTTAGGAGACAAATGTAAAGTAAAAGAGGGTCATAAATAGGAGGTAGACAAAGGAAAACTAAATAATGGATGATGAACGGGAGAGGGAGGAAAACAAGAGTTATGATGGAAAGGGAAGGGGCTAACTTTAAAAAGTGTTTCAGTACTCTTTAGCTATTACAGATGCCAATCTTTAGGACTAGTTCTAGCCATGAACCTAGATTGATTGAAAAGGGGATCCAGATCTATAAGTAATTCAACTGATTCCTTAGGAGCTAATAGTTTTTAAAAAAGGTTTAGAATTGATAAAGTCAAGGCTTTAGCATGGTACTAGGCAAACTATACTGGCTGGCTTGCATCCACAGCAAAAGGCAAAATCCAATTACGTAATTTACTTCCACTAAAAGAAGGATTTGCTGAAAATGTTTTTACCCAAAATATGTATTTGAAAAAGGACACTAACCTCCTTCTACAATAATTTCTAATTTTCCTATTTCAGAAATATTTTGGCAATTCTATTATGTGAAAAATTTCTTGATAGCATAAATTGCAAAGTATCAGCAGGTTTGACCATTGTGAACAACTTATCTATATTAAGCTGTGCCCCAAAAAGTATGATCCTATTTTTATAATTTATAACTTGATGATGCAGGTAAAAGTTTTACATGAATAAGTGTTCCACATTTATACAGAAGGCCTTTAGCGAGTTTCAAATATTGAGTATGCTATGATAAACATTTCCTATTGAGTTTGCTCTGTCAAAATTTCAGGTAGCAGTCTTTAAAATGCATGATTTTTCAGAGAATATGGATTAAGAAAAGATGTAAATAGTTACTACTACTACTAAATCAGAAACTAAAAGTTTTCAATTTTCACAAAAGTCACATGCGTGGTAAGAGTTTAGATCAGTTTTTCCCAATTTGCTTAGGCCAAATAGGCCTGTTTGGATTGAGTTCCTTAGTCTAAAAAGTAGGAGCACAAATTGATGAGGACAATATACTGAAATGCTGGTAGTGATAAGTGGATAAGTGATATTAGTTATCAATGTTATCTGTGTCAGTTACTAATTGCACACATTTTGAACCAAAGACAAATATATTTTAGAAATATTTAAGACAATATCATAACCTTCTTTCTCTCTCTCCCCCAAACATGCTAATATAATTTTTATTGCTACCCTCAGGATGATGACAGTTATAGGGCAAATGGGGGAACTTCAGAGTCCTTTTGCTGGACTTGCTCCCTAAAAACTGGTCGCCAATATACAGAAAAATACACTTACTCCTTCCTTAAATCCCTGAATCACCACTCTTAGTACGGTGGCAAGGATATTTCATATTAAACGGCTGGTACATTTAAAAAGGGAAGCTCTTCCCACACAATTCCCCACCACATTCTTAAGTAGACTACACGTCTGGGGAAAAACTAACATGCAACTTGATGTGCAAAGGAACAGAATGAACATTCTACAATCATTTGAAATATAAAATATACTGCCACCTACCAAAGACAAGAATAAACAGGGTGTTTAAAGACACTACCCAGAAGACGTGCTCCTGCAAGAAAAATTGAAAAACACTAATAAGCAGTTGCCCAAGTTCACAAAATTAAGACATATTTTTGGATTGTCAAAATCTTAGAGGAAATCTTTACAAAGTATTAACCCCTAGACTTAACTAATAAAAGTTTTCTTTATATGAACAAAATGCAAGGTGAATGATCGTTCAGTGAATTACTGAAAAAGACTTGGCTTGGCAAGACTTGGCAGATCTGGATTTAGTTACTGCAAATAAGCAACACAAATTCCTACATGGTTCTCTGAAGACACGTAATTTACAATATAGTATTTATTAAGCACTTATTAACTACAAACTACAAAAAAAATCCACACATCTTGTGTCAGTTAACTCATTACAGTGTCTACCCATTCCTTCCTCTCCTTTACCCCTACTGGAAACCTCACTTCTACACTCTTTCCCCATCACCTTTCTGACTCCATATATCTCAGTTTCACCAGACTGCCTTTTTGCTGACCACTTAAGGCCAAAATTTTGATATTTATAAGAAGGCGGGCAGGGAAAGTGTCTACCAGATCTGTTATAGTGTACTCTCCCAAGCATTTAATTCAGTGCTCAGGGCTCAAAAAATATCACTGTGATTGACAGATAAATGTGAGCCTCACGCCTCAATCTTAGTCATCTCCAGGCTTGATATCCCAGTCAGGACTAAAATTAGTAGAGCTTCATCAAATAACAGGATGGCTTTCTGTGCAATAAAGCAGGACCAGAAATTCAGGAGATAACACATGCAGTCCTTGTCCTGTATAGACTCAGGGCTGCTCTGGCTTCCTGTCACAATTTTAGACTTCAGTGTGTGAGTGTGCGTGCGCACATACTCTCTCTCAAAAATCTCCTTACCCCTTAGACTGTGAATCCCATGTGGGATGGGGACTGTTCAATCTGATTATCCCATATCTAACCCTGTAGCGAGTACAGTGCTTAGCACATAGTAAATACTTAATATATACAAAAACCCACTGAATCAACAGCAAAAATAGCTTTATAACAATGTTTCTTATTAAGCCCTCACTCCCTACTAAAAGCTTGAGAAAGCACAGTACAAAAGGGTTGGTAGATGTTTAGAACATCATATAAAATTCTTGCGATGACTGTAAATAGTTTTAGGTTGCCCTGGTTACATGGAATACTTTGAATGAAATAAACAAGCCAGAACTCAATCTTTAAATAGGAGCTTACTTACTAGAAAAACTAGAGATCCATCCAGTCCAAGCATCTAAGAAAAAAGTTACATTCATAATTCAATGACCAGATTAAAAAAAATAAACCCAAACATAAGAGTCTAATTTTCCATTGATCATACTACATATCTTGGACTTCTGCCATCAGATAATAATAATTTGTCAGCTTTGTGACTGTGGGCAAGTCACTTGACTTCTCGGCAGTTACCTCATCTGGAAAATGGGGATTAAAACTGTGAGCCCCACGTGGGACAACCTGTTTACCTTGTATTCTACTGAGCGCTTAGAACATAGTAAGCGCTTAACAAATACAAATACCAGATAACTTACAGCTTGCCTAACAGAAGTTTCCTGAGAGGCAACATGGCCAAGAGAATGGGTCTGGGTTCTAATCTTGGCTCTGCCAGTTGCCTATGTGACCTCGGTCAAGTTACAACTTCTCTGTGCCTCAGTGTCCTCATCCATAAAATGGGGTTCGATACCTCTTCTCCCTCCTACTTTGCTAGACTGAGCCCCATTTGGGACAAGACTGTGTCCAATCTGATTAACTTGCATCTACCCCAGTGCTTAGAACAATGCTGGACACAGTAAGGGTTTATGTGCCACAATTAATTTCAAGGGTCTGAACCATTTCTATTCAGAAAATGGGTTTCATATCCATTGGAATTAGTTCTCCATTATGCTGTGCTCATTATGAAGAGGTCCTTATATTATCTGAATAACTTTGTAAATTTTGCTATATTTAACCAAAAATGTTAAAACCTATACAAAAGAATTACAGTGCCACAAAAGGCCTACCACCTGGGACTGGTAAGTGGAAAGAGAAGGGAAGAGGAGAAGGCAAACTAATAGTGGGAAGCATAAACTATTTGTCACCAAGAGCCTAGAATTTCAATTTTGTTTTTATGCCTTCTGTAACCTGGTAGTCGAGGAGCTGGCTTCTAACTCCAGCTCTGCCACTTACCAGCTGTGCAATTTGGGGCAAGACACAATTTGTGTGTGCCCACTTTGCAGATGAGGGAACTGAGGGATTTCAATACCTGTTCCCCCTCCTACACAGACTGTGAGCCCCATGTGGAGCCTGATACCCCAGCACTTAGCAGAGTGCTTGACAAATGCCCCGTTATTATTACCCAGGCAAGTAAAGAACAAAATGCAAGTACTAGATAAGTCAGGCTTCTTAATTTTCTCTGAAATTTAAAGTTAAATAGTTAAATCAGTCCGAGTAGAGGCATCATTTTGCTACAGATTATTACAGGAACGCTTACACTCATC
The DNA here is from genome assembly GCF_004115215.2 of Ornithorhynchus anatinus. NCBI lineage: Eukaryota > Metazoa > Chordata > Mammalia > Monotremata > Ornithorhynchidae > Ornithorhynchus > Ornithorhynchus anatinus. Next base: position 9,256,136 of record NC_041751.1, on the reverse strand, counting down.
CATTTTAAAAGAAAATACAGTTAAATATTTATGCCATTCTGTCTGGACCATGACTACTACACTCCTGCCAAGTTTAAATTATTTCATAAGGAGGGCTCTTACTCACTCTCTCCCACGTAAGCTCTTCCGCAGCTCGATCCCATTCTAAAGCGTTCCAGTTCATGTCATCTGTAATGATGGTTTACAGTTTAGAAACATAAAGCCTAAGCAGCAAACACTAACAAGAAAAATCTCAAGCTTACAGTTTTCTTTAACTACTTGTATACACACAAATACCATCATTATTATTATCTTAAGTGAGATGTAACTGCAAGACTAAATGGGGGCCACAAGTGTACACATAGCACTGGAAGAGGCCATTCACTAATGGACTTGTGCACTTTAATGATGCAGAGACTTCCTGATCCCTTCTCCCGTACGGCCCTACGTGTCTGCCAAACAGACATTCTCTTCAAACCCTTCTTAAGCTTAATTTACCAAACTTCTGCACCTGCAATCCCAAGAAGGCAGCTTCTTCTAAGCTTGAAAGTGCAATATTTCACATGGGTAAAAGTGACATTGGTTTAGGGGTTCTTCCAAAAACTTTTCCATTTTTATATATGATAGACACATAAAAAACTAAATTCATGTTGATGTAACTCTCCACAAAAGCTATCATAGTTAAGATCAGAACACGAGGAGTTTCAGAATTGAAGCTCTTTAGGGTACTAAAAAAAAATTCAGTTCTCTCTCCCAACTCTGCCACTTGCCCACCACCACCACCCCGACCAAAACCTGACATGCAACTTTAGGGATCAGTCTTGATCTTTGAAACAGGTATTACCTTGTGCCCCATTATTAGCATCTGCCGCATCTTCAACAACGGCATCTTCTTCATCTTCATTGTCATCCTCTTCTTCATCACCCTGCTCTTCTTGAATTTCTGGGTTTTCCCCTACTACTGCGTTCTCGGCTGGAGGATTAGCAGGTTCATCAAGTGCAATATTTTCAACACCACCATTGCCTACCCCTTGAGCCTGAAAAGAAAAACACATAAGTAGAAAATGTATGGGACAGTAGAATAACCCAATACAAATCTCATCCAAAGAAACATGCACCTGGGTTCACTGGCTCACCAGTAATTTTATCTACCTTTTCCTCTCCTGGGAGGTGTACAAGAGGAGACAGTATTTCATGGAAATCCTGAGATAAATCTAGCAACATGCACTTTGCTGAGCTTATTAGGCAATTAAAGAACATCTGTCCAACAACATAAGCCTATATGAATATGGCACACTGTGATGATGGAAGACAGAGTTGGGGCATTAGAATAGGTATTACAGCTGAGTTTTCCATAACATGGGCTTTCCCCCCACAGCCACCAATTCCCACCAGGTTTAGAATTAGGTACACAGGGTGTTGGACCACTGGGTGCAGAAATGACCTTGAATTAATTTAACACTTCATTTTGTTCCAAAGCATGTCCTGGATCCTACTATTTTGCTTCCCGACTTGTAGAAACAAATTTAACTGCTCAAGTTGTTTACCTCATTCTGTGGCCCAACACCATTAAGAGGCTGAGCTTGATTCTGTTCCAACCACAGTGGCGCTCCACCATGGACTATTTGTTCTCGCAACCATACAAGACTGATGAAGGCGCAAAGAGTGCAGGTCACCACAAAACAACCCTGCAAACAATCTGCCAGTAAATTTTCCCTATTAAAACAAAACAAAGTTTTAAATACACTTGCTCCGAAAAACACCACTTTATATCTAGTATACGAAAAATTGCTGAAATTTTTGAAAACTTCATACTAAAGTACTTAAACCATGGGGAAAAAAATGTAAAGGGTAATTATTAATAGTCAAGCCCAAATTTCTCTCCTTTACAAAGAACATTTACATTCTTTTACGTCACATGGTTTAACTGAATTCTAATAAAACTTTGTATAACAAAGCAAATCTTTCTAAAAAGATAATTTGAAATCTAAAAATAGACCACTAAAGTCAAAATATTCAAAGAGAACTTTCATGCTCTTGTTCCTTTCTCCATAAAGGAATAACTATTGAAAAGGCATCGGGCATTAATAAGCACAGGCCTGGGAGTCTAGTGACAAATTTTAGTTCCGGATTCCCATATAAATAACCATCTCGGTAAATAAAACTACAGAATTTAAAATTTTGCATTTGTTCACATGGACCCATTGACAGCACAGCAAATCATATCATAAATGTTTTATAGCAGCCAGCTAATATGACCAGTTGACCAGGACTATCACCCCAGAGTGAATTAGCTCGAGTTCTGGAGCCTGGATTCCCCACAGCGGCAGAGATGGTAAAAAAGAGCCCCCTTGCTGATGGGATCTCCCTTCTCCATGGGGGGGAAAAAAGAGGCAGACTGTACTCTTCACAGCTGCAGGGATAGTGATAAGGAGCTGGCTCTGCAGCCTTTAATACACTTGGAACACTGTGGAAAAAGTTTGAACATTTGAAGACCCGTGCAGAGGTTGGCCCTTAAACCCTGTTGTCCCAAGTGAGCTGTTTCTGATGTTCTTTATTAGTTATTTCTTTTACTTCACATGCTTCGAGTAGTCTAAGGTGGCTTTCTTCTCTGTGTCTGGTATCCCACTGTTTTCAAGTTTGAAAACAGGGCTGTGTCTATTATCTTGGAAAAAATTTCGTTTCCCAGGGCCTAGTCCAGTGCTTGGCACAATGTAGGACTCTCAAATAACTGTGGGAGTGAAGATGATATTGCCATTACAGGACTTCCGAGAATCATTTAAAGTTGTCTTGTTGTAGTACCCTTAAGTAGCTTTCCAGTCACCCTGTACCCCAATGCTGGCTGGATTCTTCAGTAAGTAGCAGAGATGGCAGACAAGCACTTTTTTTCCTGGCTTCACCAACCTACTAGATTAGGGCAATAGTTATTGTTATAACCCTTGCCCATGTCCTGCCTCTGGCCTGGAACTCCCTCCCACTTCATATCTGACAGTTAATCATTTTTCCCACCTTCAAAGCCTTTTTAAAAATCACATCTCCTCCAAGAGGCCTTCCTCAACTAAACCCTAACTTTCCCTACTCTCCCTCCCTGGGTTGCTCTTGATCTTGGATTTGTACCCTCTATTCGCCCCACAGGACTTCTGTATATATCTGCAATTTATTTTAATGTGGGTCTCCCCCTCTAGACTGTATGCTGCTTGTGGCATACAAATACTGATGTACTGAGTTCTTAGCTTAGTACAGTGCTCTGCACGCAGCAAGTACTCAAATACGACTGACTGATGTGAGAATCATCTATCTATACTTTCCACTGTTTTGGCAGCTCTTCCTATCTAGTATTTCCACCTGTATTTTTGCCTTTCCTATCAAAAACTATTACTGCTACCCTTGATAGGCAATACGAATGGAAACTAAGTATTTTTTCTGTCCCTTCTGTCCCCACCACATAACTTGTTTTAGAAAGCAGAGATTGAGAAACCGAGCAATAAAATTCAACAGCCTGCCTGGAGTTGTAGATCAAATCAAAGAACTGACTGAAAAGCGTCAAGCTGCAGCATTCTCATTCCGGTGGCTCCCATAACTAGAAAAGTCTTCACCATATTCAAGGAAAGATGCTCATTCCCAATCCTGCTCCCCCTAAGCCCTCAGGTGATAAGCAAACTCTAACTAGCTGGCTGAGCCAAGAAAGCAACCATCTTAGTTGCCCCTACCCAGTAACATCCTCAAGTTATTTCCCCTTTAGGGCAGCTCTCAGTCCAGTTAACAGCCTAACCTTCATCTGCCAGGTCAATCACTTGCAAGGGAGACGTCAGGGTTTGTAGGGCCTAAATCAGGGATACGTTAATTTAGGGGAAATTCTGATCTTGTGGAAATAAGACCCATGTTAGATCATTTGCAGCTACAAAACTAAGTCCTAGCCCAGTATTTAGAATGGAACTAAAGCAGTCCTCTACAGAAGAGCTACAGATCTAAAGAGCTTACGGTCCTCTAGACTGTAAGCTTGATGTGGGCAGGGAATGTGTCTGTTTTACTGTAACAGTGAACCCTCCCAAGCGCTCAGATAGTACAGTGCTCTACATACAGTAAACGCTCAAATATGATTGAAGAAAAAAAAAATCAGGCAGTGGACCTATGAGAAGCTAATACTCTTCGCCTTTGCTTTCTTTCTGAATGGAAGCATATCTGTGACTGTAGAAAAGGTAAGGATTAATGTGTTTCAGGTAGATGTTTATTCCTTCAGTCAAATGATATGAGAAGGTGCTTAGGTGCATAAGGGGAAGAAAGGCAATGGTAAATGTAACTATGGGCATGACACATGCACACTTTATGTGCCAAATAGGTTTTTTTTCCAGGCCTATCTTGGAAAACTAGGGCTACAGCGACTCTCAAACTATTCCTGTTAGAAAATATTCATAATTTTTTTCCTCCCCCAAAAGATTATGCTACAATGTTTTGTCAAAGTTATACAAAGGCAACTGGGTAGAATATCCTAAACATAAGCTTTGCTTCAATTATTATGAAACAGGTTATGTAGGTGGCAAGAGGTTTAAGTCAAGCTCAATTTTTAGAGTGCCAAAACATAATACATATGCTTAAAAGGATTCTTATCACAAGATTTCTATAATTATAAAGATTGCTAATATTATATAGGGTGGCTTTATTAAAAAGAGATTCTCCACTTAATACACTTGAATCTTTTAAAATAGGCTTTCAATAAGCATTCATAAGATAATGGAGTTAAGATACCAGTGTTTGATTCTGAGCAACTAATAGGAATTCTTTAAACATTACTAATTCTATGTATACTTCAATGAAAAAGCATTGCTGTCAGCTCTTCTATAGTGCGGAAGCTGCTTTCCTGAAGAACCTCGCATTACAAGTTCCTTGAGGGCAAGGAATGAGTTGACTACTGAACTCACCCAAATGTTTAGTACAGTGCCTTGCACATGGGCACACAAACACTATAAAGAAAACTCTACAGTATTCATTTCTGTATTAATGCCTATGCACAAAAATTTCTTCTGACACTGTACTGTACTGTATCCAGACAGCAGAATGTTATGAAGATATCCCCTAATATTGCTTCAACTAAAACATATACTGAAAACACACATAGAAGAACTATGATCTCCTCCTGCCTAAAGATAAATATGGGGACAACTACTAAGTGTGTACGGGGGGACAAAAAAACTGAATTTCTGAAACTGAAAACTGAAAAACTGAAACTAAAAAAAGATCTGAATTTCTAAATATACTAGCACTTCATTATCAGGTATAACTTACGTTGAAAGCATGTCCAAAGGCAGTGTCAGTAGTGAGCTCACGGAGCCAGTAAATAAGCACTTGTAGATGCGGCCTAAAGGGAGAAAAAAAAACCACACAAATACAAAATGTCAGAACCTGATAGCTGTAGCACTTTATTTAAATCTTTACTGTTTGGAAATTATAAATCCACTGCCTGTATTTTCCCAGATCTCTGAAGCATTGAGGGGCAATCAATCATGGGATTTGAATGCTTACTGTGTGCAGAGCACTGTACCATGCACTTGGGAGAGAACAATACAACAAGTTGATGGACATGTTCCCTGCCCTTCAGGGTCTCACAGTCCAGACGACATAGCACATAGTGAAAGTTTTGGGAGTTATTTGGCACTAAATTGCAAATGAGTTAAATTACACCTTTCATAAATTCAAAATAAAAGTGACAGTAGTAGCATTTAGAGTACTTGCTTGGCGCAGTGTACTACATTAGGCCCTTGGGAAGCACAGAAGCTTATACACCAATCTTTACAACAAGACCGGTCCAAAAAAAAGGCATATACACATGAATTCTGAAGCTGTTAAAAGTAAGTTCAAAAGTGCTAGAATTGGCCTAAGGGTTGAGGGGGCTCTGTGTGTGGAGAAATCATAAGGAAGAGCTTTTTGGAGGAGGTAGGGTTCTGCAGATCCTCACCATGAACACAAATGAAAAGCTCCAAGAAAAAAGCAAGGATTGCCAAGGTCATTTTAAAGCAAATATTTATAACTCCCAAGAGATCAGGCAACAGCTCAACCTAGCAAACTCTCAGATTAGCATTTTAAGCATCCATCCACGAATCTGTGGATAGTGCCTTCTTGTGATTAGAGATGAAGTATATATCGGTAGCTTTGGAATATTAACTTTCAGAACATGAGGTAAATGATCTTAAATGGTACTGCTATAACACACGAACAACCAAGAATTAGAAATTATTCCTTGTTCAACTACACAACTTACAATGACTTGCATTTTTATTAAATAAGCTGAAGCATATGGTGAGATCTTAGGAAGAGCACGACCCATTGGGATATTGTCCAATGGAAAAGTCCTCTATGATCTTGACACACTCTCGGCAGCACAATTAGAGCCTGTAGTATCTTCCAAGGATGAGGGTTGGACTCATACCCGGGGTATGATTTGCTGAAACAGATCTTTCTATCCTTTTATCCTGCTTTTCCTATCGTGTGCTTCCCCTTGCTTTTTATTTTCAATTTCATCAGAGTCACATGAGACATTCCATACTTAATGCAATCCACATAATATACTGGGTTTTTTAATAAATGACTTGAACATATTACTTTTAAAGAATATTTAATGTCTTTTCAAACTGACATTTTGCTGACTTGTAAAAGAAAGAAGAATATATTCCCAAATGAATTCACTAATCATTTTTTCCCCCCAAACTTGTGGGTTTTAAGCATGGACATACAAATATAAGTTACTTAAACTCTGTTGGCCACTGAAAGTTACTTAACCAAACAGAAGTCAAAAGTAGAAAGTAAAGGAGTTCCCATCTTCAGTTCAAAAAATTATTTTGCAGCAATATTCATCTAGTGATATTTAATTCTTCGATAGTGACATTAATAAGAAACTTGATATTCTGAAGTTAATGTGAGAGCAATGGAAAAAGTTCTATGAATTAAAGACGTATTCTAGACACACATTTATATGCTTATATATAGCTTTCATGTCGCTTATATATATAGCTTTCATGTCCCATTAATAATGATCTCTGAAGTTTATATACACTTATAAGGATATGAACAAAGTCTCTGAAATGGGATGTAGGTTAAAAGAATTCCCTAGTTTGGATGGGTTTTATTTCCACAAATAAAGGGTGTTCACTGAAATGCTAAAAATTAATTCCTAAAAGACAAATAATATAAGGTACACAAAATCCAGGTAAGGGAGTTAAATCTTACAAATCCAAACTAAGTCTTTAAAACACTGCTTCTTGATATTCTATTTTAACAGAGAGCCTGGCTAAAATATGTTAACTGTGCAATTATTAAAATGGAAGCTCTGTAGCAATACACCACAGTATCTCTCAGTATGTAATGTTAAAAGAAATTTGGCAGAAGACAATACTCACATGCTGTAAGAGGTACAACTCCCAACCACGCAAAGGCCACAAGTGTATAATGAAACCAGTATCGTATTGCTGTACCAATACTTGTTACCAGTCCAGCAAAAATGTCTTGGATTGGAAGCCTGGAAGGCATATCTGGGGAATAAACTGAGAGAATGTATTTTATAGGCAATGTTAAAAACCAATTTAAGAGTACTGAGGGAAGACCCTTGCTAAATTCTGAGATATGTACAAGAGGTTACCATGACACCATAATTCTAACAGTTCATTTATGTGTTTTCTCCTTACCCTTCTGTAATTCTGTGGCAGAAATCTACAAACAGAGAATGATGAGGAACAGGAAGATTTTAAATAACAGAAGTCAGCTGCTTTAATCCTTTGAATTAAGACCATCAATTCCAGTTTTTTTCTATTCTTTTTTTTTTTTTTGATAAAGATCAAGCTAAATAAGTCAAATGTTGAGGGAACGTAGTCCTCAGAAGTTGGTGGACAAGAAGAGGGCTTGACTGCTAAAATCACCATATAAGTACAGAACAGACCTTAAAATCAGATTAGAACACTTTAATTTTTCAACAAGCAACCTATCATTCAGAATGAAACTCAAAAGTTCTAATAGGAAAATGAATGACAACTTACGATTCCTACAAAATTTTTCATTCTAACAAGTATTAAAAATTAGCTTGTTTGCTTCGAAACTAAGGTCCAAACTCCAGGTTCAAAGATCACTCCAGTAAACTCTTTTCAGTGGTAAGCAGGAACAATAATTTGCACTTCCAAACAATCTATGAATATTTTGCTCCACAAAGAGTGGCCTCTAGCACTTACCCCATGAAATTAATTTTTAAGGAAGAGGCTGGCCAGAAAATTGGTTTCTTGAAGAAGAGCAAGGCAACTAAGCACCAAGCAAATCAGCAAGCAGACAGGAATATTTACGATTTTTACAAGGCAGCTTAAAATATCATATACCAAACAAATGGAGCTTTGTTATTGGACTACTAAAATTCTGTGGCCCAAAGACTCATTGAGACTTATTTTTTTCTACTAAAAATTCCTTTGCCCTGATCAGCCCCAAAACAATCACTTAATCAATCTTGAAACCACCTTGAAAACTACCTTGAATATACAGTGCTGAATTTAAGTTCTAGCAAACAGTTGACAGGTAGATGTAATGTACAGGAGAAATAACAAAATTGTTGAGTATTTCAGGAAGAGTTCTACTTTCAAATAAACTTTATATTAAAACTGAATTTAAGAATTTGTTTCAGAAATAAGCCATCTTTAGGAGTCATCATATCAAACTGCAAAATGATGTTAGTTATGAGGATGTTAAAAAGAACTATGAACTTACTTGGTGTGAAAGCAAATCTGTGTTTGCAGAGTTCACAGTATTCTTTTCTGCTATGTTTCAGCCACTGAACTAAACTGTAATTACAAACATTTGTGAATACAAAGTCCATAACATAGAAAACTTAACATAATCCTATTTCATAGTAAGGCTTTCTCCTGTCCTAAAAAATGTTACAGGATTGTGCTTGTTCGTGACATTTTAAATTCAAAAATTCAAAGCTAATTTTCTATAAATATACAATATGTATACAATACAAAAATACCTTGGGAATTATATGCAAAAATCAGCATAAGCAACTAATGTAAACAGTGGCAAAAATTGAGCACTGATCGTTAGGGTTTTTTTCTTTCCACAGGAATAGGATTCCAAGGTTGCTTTGACAGGAAAAGCTAAGACAAAACAGTTTGTGCAGCAGAAAATAGGTAGTTAGTAAATATCCCAGTATTTCAGCAAATTCAGAGGGAGGAAATTCAGAAAAGGAAAGAAGCTCTGAACCATTATCCCTGTAACAAAGTTGGGTACAAGCCTTGGTTCACAGCCAGGTCCAGACCTAGGAATACTATGCAGTTAAGTATAAGGTGGCTATCTCCACTCCCCTGCAACCCTTCCGCATACTGCGCTTCTCTAATACCAACCTACTTTCTGTACCTCAATCTTGTTTATTTTGCTGCCTATCCCTGTGTCCTAACCCGACTTGAAACTTCCTCCACCTTCACATCTGACAGACCACAAATCTCTCCACCTTCAAAAGCTTCCTAAAATCACATCTCCTCCATAAGGCCTTCCCTGACCAAAGCCCTCATTTCCCCTATCCACCCTTCCCTCTGCATTTGGATCAGTACTTCTCAAGTACTTGATAGGAACCTCATCCCCAGCTCCAGAGCATTTCTATACATATCCCCTGCCCTTTCCCCTAACATATTTTAATGTCTTTCTCCCTCTCGAGATGACTGCGACGGATTGTTTCTACCAACGCTATTTTACTGTACCTTCCCAAGTGCTTTGTATTCAGTAAGTGCTTAAAAAATGCCACTGATTAATCAATCTTTAAAAGGTAAGCTTTATGGCTAAAATTAAAATTCCTTTTTATTTATGAAAAATCAATTCTGTACCTTGCTAAATCAATCAAAAAATAAGCATAAATTAGGATTTTTCTAACAGGCCAGAGAAATGAAAGCTCTCTTTAAAACGGCATTTAAAAAAGAGTTAAGTGGTTTGACTATAACTCAACATTTTGTGATCAATGACATTTGATAATTTACTGTGTGCACAGCACTGTACTAAGCACTTGGGAGAGAAGGTAGGCACAATCCCTGCCCAGATGGGAAGCAGCATGGCCTAATGGAAGGAGCATGAGACTGCCAGTAAGAGGACCTGGGATCTAAACCCAGTTCTGCCACCCCTGCCAGCAGGGAGTATGACCTTGGCCAAGTCATTTAACTTCTGTTTCTCAGTTATCTCATCTGTAAAATGAGGATTCAGTACCTGTTTTCCCTCCTACTTAGACTAGGTGCCCCCTGAGGGACAGGGACCATGTCCAACCTGATAGTAAGCACTTAATAAATATCACTAATTATTATTACGGCACTTCCACTCTAGAGGAGTTTTAAAATTTAACCATTTTGATTATGGGCAGCTTAAGCGAAGACAGAAAATAGCAGCTAAACCAAATTGAAGCCTCCCTTCAAGGATCAGAGATGAGCCTCGGTCACGAGACTACAGGACCTAGAACCTGCATGGGGCTGATGGCTTGTCAGCACTACTCACCCTCTTTCATGCGAGTAGGGAGGACAGGGGTGTGATACACTGTGACATGCGTGAGCAGTTTTTGCCAGCTTCAGGCACAACTGGGAGTAGAGCCCACGTCTTCCCATCTCCAAACTACTGTTCTACCCACTGAATCAAGAGCAGAACTACAAGCCTGCTTAACCCCAAAAACACTAGAATGCAGCAAACTACATATTTATCCTCTTTAAAAAACATAATTCAGGCATTCTCCACACTTCTCGTAGATTTCTTTCCAGCTCCTTTAAGTAGATCAGGACTCCTGAGAGCACTGTAATTTAGGAGCAAGAATGAGCTCTTGTTGTGCTTAGTAAGTCTTGGTGTCCCTGGTTGATTCATAATTTAGGGCACTGCTCCACAAAATTGGAATTGGCCCTCCCAGGGATTTCCACTTTTAGGATGGGGGTGGGTGGTCAGGAGGATGTTGTTTTCTAGCTTCTCATCTCGAGGAGAAGGGGAACCAGGAAAAAGAGAAAGCAATCTCTCTGGCTTCTCTTCTGTAAAGAAGTCCCTTTCCTCTTCTGACCATGCTCAGCTCATCCCCTCACAGAGGGGATTTTAGCACACCCAATCCTCCTGAAAACATGGAGTTGGGGGGGGGGGGGGTCACAAAACCTCACACTGGGGAAAAATTGCATTCTCTGATGCTAGGCACAGATGCAAATGCAGTGTCTTCTGATGATGCAGATGACCCTTATCCTGACAAGCTCTCTAACAATGATCGAGCAAAAAAACCTTAAACATCACCACTTACACAGAAGGGTCCCCCAAACTTCCTTAAATTGTGTGGGTTCCTCTTTTTTACTAGCAGTAACTGCTTCCCCGTCCATTAGGAGGAATTTTTAGCCTTGCCAAAGTAGTCCTTAGCTTGGAAAGCCGAGGCCCACTGATTTAGAGGAACAATAGATTTAGTCCGTGAATTTCCTACTGACACAATTGTACTGGGAAAGGAGTAACGAGGATTTTGGAGAATCTAGTTTTGATTTTCATCTACATTAATTTTGGGGAACAAACTATTTTTAAATGTAATTTAGTTAAAAATGGGCCTAATAGTCATGAAATATTTTATACCAAGCAGAATCAAGCTCTATCTAAATAAGCAGGACATTTTAATTTAAGGTCACACTAAGAAATGTTTTGATTATAATGGAAACGGGCTACAGATGTAGCCCACAGAAGTGTTCAGAAGCCTGTAGAATACCTCCAGATGATCAAGATCATTAAAAATCGCGAGACTGCATGTTACTGGATAACATAATCCAGTATTTATCATACTTCTAGACTGCATAGTCTCACCTATAAAAACTGGTAAAGGCCAAAAAACCTTAAAATACATTATGGATGTTTTGTTTTAAAATTTTCATTTTTTTCCCTATTTTTTGCTACTATGTTATTTTACAGAACGAAACACTGGTATATGGTAAAAGGTAATTTTTCAAAATATATTATAGAAGGGAAGCTTACCATTCTTGATGGATAAATTTAATACTGCCAGTGCAGACACATGGATGGTAAAGTGGTTTCTCAGGCGTTCCTTCTGACCGACACACTCTGCATATATCTGCTGATCAAGAGAAGAATCTCATTAATTTTGCGATTCGTCTTTGTGATTAAAATGAACCAGAAACTTGTAAAGAATAATGCTAATAAAATAAGGATGTCACTCTGCAAAGTAACACACCAAATACTGTTTTAATGTGAACTATAAAACAGAACTCTGAAAAAGGAATGGCAAGGGATGCCATCATTTTTCAGAAAGAAATGGGACACGCGACACCAACTAAATCCAAAAGGACTTGCTACCAACCTGACCTGCCATCAGTGATATTTACTGGACAAGGCCTGTAATAAATGCTTAATAACCTGTCCCCAAAGGCTCAGGCCCGATGCTAGTAGAAGAGAGGGTTGACTTACATTATCACCATACTAATTAACCCAGAATTGTTCTTTGTGCTTCTGATACACTTATCTAAAATGGGAAATAAATCCCACTTATCTACTCACAGGTTAAAAGGCTGAAAAGCAGACATGAAGGACTAATGAACTCTGAAAAGTTGTAACTGCTACATAAATGTTAAATAGTAATAGAAATATTACATTTTACTGGCGGCACTGTTACTCTAACAGATTAGAGATTATTTAGCTAGACCTGGAAGTGACAAGAGATTACCTCTTATCGTTTGGCACCTAAAGGATAGCTGCATGTATCTCATTAAGTACTGCCTTCATATTGCATCATTTAGAGAAAACATTCCATCTTTATTACAGAAAGTCTTCTATCTATATACTTAATGTCTGAGCGGAAGACCAAAAAATGGTCATGTTTATAGAGTATTGACTCTAAAAACAGTGGTTAGTATTAAGAACTGATAATAATTAAAGGATGCTTATCCATTTGGTTAAAAACCACTCTCAAATCATTATAAAACTTAGGAAACACCAGGTATTCCATCTGCTCGATTTCCTGGGCATTAATTTCCATAAACAAATACATTTTGAATGTGAACCTAAATTTGGCCACAATCTGCTTAGCATGACCACAGGCATCCCAGAAGTACACTAGGTGCCAAAATAACACAAAGGAACACTTTGCTGCTTCAGCTTTCAACCTTTCCTGTTTTCAGGCTGATTCAAGAAATCTCTTGTCCGATGTTACTGACTACTCCACTCTTCTAGAAAGCCTCTCAGCTCGATTTCTCTGACACGATACTCTCTTGGACAGCTCCCCATCTTTAACTGCTTGTTCTCGGTTTTCTCTGCTAGCTCTTCTTTCTCCCTCCCTTAGGGTGCTCTATGGGATTCCACAGCAATCTGATTTATGTCTCCTACTCTTCCTGGCCTACTGTCTGACCTCTCACAGAGTTCATCTGTTCACAAGGTCCTGGCTACCATTTCTCTGAAGCTGACTTCCATATCTACTTCATGGTCCCCAGCCTCTCACTTACCTTAGTCTCACATTTCCACCTATTTTCAGAACAGTTTCAGATGTTTGACCCGTCAGCGCTTTCAACCTAGTATGGCAAAATTGGAACTCTTCATCTTCCCTCCTAAGCCTACTCCTCTTCCTGTCATCCAGGTCAACATCACTATCATGCTCCTCTGACCCAGAAACTCACATCTTTTGCTGTCATCTCTGAATCTGACTTTTACCTCCCAGTTCAGTGTGTCTCAACTACTGTGGGGTTTCCACCACCAAGTTCTCTGACTCTGCCCTCCACCCCAGTTCAATCATTCACTATCACGTAGCTGGCTAACTGTAGCGGGCCTCCTTATTTGCCTAACTACCAGGCATTCCCTTTTTCACCATATCCTACACTCCGCTGCCCAGATCACCTTCCTAAAACCTCACTCGGAATGTACCACGGTACTCCTCAAAAGTCTCTGAAAGAAACCCATCTCTCTTTACAAACAAACAAGCTCACAAGCTCCCTGTCAGCTTTTTACCCACTACACAATTTCCGCTCCTAACAGTACTCACACTCAACTCTTCTACCTCCAACTCATTGCTTAGCCCCATCACCACGTGAAAATTCTTCTCCCCTTGCCTGAGGAAAAAGACTTTACAAGTCATGGAGCGCATCTGGGTGGAATGATGTAAAAAAATCTGCCTAACATGGTATCTCTAGGAATGAAACTAACAAAGAGATCTAATTTCTAATATGTGTACAAATTCACTGCATGTTAACAGCCAAATGTTTACACTCCGGTCCCTAACAAGATGGGAAAGTCCCTTTCTTCGTTAGAATGCCACATTCAAAACCCATGTTGTAAAACCACTGTCTGAGCCCCTACCCAGGTGCACAGGAGCTTCTCACAAAACAGCATTGGGCTGTATCCCGACACGTGTCAGAAGATTTCCCTAGTTCTGCTACTAAATTCGATCCAAAACATGCTGAATACAAGCACTGTGATATGTTTTGCTCAAGTGACTAGAGAAAGGCCTAAAATCAATTTGGATGTAACTAATGAGTGAAGAGAGTAATAATAATAATAATAATAATGTTGGTATTTGTTAAGCGCTTACTATGTGCCGAGCACTGTTCTAAGCGCTGGGGTAGACATAGGGGAATCAGGTTGTCCCACATGGGGCTCATAGTCTTAATCCCCATTTTACAGATGAGGGAACTGAGGCACAGAGAAGTTAAGTGACTTGCCCACAGTCACACAGCCGACAAGTGGCAGAGCTGGGATTTGAACTCATGAGCCCTGACTCCAAAGCCCGTGCTTTTTCCACTGAGCCACGCTGAAACTGTGTTCACTGCAAACACAAGCTCCTACGATACCTATGGTTTAGAAATGGGCTTCAACCCCCTGACTGTAAGCTTCTTGTAGGCAGGTAATGTGCCACTTCCTTGTGGGCATGGAACCTGTCCTTCCCAAGCACTTAATACTATATCCAGTGCTCAGTGGGAACACAATTAATGCTGTTACTACTGTCCACTGTAGAATGTTGCTCCAAATTTAATTTGAGAATAGAATAGTGCACAGTACCGGAAAGTGACAACTTACATTTGAAATAAATCTGCATTTTAAGAATGACAAAGGAGTAATATGTATTAAGCACTTACTGTGTGCAAAGCACTCATCTAAACACTGGGAAAGAATAGACAGATAAGAAATAGCCATGGTACCTGGCCCTTAAAGGGCTCACAATCTAAGAAAGATCGAGACTACCTTTTTGGAACCCAGGTGACGTCCCTAAGTGGGTTACTGTTTCAGGTCCAAATGACCCATTAGTTTAACAGTTAAATCAATATCACGAGTATCCACCAAGATACATATATGACACACCTTCTGATGGTACATATATAGTAAAAGTTCCTCCCACTGCAATTGTGTTCTTGCAAAATACCATGTAATGTGAAACGATGGGTAGCACCGAGACAGAAATAGAAGGTTTAGTTCTTGAGTTCTCAAGTTTCTCATTTAAAAAAATATATATTACTGAATAATACAAACTGAAAATAGATTTATATGCATCTCTGAGTGGATGTGTTTGTGTCTCAGTGCACCTGTGGACCAAAGCGGTCTAAATTTTTTCTCTCGACACTCCTCTCCCTAACAGTCCCATCACAGCTAACACCACCACCAATTTCCTCCAAAGGCTGAAACCTTAGTTTTCAATGAATGGTATTTATTGAGTGCTCCCTGACTCATTCTCTTCCAACTTCCAAAGTCTAGTTGCTTCTCCAAAGCATTTATCAGATTCAAACCTTCCTCTCCATCCAAATAACTACCCTGCTGATCAGGCACTTATCATATCTCAGGTAGGCTACTTTATCAGCTTTCTCACTGGTGGCTATATGCATTCAGCCTTCTTCCCTCGGCTGCCAGAATCATTTTCTAAAACTCTCTACACACATCTCCTTCAAAAATATTTATTCATTAACCATTCCTCCCACATCAAGCAAAAGCTCCTGACCATTAGCTTGAAGGCTCTACACTAACACCCTTCCTTGCTCAACCACACTTTCTTTCTCCCAAGCTTAGCTCATTGAGCTGCGTTCTCAAGTCTCCCACCTCTGACTTTCTGCTCAAACCTTGCCTCCTACTTGGAACTCCCCCACCCTTCCAATCTACCAGACCAAAAAATTTCCCCCTATTCAGAGCCTCTTGAAATTCCACCTCTTCCTGGTTTTCCCGGATTAATCTTCCTTCTCACCTCCTCATATCCTCCCAACTATCATCAAGTACTTCTGCATTCAGTCCACCCACTACATTTTGGTACATTTTGATTCACATACTCTATTTAAAGCACTTAATTGCCTCTGATATTTGTTAAGCGCTTATTATGTGCCTCTGCATCTTCCCATCCTCTTACCTGTAAATTATTTTGTGTTAAACCTCCCCGAACCCCCATAAAGACTGTAAACTCCTGCTCGATTATTTGAGGGCTGGGATCCAGGCTTCTCACCCTACTCTACTGTCCCCCAAGCCTCAGTAACTTGCTCTGCAGTCAATCAACACTATTGATTGGGGCAATGTAAGCCATCCTAGTTGCCTGTCCCAGTTTAGGTCCTCGACTTCACCTGATCTTCCTAGTGCCCTCTAGATGTAAGCTCCTTGCGGGCAGGGAACATGTCTGTTTATTGTTATATTGCACTCTTCTGTACTGTGCTCAATATGACTGAATGAATATCCCTGCTTCTCTGCCTGCTTATTATTAAACCACAGAAGATGAAAGAAGTACTCATCTGCTATGTTAAATAATAATCACTGCTGCATTAGTTAAGTACTTCATTTGTGCCAGGCACTGAACTAAGCGCTGGGGTGGATACAAGCAAATTGGGTCGAGTTCCTGTCCCAGGTGCAGCTCACAGTCTCAATCCCCATTTTACTGATGGGGTAACTGAGGCACAGGGAAGTGAAATGACATGGTTAAGGCCGCCCAGCAGCCAAGTGGCGGAGCTGGGTTTAGAATCCATAACCTTCTAACTCCCAGGCCTGTGCTCTATCTACTACGTCATGCTGTTTTCCTGACTGCGCATAAACAGTAGTCTTCAAGTGCCCAGAATGTTTGTAGACACAAACCACAGTTAAAGTTAACCAGGGGGTAAAGCAAAAGTTTCCTACTTAAGTCAAATCTGCCTTTGTAGGAGGCAAGGAAGAAGCAGGCTATGGACCCTGAGAGAATCTTCACCCATCCAGCCACGGAATGGTTTAGCGTTTTGTTGAAACCCTGCTGCAAAAACAAACTCTTATAGGATTTTACTGTATTAAAAATGTCAATATTATTGTATTAAGAAGAGATAAGCAGTTATTCCTCAAGGACTAATTAGGGAGTTCTGCACACCTATCTCGGGAAGCACAATCTGAATGCCAGGCTCAGTGAAATGATTAAAGATGAGGAAGTGGCTGCACTGTTACAGCTTTTTCCAAGTTCTGAGGCAGTAGCTAGCTCCATTCCCCCAACTCCCATCTCAGTTCTGAGGTAGTTTGCCCAGAGAAAGGTTAACTGTCTGGATCTGCATCACCATGTCTCTGGTGGTTGCAGGGAAGATTACTACTAACCACAGGGAATACAAGAAGTCTGTTCTTTTCCTCACCCTTACTATGTGGGTGTATCAGATACCAATCAATCGTATTTACTGAGCGCTTACTATATGCAGAGCAGTGTACTATGCACTTTGAGTATATAACAGAGTTGGTTGAGATACTTCATTTACATTTTCTTATATACTTACTGTATATACTGCTTTATATTTAATATAGTTGAACAACAGCTTTAAGATAATACCTCGATCAAATAAACAGGACCAAAAATTTCAAAATTATTCAGGAACATTATCCTGTAGTGCAGAGGCTGCTTTCTTGAAAAACCCCATGTTAACAAAAACTCTCAATGTAGGTTTCACCAGGTCCAACAGCACACGCATACATCTTCATATAAACCTTGTCTTCCGACAGCACAGATCGGACTCACAAAGTTGGATCAATCTCCCAACTATTACTTTTATTATTATTACTTTTACTTTTCAGAAATGCTTTTAAATACATAATCTATACACTTAGGTAGTCAAATAAAATATTTATATCATGAATTACTTCAACACCAAGATATTCCTAGGAAAAAAAAATACACAATTCAACTATAAGGACAAGATTTGGTGATTATTTACGGGGTGTGGGGGGGGGGAGTTTTATTAATCTAGAGTCAAGCATGTGTTTACAAAACACTAGCCACAATTTATCTGAACCTGAATGTACTACTGGATTCTTGATTCTGGAAAAGTTGTTTTTTTTTTAAATCTTCATTCACTTAAAATAAACATTTAATTTCCCCCTATCAGTGTAATTGTCGTGTACAACAAAGATTCGGTTGACTCAGCTTCCTGAAGCCAAAAACTGCCCGGAATTAAGCCTTAAAAGATGAACAAACCTCAACCATGAACAAACAAATAAATTCTCACCCATTTGCTTATACACCTTAGATGTACAGTTCAAATTTTGTGCTATTGATTTTCATTTCAGTTGTGTTTTACAGCAACCAGTTACCTATCCTTCAAGAGATGTATCTTGATACGGTCCAGTTATGTCCCTCAAAAATGCGGCTTTAAGGTGGGGGTTAATTTTCTCATACACTTGGACACAGCTAGAATCCATTCCAGAACCAACCCTAACGTGAAGGTCAAGTGTTAGGGCTATGTGTAAAATCACACTGCAAACTCTCCCAGCTCCCCCTTTCATATTCTCCTTCCCCTCCCCTGTACCTAATGGCTTTCCTGTCCTGTCCCTCGCACCAAACTCACCCCACTCCTCCCCACTACATATGTCCTCCAGTACTTTCACTCTTTTTCCCAACTTCTAGGACCAACAGTGCCCTTGCAATGCTCCTCCCCATTTCCCTTCCTCACCTGTCATGTCTCCAAACAACTTGAAAGAAATACGATGGCTTCTTCTCCATTACCACTTCTTGTTTTGATATTTGGAATCACCTCTCAATGTCAATCTCTGATGTGGTGCGGTTCCCTCTGTCCCCCTCATTCCTCCCACTTTCATCACTGTTTCCTTGTTCCTCTTCTAAATAGGGGGCATCGTTCAGAACTTCTTACCATCGTCTATATTTTTTCCCTTCGATATCAGAGCTTTTTGCTATCTGTGAACACCTCCCAACTCTAAATCAAAACTACTTGATCTATTTTCCCCAAATTTCTTTCCAATGCTCAGATTTCACGGCTTTTGAAGGAACCAATAATCTCCACAAAATACATCTTTGTTCTAACTTTGACTCTTTTTACTGCATCTAACCACTACTCCTCACTCCATATTACAATCTATCCCTCTCTGCACCTCTACAACCAAATCTATAAATTTCAAAACTTTTGCAGTATTTTTATTATCACCTCTCCCTTTTCATTAGTCTTTCAGGTACCTGTCAGCCTTAAATGTCTCTGTCCTCTGCTTCAAACTTTAAGTACTTGCTTGATCTGCTAATCTACTCCTGGCTACACTTTTCACATAAAAGACATGTTCCCCATTCCTTCACGAAGATTTCTCTGGTGTCAAAATGTAGTTTGCATATTTAAACTTCCACTGCTCGTTGTGGGCAGGGAATGTATCTACCAACTCCGCTGGTACAGTGCTCTGCACGCAGTAAGCACTCAAATATGATTGACTCATTGATTATTCCTCGGGAACCATTTTCCCTTTACTTCAGTCTCGCCTTTAAGACACTTCCTTCCAAGTCTACTCTGAGACATCGTAAGCAGACTGATAGAGAAAACCGGGGCTAATTAGTCCCTTTACTTGAGTCAGCCAAAAAAAAAAAATCATTTGAAGGTATGACAGCCTCAGTTTCTAAAACTGCTTATCCATATCACAATGCTAATTGTGAGAAGCACTGTGGGCTAGTAGAAAGAGCCCAGACTTAATCCTATGACACCTTTTTAAAAGTCACCCAACTGCTCTGTCCCTTAGTTTCCTCAGGAATAAAATGGGGATTCAGTACCTATTTTCCCTCCTGCTTAGATTGTGAGCCTCAAGCGGGACAGCGATTGTGCCCAACCCAATTATCTTGTATCTACCCCAAAGCTTAGAACAGTCCCTGGCACACGGTAAATGCTAAATACCAGAATTATTACTAGGTTAACAATAACTGCCTTGCTGTAACAAAATTCAGAGAAATACTAACCCAAACCAATGAAATAATGCTGGACTCATTTCCTTTAGTCCAGACAAGAAATTCCACAAGCAAGGCAAGAAAAAAAAACACGTTACCCTTATACAACCAAAGAGTAAGTCTAAAATAAAAGTACTTCTATGGGTTAGAACTTTCTACCACCACTTATTCCTTGGAAATTGAGTAATGACATTATCAACCTTAAGCCCAACCTACTTTATGGCTCTAGGTTTTCGATCTACCCCAGAAACCTGACTGGAACTCTCTAAACCAGGCCCGGGCGCAACATCAAACTCAAATGGCAACAAGAGAATCACCAAAACACAGTCCAAGATGCAGTCAGTTCCCCGGAATCGAAGCGTGCGGATCACAACACGGCATCACAGGATGGGAGGTGGAAGAAAGCAGGAGAATAAGCAGCTGGTTGGGAAGGCAGATAAAACTTTTAAAAGGGCGTAGAAAGACAGTCCCAATATGGCACGGCAACTGATGGCTAGGAGGTAACTGCAGCACACAAACCAAGCTGCTGTGTAGCAATTAAGAGAGGAGCCAAGAGACTGATTTGCCACAGCATCTATACATGCCCACAGTGTGGATGACAGTAAGAGTGCAGGTTGCATGGACAGCCTTTTTGGCCTCACCCCGAGGCGATGGACATTTCAGTGACACCAAAAACCACTTGTACATGCACATACAAACTCCCCAAACGTTGCCAATATTATAGGTAAATCTTTCAAAGTATAAACTATGGGGTCTCATTTGAAAAATTTCCCCAGTGATACTGAGTAACGCAAGATTTAAAAAGGATGACAGCACCACTGACTGAAATCACACGCTCCCCTTTGCACAGGTAATAACTGCATAAATTGAGCATCTACTGAACTAAGCACTGGGGAAATAAAGAGACAGATGACCTTTCCCTATCCACCGAGAGTTTATACTCTAATAGGAGGAGATGGTCAAAATGTGCGGGCAGCACAACAAAGACCGGATAGGGAACAGAATAGATTGATACACCAAAAAAAGCACCCATTACAAGAACTAGGTGTATTTCATAGATCAAGAACAAGGTTATTTTCTTAGAGCTACATATAATAATGGTATTTATTAAGTTCTTACTATGTGCCAAGCATTGTTCTAAGCTCTGGGGTAGATACAGGGTAATCAGGTTGTCCCACGTGGGGCTCCCAGTCTTAATCCCCATTTTTTCAGACGAGGTAACTGAGGCACAGAGAAGTGAAGCGACTGGCCCAAAGTCACACAACTGATAAGTGGCGGACCGGGGAATTGAAACCCATGACCTCTGACTCCCAAGCCCGGGCTCCTTCCACTGAGCCAAGCTGCTTCTCTATGTGAACCTGAGTTTGGAAAAACTGTATTACACGTTACTAAACCTGATACCAGGAAAAAAAAAAAAAAAGACTATTAGAGACTCCTAGTGAAGATATTAGAGAAAATATTTTGTGACATCTTTTCCTCCTGAAGTGTTTCCACAAGGATAGACCTAAAAGCATTTAAGGCCTAAAACTAAGAGTGTTTGATCATGCCTTAAGCCTAGTCTTAGTGGGCTAATTTAAACGTGCCCCATTAGAATAAGCTGTGCGAGCAGAATCATTTTTTAATTTTTTTTTTTTACCCTTTCCAGGTGTTTTCTATAAGTACCCCAAGAAGGTGCTCCATACTGCTAGCACAATTAATAAAAACATTTAGCACTTGACGCAGACTACTTGGAATATTCTGCTAAGGCTTGATTCTGCGGCCAATGTGACTGTGCTCACCCAGTTTGGTTTACAAGCCGCAGCCCCAAAATAAAACACCATAAACAGCCTTTTATCCTGACACCCTCCCATTACAGAACCCAAAGCTCGTTAAACGGGCGGGAGACTCCAGGGCCCATCGAGGTTCGAGGAAAATGACATTTTGTAATAGACTACGTCCTCATCATTTGTAATATTTCAATCGTGGTTAAAAAAAAAACAACAACAAACTGTGGTTTATAAAAACTAGTTTCCTCCAGTGCAAACTACTAAATGAAGTCCAACCACAATAACCAGAGATAACTAGGACGACTACATAAAGAGAAGGGAGAAAAATAAAGCTGCGGAGAAGACGACAGGATTGTGCAAGGATGGTCTCTCCCTGTTGCTGAGTTGTGCATGCCAAGCGCTTAATAAAGTGCTCTGCACCCAATTATTGCTCAATCAATACGACTGAAAAAATTAAAACCTAAAAGGGGTGGGGGAAAATGCCCTGAGCGGCCCGCCCCCGTCAAGTAATTATCTTTTCATCTCTTCCCCCAACTCAGTAAACAAACCGCTTCAGAACCGGTCTTTTGGAGGTAACAAGCACTTAAAAGCATATATGTGTGTGTGTGTGTGTGTGTATATATATATATATAAAGTCATATATATATATATAAAGTCATATGACTTCCCCATAAATCGGGGGCGGATTTTCACAGATAACTTTGAAAGTCAACAAAGAAACAGGGCGGCCAGGGGGCCGGGGTGGGGAGGAGACACCACTGGCACATTTAAAAAAATAATCATCATCATGTCGGTGTTTTTTAAGCGCTTCCTACGCAGCAAGCACTGTTCTAACCACTGGGGTGGTACAAGGTCATCAGGTTGTCCCACGTGGGGCTCACAGTCTTAAATCCCCATTTTTCCAGATTGAGGGAACTGAGGCCCAGGGAAGTGAAGTGATTTGCCCAGAGTCATACAGCTGACAGGTGGCAGGGCCGGGATTAGAATCCACGACCTCTGACTCCCAAGCCTGGGCTCTTTCCGTTGAGCCACGCTGCTTCTCATTCAATAAATATATATTCATACATACTCACATATGGATACATGACTAAATAGATACATTTATATACACATGTATACACGTATAAGCATATCTTTACATATAAATGCATGTGTGTATAAATAAATATATTTACATACACATACATATGAGTATATATAAATAGATATTTATATTTACATGCAAATATGTAGAAATAAATACATATTTCCGCATATGCCTACATGTATGCCTGCAAATATATATGTATAGGTGCATAAATATATATTTACATATCTATGCATATACGTATAAATACATATTTGCACACACACCTACGTGTATATATGTATAAATATATATTTATATATGCACATATGTATATAGATGCATCTACATTTATGTATACAGTTATACGTGTATAAATACATATTTACCCATACACCTACGTGTATAGAGTTATAAATATCTATTTATATATGCACATACGTGTATAGATGCATAAATAAATGGTTATTTATACACACAGGCATATATGTGCACATATCTACCCAAACACCTACGTGTAAGGTATAAATATCTCTTTGTACATACACATACGTGTATGGATGCATACATAAATGGCTATTCATGCACACAGGCATATATGTATACTTATCTATATTTATATAGAGGTATAAATATCTCTTTGTATATGCACATACGTGTATAGATGCATAAATGGCTATTTATGCACACAGGCATATGTGTATACATATTTATCCATACACCTACGTGTATAGAGGTATAAATATATATTAGTACAAGCACCTCTGGGTATAGATGCATAAATAAATGGCTATTTATGCACACAGGCATATGTGTATACATATTTATCCATACACCTAGGTGTATAGAGGTATAAATATATATTAGTACAAGCACCTCTGGGTATAGATGCATAAATAAATGGCTATTTATGCACACAGGCATATGTGTATACATATTTATCCATACACCTACGTGTATAGAGGTATAAATACATATATTAGTCCATGCCCATCTGTGCATAGATGCATAAATAAATGTCTATTTATGCACACGGACATCTCTGCGTACAAATCTCCCCCTACACCTCCGTGTGCAGAGGAATCAATAGCTATAGGTGCGCGTATGCGCGGAGGGGCAGAAAGAGGCATCTGCCCCGAGGCAGAAATAGACGTGATCCATACGAGGGGCGTAAAATAGAGAGAGAAAGTGGGGGGCACAGGGGGTCGTTTTCTGCATTTTAGGAGTGTTATGATGGGGGGAGGGGGAGGGCACAGGGAGAGGCCTCCCTGTGCCCCGCCCCCCCCAGGACCAGCCGCCGCCGCCGCCGCCGCCACGACGGCGCCGAGAGGATCGGCGGGAAGGGGAGGAAGAGACGATGGACGCCTTCCCTTTGCTTTCCTTTCCTTTTCTTACCTTCGTCGGCGGTGTCCATGTTTCTCGGGGGGGGGAGAGGGGGGGGCGGCCCTGCTGACGCAGCCGCCGTTGCTCCCGAGGCCGGAGCCTTCCGGGCCGGGCCGGGCCGCGCCGGGTCACCGAGACGCCGCCGGAAGAGGCTAGAGCGCCGCCCACGGCCTGGGGTGACGTCACGTCCGGCGGGAGGGGCGAGGGGGCGCGGGGGGGGGGCGCGGGGCCGCGCCGAGCCGCCGCCGCGTGGCTCGAGCGGGAAGAACGCGCGCTGCCGACCCCCAGGCCCCGGGTTCGAATCCCGCCTCCCCAGGCTGGGCTGCGCCGGGGCTTTATTTCTCTCTTGTGGCTCAGTTCTTTTCAGTAGATTTATTGAGCGCCTACTATGTGCAGGGCACTGCCCTCAATAAGAAAATAGTATTGAGTGAGCACCTACTCTGTGCAGGGCACTGTCCTCAATGAAAAATTAGTATTGAGTGAGCACCTACTATGTGCAGGACACTGTCCTCGATAAGAAAATAGTATTTATTGAGCACCTACTAAGTGCAGGGCACTGTCCTCAATATTCAATAGTATTTATTGAGCACCTACTATGTGCAGGGCACTGTCCTCAATAAGAAAATAGTATTTATTGAGCACCTACTATGTGCAGGGCACTGTCCTCAATAAGAAAATAGTATTTATTGAGCACCTACTATGTGTAGGGCACTGTCCTCAATAAGAAAATAGTATTTATTGAGCACCTACTATGTGCAGGCCACTGTCTTCAATAAGAAAATAGTATTTATTGAGCACCTATTATGTGCAGGACACTGTCCTCAATATTCAATAGTATTTATTGAGCACCTACTCTGTGCAGGGCACTGTCTTCAATAAGAAAATAGTATTTATTGAGCACCTACTATGTGCGGGGCACTGTCCTTGATAAGAAAATAGTATTTATTGAACACCTACTATGTGCGGGGCACTGTCCTCAATATTCAGTAGTATTTATTGAGCACCTACTATGTGCGGGGCACTGTCCTCAATAAAACATTAGTATTGAGTGAGCACCTACTATGTTCAGGGCACTGTCTTGAATATTCAATAGTATTGAGTGAGCACCCCACTATGTGCAGGGCACTGTCCTCAATAAGAAAATAGTATTAAGTGAGCGCCTACTATGTACAGGGCACTATCCTCAATAGTCAATAGTATTACTATTACTATAATAGTAAGTATATAGTAAGCACATGCTTAGTGTAGTCCCTGCCACATAGGAAGCACTTAAATACACGGTTAGTACTCTCTCCCTGAGATGTGGAGAAGTTAAGTGACTTGTCCAAGGTCACACAACAAACATGCATTGGAGGGTGATTAGAACCCAGATCTCGTTCTTTTCAGTTCATCCAGTTCATCCGGTTCATCCAGTTCCCCAGGGCTGGGAGTTATGTAGGAGAGAAGTTGTTGTTAAGGAGATAGCTCTTGGGGAGGATTGTGATCTCTGACAGTGGAAGTGACAGGAGAAGGCTTAGTTAAAGTACAACCACTTCCCCAACCCTCCGCCTCTCAGGGTGCAAATAAACCATTTAATGGCTTACCCATGATTTTGCAGCAATAAGGTTAGAGATTCCTAAGTATTGGAATAATATTTGGCTCCCAGGAGATTCCCTTCAAATTATGCAAGCTTTATCAGGCCTCAAGGGATCAGACTCCCTATTGCGCTTAGACTAAAACGACTCCTCACCCTCCTGACAACCACGTCACTCCTTCCACGGCTATTCCAAGTTGGGCATCTTCCAAAGTGTTGATGACTGGTCTGGTGACACCAACGGTTCGTATATTTTGAAGATTAGCTGGCAAGGTTAGGTCCCAGAAAATTACAAAGCTTTTCCAGGTAGGCAACCTGCCGGAATTTAGGGAACCAAAGCCACACGACTGGGAGGATTTGGATTTTTTCTTTTGTTTTGCTTTTGAGGAGAGGGAATGGAGAGAGAAAAAAGGGGAGGGAGGAGTAGGCAGGGGGAGTTTCCTCTCAACGTCCCCAAATGCGTGGAGCCTGCGTTTCAAATTACATTTGCATATATTTTTATTACCCTATTTTTTTTGTTAATGAGATGTACATCCCCTTGATTCTATCTTTGCTATTGTTTTTGTCTGTCTCCCCCTATTAGACTGTAAGCCTGTCAATGGGCAGGGATTGTCTCTATCTGTTGCCGAATTGTCCATTCCAAGCGCTTAGTACAGTGCTCTGCACATAGTAAGCGCTCAATAAATACTATTGAATGAATGAATTAAATTACAAGCAATTCTAATAGCTCACCCGCTCTTACCCCTCCCGTATTTTGGATATGAGTTTAATGACAAGTTGAATAAGTAGATTCCATTTACTGTCTGACTGAGTTTCTTATTGGAGAGTTTCCTGCCATGAAATTACCTGGGTGGACGCTTCCTTAATTATTAAGTAGATCCCAACTCAAAATGGTCTGGCAATAAGCACAGTGTTTGCACATCACCTTTTGTTCCTCGTGATCCCCAGTGGCCAATTCCACCTCATCAAACCACTCCGTCACCTTATGTCGGCCCCTCTATTTTGTTCTCCTCAATATTCTTCCGTATCTGCTCAGTCAGTCAATCTGACTACAGCAGAGTAGTTCTGATCCTTCTGATCTTCTCGTCCCTTCTGCCCTGCCCTTTGGGGTTCAGGCCGAGGCGGGATCTGGTGGGATGATTAGCGGCTTCAATCAATCATATTTATTCAGCGATTACTGTGTGCAGAACACTGTACTAAGCACGAACGATGTACAGAGTTGATTGACACATTCCCGGCCCACAGTAAGCTTACAGTCTTCTTTAGAAAGCCCTGTTCTCTTTAATTCTCCTGTCTCAAACCACCCAAGACCTGGCCTTGCTCCTTGAGCTGTTACTCATCCTTATTTCTTCAATCACTGTTGGTTCCTGGTCCGGATTCTTTCAAGTGTTTAATTACTTTCCTCTTAACTTGCCCTTTGAATCCTGTCCCTTTTGCCTGCCTCATCCACCAATGCTCTGTACAACGTTAACTGATACCTGTCATGCTTATGCTATGGATAAGAATCTGCTTTTTGGCTCTAAAGAACTGCCCTACTTCAGAATGAATAATTCTACACTGCAATAAACCACTTACTGAGAGTGAGTAATCAGCCTCTTTTTCAGCTCCTTCAGTTCATGGAAGGCTTTCCTCTAGTAATACACTTCGCAGCATATGTGAGTTTCCTTGAAGTAATTTTACTAGGAAAAGAGTTCGTAGCGATTCGGGAAGAAGTCATTCCGCCCAGTCACCTTGAGCCCTTCCCTCTAATGGCCTTTTGCTAAGCAACAAATCACCTTTTAAAAGGTGCAGAGGAAACTTATCTCTCTTAGGAGTGAAGAAATAGCTGCCCATTACTTTCGGGATAGAAGTTTAGTGTGTCTCCTCCTGCGGACATAATAATAATAATAATGTTGGTATTTGTTAAGCGCTTACTATGTGCAGAGCACTGTTCTAAGCGCTGGGGTAGATAGAGGGTAATCAGGTTGTACCACGTGAGGCTCACAGTTAATCCCCATTTTACAGATGAGGTAACTGAGGCCCAGAGAAGTTAAATGACTTGCCCACAGTCACATAGCTGACAAGTGGCAGAGCCGGGATTCGAATCCATGATCTCTGACTCTAAAGCTCAGGCTCTTTCCACTGAACCACGCTGCTTCCCCAATTTAGCTTCAGTGTCTAGAACTCTTTGATTTTTAGCCAAATATGTCTTCCATCTCCTTTCCTACCTGTAGTAGTTGATTCTCTTCTCTGGGATGATGTGCATTGCACTCTGGTTATTACAGCGATTTGCAAATTCAGTGGAAGATTATTCCACACAGAGTGCTCTTCTCTTCATTTAACATGATTGTCATTATTATTATTATTATTACTGTTACTGTTATATTTGTTTGGCGCTTATTATGTCAAGACTATTTCAAGTGCTGGGGTGATAATAATAATAATGTTGGTATTTGTTAAGCGCTTACTATGTGCCAAGCTCTGTTCTAAGCACTGGGGTAGATACAGGGTAATCAGGTTGTCCCACGGGAGGTTCACACTCTGAATAAATGAATGCTCTGCACAGAGTAAGTGCTTAATAAATACTCTCATTATTATAGGCCTTTGCTTTCTCCAGAATTCCTCTTCCCCTGAGTGAACTCTCCCCTCCACAGTTCTTCTCTTTCACAACTTCTTAGAATTTCTCTCATTCAATCATATTTATTGAGCGCTTACTGAGTGCAGAACACTGTACTGAGTGCTGGAAAGAGTATTCAGGTGGAAATTAGACATGAACCCTGTCCCTCGAAGGACTCACGATTTGTACAGAGGCACTCTGAGTGGGGAAATAGGGAGAGTAAATCTGTCAGCTCTGCCACCTGTCAGCTGTGTGACTGTGGGCAAGTCACTTTACTTCTCTGTGCCTCAGTTCCCTCTTCTGTAAAATGGGGATGAAGACTGTGAGCCTCACGTGGGACAACCTGATTACCCTGTATCTACCCCAGCACTTAGAACAGTGCTCTGTACATAGTAAGTGCTTAACAAATGCCAAAATTATTATTATTACTTGGGACAGTAGAATGTAACAAGTTGGTAGACACAATCCCTGCCCACAAGGAGCCTACAGTCTAGAGGAGGATACAGACCTTAAAATTATGCATATGTACACAACTGTTGTGGGGCTACCCAAGTGCTTAGCAGAGTGTAAGTGCTTAGCAAATGCCATTCAAACATTTTGTATTAAATGATACTGTTAAAATAATAATGATGATGGTATTTGCTAAGCGCTTACTTTGTGTCAAGCACCATTCTAAGCACTGGGTTGAAATATTGGGTAGGTGATTGCAAGGAACAAATATGTCTTCTTAAGAAAATAGATGTGTAGAAAACACTACTGCATTTTGCTTCACAGAACCTGCTTAACAAGTGTGGTCATGTCTGTGTCAACAGTACTGGGAGGGTTCACTGTAAATAGCTTTGAAGTCCTAACAGCTTTTTGTTGTGTTCGCTGGAATCAGACCTTTGTTTCCTTTAATTTGTTCCTGTTCCGTCCTCTGGTGGCTGGGATCATCAAACCGAACAGATTAAGAAGGAATTGTACCTAGTTATATGATCAAAAACTGGCTCGGGTTTATGTAACTGAATATCATAAAAGTCTCTGATCTTGGAGAGTTCTGGAGCAGAGAAAATACACCTACTTAGAAATAATGAGTTGGGGTTTTGTTCTTTTTTTCCCTCGAGGGAAATGACCTGTTTTTTCTAGTGGCGAAAAAAGGGTAAATGACCTTTCTTCTAATAAGTTAGTTGTTCTCTGGGTTTAGTGGTGACTCTTTCAAAAGAACAGTTTAGATCAGGCAGAGGGGTTGCTTTCAAGACCACATTAGCTCTTTGTAGATGTTGAAAAGAATGCTGAGGCAAAATAACATTCTGCTCGGGGAGAGACAGCTAGACAACAAGGCCAGCAGCAGCAGCAGCTTGGCTGTATTGCTACAGAAACCTGAATTTCACTTGCATTCCAGCACATCCCTTTCCATTTCTGTCTGAATCCGTCAGCTCAGACATCAGCTGGTCCAGCTCCGCCTCTCCCTTTCACGTGTTCTTGTGTAAGAAGGCCACAAGAGCCAGTTCCCTGTTTGCCTGCTATGTCATTATCCAGGGAGGCTGGAGGGAGTCTGAAATTTTCCAGGCCCTGGGAGAAGCCACGTGATCACCAGTTTACTTTGTCAGATTGCAGCAGGACAAACCAAGGTATGTGCACACACACTGGCCTGTGGAAAATGGGACAAAAGGAGCTCTTTTGCTGAAAATGCGTTGTAGTTTAGACGAGGATCCACTCTTTATTTAAAGCAGGAGTAACAGCTGTTTGCATGTCTGGCTAGTTGCTGGATGGGAGAGTCCAGGGGCTGCCCGTCTTCCCGGAGGCAGGGGATTGGACCGGATGACCTCTGAAAGTTCCTTCCAGTTTTATGACACTGTGGTGAATTATATTATTTGATTCTATCCTCACCAACCCTCAAATCCAGCCTTTTAATCATATACTGTAAAGTGCATATTACTGCAATTTGGGGGTTTTGCAGTAATACTTCTACAGGTACTTTTTAAAAATGAGCAGAAACACAAGTGTTAGGAAGAATTCTTCCCCCTACCCCCCTTCAAAGCCCTACTGAAGGCTCACCTCCTCCAGGAGGCCTTCCCAGACCAAGCCCCCCTTTTCCTCATCCCCCCACCATCACCCAGACTCGCTCCCTCTGCCCTATCCTATCTCCCTGCCCCACAGCACTTGTGTATATATGTACATATCTATAATTCTATTTCTATTAATGCTTATTTACTTGTTTTAGTTGTTTAATATCTATAATTCTGTTTATATTGATGCTACTGATGCCTGTTTACTTGTTTTGATGTGTGTCTCCCCCATTCTAGACCGTGAGCCCGTTGTGGGTAGGGATTGTGTGTGAATTGTACTTTCCAAGCTCTCAGGAAAGTGCTGTGCACACAGTAAGCGCTCAATAAATATGATTGAATGAATCGAATGAATGAATTGGAAATGTACATTTTGTGCTTACTCGATTCCCAGGTTAGAGCTGACATCCTTACCATGGTAGAGACTGATGAAGGTATTATTAGTTGAGGTACTTTTTATGGTCACTGCCTTGGATTACTTTCCCAAGCACTTAACACAGTACGTTGTACATAGTAGTGTCTAAATAAACCCATTATTATTACTCCTAACGAGCCATTAAAGAAGGTGAGGTGTGTAAACCTGCAATAGTCTCCATGATCATCCCTCACCAAGATAAAACAGTTAAAAGCCTGATCTTTCTAAGCTTAGAAGTGAAAATAAACACTGGATGTCCTTATCAAAAAAAAAAAATTCAACTAACTCAGGGCAGGCTCATAGTAAGGAAGAAATAAGGTATATTGCCCGTGATCTGGAAATATGTGATTCCAGAACCAGTACTGGTAGCTTGGAAAAAATGAAAACTAAATAAATAGGGAAAATGCAACCTATGGATTCTCATGCTTTCTGCCCAAGTATTACCCTGGAAAGGAAGCAATCCCCTCTAAACTGTAAGCTTGTTATAGGCGGGGAATGTCTGCTAATTTATATTTATTTATTTACTTATTAATGTCTTTGGACTGGACTCTCTGGACTGTAACCTCATTGTGGGCTGGGAATGTGTCTGCTTATTGTTGTATTCTCCCAAGGGCTTAGAACAGTGCTCTGCACATAATAAGTGGTCAATAAATACTATTGATTGATTGAGGTGCAGAAAAACAGCTCTCGGGCAGAGGACACTTCCCCCAAGAGGATGAGGAAAGGGTAGGAGGTAAGAGAGGAATGACATTTTCTACTACAGTTGGTTGAAAACTGAAGTCGTGTGAGGAGAGAGGTGGCAGAAGGTCCTGGGGCTCAGTGAATGTTTGTCACGGTCCCAGAGTAAATCACCCTTCATTTGTTCAGTTTTCCGTTCAGAGGTAAGCCGGTTGAGAAATCATTTCAGGGCCTTTGCTCACAGTAAAGGTAAAAGGTAAAGTAACTAAACTGGCAGTGCAAAACTGTTTAATAATTAATGTTGGTCTTTGTTAAGCACTTACTGTGTGCAGAGGACTGTTCTAAGTGCTGGGGGAGATACAGGGTAATCAGATTGTCCCACATGAGGCTCACAATTAATCCCCATTTGACAGATGAGGTAACTGAGGCCCAGAGAAGTTAAGTGACTTGCCCACAGTCACAAAGCTGACAAGTGGCAGATACGGGATTCGAACCCATGACCTCGGACTCCCAAGCCCATGCTATTTCCACTGAACCACGCTAAGTAGATCTCAAGAATAACAATTTAAAAGTTTGGAAATCAGCTATGAGGAAGAGAATCAGCATGGCCTAGTGGAAAGAGCACAGTCTTGGGAGTCAAAGGATCGGAGATCTAATCCCACCTCTGCCCGTTGTGTGACTTTGGGCAAGTCACTTAACTTCTCTGTGCTTCCGTTTCAACTGTAAAATGGTGATTAAATACCCCCTTAAATATTTATTCCTACTTAGACCTTGAACCCCATGTGGGACAGGAAAAGTGTCCAAACCGATTAAGTTGGATCTACCCCAGCATTTAGAATAGTGCTTGACACGTGGTAAGCACTTAACAAATACCAAAAAAAGAGGAATAGGGTAAATGTTTCTGAATGCCTTAATTTTTTTTCCTTCTTGACAATGTCAGCTCATCTGTTTATAATCAATCACCTTAAAAATCTTCACTTAGCACTTATTCCTAGGTTTCTTTTACGCAGGCCTGAAGACATTCCCCAGCTTATCCTCACCTCATTCTTGGTCATAATATCCCCACAGCCACCTCAGCATCTATGAATTTTCCTGACTTATTTGTCCCTGATTTTATTTATTTATTCACCCATGCTTATTTATAGCTACTAATCTGTCAGCTGCTGGATTTGGGTCCATTTATGTCAGCTCTCTTTTTCATTTCTTTTGAATGGTCCCCAGGAGTCTAGTTTAAGGCTTTGCAAACAGTATGACTCCAATAAATATAGTGGATAAGATGTTATTCTAGTACAAGAACAAAATAGATGGGAAGAAAAAGTATAAGCTGAAGTCAATCAAATAGTGGTATTTATGAACACCGATCATGTGCGGAGCACTGTAATAAGCACTGGGGAGAGTATATAGAGTTGGTAGACACGATCCCTGCCTTCAAGGAGCTTAAAGAATCAACAGTGTTTCCTCTAAGCTTGAAAGTAAACTGGTCTGGTGGAAAGAGCATTGGCCTGGGAGTGGGGGGACCTGGGTTCTAATCCCAGGTCTGCCACTTACGTGCTGTGTGACCTTGGGCAAGACGCTTAACTTGTCTGTGCCTCAGTTTCCTCATCTGTAAAACGAAGATCCAAAACATGTCCTCTCGGTACTCAGACTGTGAGCCCCATGTGGGACAGGTTTCTTTGTCTGACCTGATGTTTCGACCCTTAACAAACACTATCGTTATTACTCTTGGTAATAATTGGTAACTCCTTGGCCTTTAATAGCTGTTTGTCTTCAACTACGGTATTTTTTCTCTCTACAGCCCAACTTAAGTTTGAGCAATGGCTAATGAAGCCCAGCCTTGCCCATGTGACATTGGGCATAAGATGGAGTATGGAGGTATGGGGAGCGAAGTGCCAGTTGAGCACATCCAGGCTTATCTCTGCAAGCCACCATCCAGCACAGATAAAGCCGTGATTGTCGTTCAAGATATATTTGGCTGGCAGATGCCAAATACCCGATACATAGCAGACATGATTGCCGCCAATGGATATACGTACGTATCAAACCTTTGATGTTGCTTCTGTTCAGAGCTCCTTCAGTTTTGTTTTCTAGGCCATTAAAATGAAATATTTTTCATAGTAGTAATAGTCTAGTAATTTTAGGGTGTTTGAGATTAGTACTGGGCCCTAAATTCATAATGAGGTGAGAATGAAGCATTGAAAAGTAGTGTGGCTCAGTGGAAACAGCATAGGTTTAGGAGTCAGAGGGCTTGGATTTTAATCCCGGCTCCGCCACCTGTCAGCTGGTTGACTTTGGGCAAGTCACTTCACTTCACTGGGTAAGCATTTACTATGTGCCAAGCTCTGTCCTGAGATGCAAAGTAGTCGGGTTGGATACAGCCCCTGTCCCACAGGGGGTTTACAGTCTTAATCCCCATTGTACAGATGGGGTAACTGAGGCACTGAGAAGTCAAGTGGTTTGCCCAGGGTTACACAGCAGGTACGTGGAGGAGCCGGGTTTAGAACCGAGGACCTCTGACTCCCAGGCCCACGCTCCTTCCACTAGGTCACGTTGCTTCTACGAAAAGAAGGGTGCACCTTCCACTTTATATCCTGTAGCTCAATTGGCGTTGCCCAGAACCTGGTGCTTATAGTCCCCCCACGCTTTTCAGCTGAGATCATGTTACCTCCAGTAATATTCCCAACTATGGTTTTGCCAACAGAAGGTATCTCTGGGGGAAACACAACCCTGTGGTCGTAAGGGAAAACCTGCACTGAAAAGGTTAAGGAATCCGGAGGCTAAAGTTGGGGTTTACCTTTATATTGCAGAGTCATCTGCCCAGACTTCTTTGTAGGAAAAGAGCCTTGGCAACCAAATGACGATTGGTCCACTTTCCAGGACTGGCTGAAGACCCGAAATGCCAGAAACGTTGACAAGTAAGTTGGGAAAGCCAGTTACCCTTTCGGGAGGTACATTATAACTAATCAGGGTGGGTCTGGCCGGCCAGCCACGTGCTCAAGGCAGAAATTACCACCTCCCCACATTCAAAGTCTTACTGAAGGCACATCTCCTCCAAGAGGCCTGCCCCCCACTACGCCCTCGTCTCCTCTTCTCCCTCTCCTTACTGCACCCCCCTTGCACCTGGATTTGGAATAATAAAGGCATGCTCCCGCAGCGTGGCTTAGTGGGAAAGAGCACGGCTTGGGAGTCAAAGGTCATGGGTTCTAATCCCGGCTCCTCCACTTGTCTGCTGTGTGACCTTGGGCAAGTCACTTCACTTCTCTGTGCCTCAGTTACCTGTGGGGATTAAAAAATGTGAGCCCCACGTGGGACAATCTGATTTCCCTCTATCTACTCCAGCGCTTAGAACAGTGCTCAGCACATAGTAAATGCTTAACAAATACCAACATTATTATTATTATTGTTATTATTTCCCTCTAGTGTCCATGCTTGAACCAGTACCTTGAACCTGGGGCATTTCTCGACAGGGTGACCTAGAACAGATTTTCCCTTTTTTCAGTCCAGGGCAGAAGGTTCGTGGGAGGGGAAAAAGCAGAGTAGAAATAAAGCTGGTCAAGATATAAGCACCAAGTAATGCAGCTTTTACAGAGTCGTGATAGAGTTAAAATTTAACTCAGTTGTTCTACAAATCCGACCCTGACCTAGCCCTTCATGTCTTTCATGTAGTCATTTAAAAACTGCCGCCAATTTACGTCAAAGCTGAAAAGGATTCCTCTGAATACCTTGTTATTGACATGTTATCAAGGTATGAAATCTCTCGGAACTCAGATATGTAATGTACTCGCTGGTCAAGTGTGACCAGCTCTGGTGGTGAAGAAAACAAATCTAAAGGTCAAATTTCTCTTTGGTGAATAAAGTTCCCATTAACTTTCAAATAGGCACTGGGTTTGAGTCATCTCCACAGGGGTCCCAACCAGGAAGAGATTATCTCAGAGCGGGTTTCCTTAACCTTCAGCCCGAAGTTGGCTTTACAAAGAACGCTGATTTGCATTATCCCTTTCATTTGATGTTAGATTCATGTCCTTTTATCCCATTTCTATTATTTTAATTTCCTTCAGAAGGCTCGAGCTCCATGGGACCATGATCTAAGATGCAGGGCCCTGCCTGAGGGGCAGACCCAAAGGCCAGCCCGTCTCTGGCGGTGGACAGACCCAGTAGCTCAGAGCCGTTTTTGTCCCGGCACCAAGTTGTGGTGAGACCAGTCAGCGGTGCAGTGGCCGCTGGCTTCAGCTGTGCTTGAGTGTCTCTAGGACCTGCCCCCCGTCACCCTCCTCACCGAGTCATTTGGGAAATGGTCTATACATTAAAATCAAATGGGCAGAAAAGGGGAAAAGAAAAAACAAACTGGTCCAAACCCCTCGCTTTTCTTTCCACCCACACTTGAGACACATTTGAGCAGTTACTCTTGCGTCTTTACTTTTGTTGGTCCGCAAAATAGCGATCCCAGCAGTCCACAATCCCAGGCTATTGTTGTGTAAATGGATTAATGCCAAAGTGGTGGGACTAAAGGTTCATGGGGGGTGCTGACTATATAATAAGCTATTGCTGTAGTACCAGCTAGGACTCTGATAACTGAAAGAGTTAAAGCTGCTTCCATTAGGGGTAGACTTTGGAACTGGAAGAATCTGGGTAAATGTTTTCAATGATTTGGCAGAATTGGCAGATTTCACCGGGGCCACTGGGTCCATTTGTTGCTGGATCCCAAGCAGAGGGTCTAGTATTCATTCAATCATATTTATCGAGTGCTTACGGTGTGCAGAGCACTGTACTGAGCACTTGGGAGAGTACAGGACCACAATAAACAGACACATTCCCTGCCCACAGCAGGAAGGGATCAGCAGGAGCAAGTGAAAAGAGCCCCAGCAGCTGCCAGTATTGCCATCACCCGATCAGACTGTGAGCCCGACAGTGGGCAGGGACTGTCTCCATCTGTTGCCGAATTGTACATTCCAAGCGCTTAGTACAGTGCTCTGCACATAGTTAGTGCTCAATAAATACTATTGAATGAATCCACCCAGGGCATGGAATATAATGGGTACTCTTTGTGCCCACTGATTAGTACTATTCTCGATGATGATAGTTTTCACAGATAAATTTTCTTTCAAGGGGTTCTTAGAATAGAATGGTAATTCTTTGTGATATTTACCTGTTTCAGAGAAGCAGATGCTGTATTGAAGTATCTGAAGAAGCACTGCAATGCCAAGAAGATTGGGATTGTTGGGTTCTGCTGGGGAGGAGTTGTTGTGCATCATCTGATGGTGAAATATCCAGACTTCAAGGCCGGGGTGTCAGTGTACGGTAAGCCTTTAATGTAACTATGCATAGAATTCTGTAAATAGACACTGCAGTGTAACAGTACTGATTAGGCTAAAACTAGAGAAGCAGCGTGGCTTAGAGGAAAGAGCACGTGCTTGGGAGTCAGAGGTTGTGGGTTCTAATCCCACCTCTGCCACTTGTCTGCTGTGTGACCTAGGGCAAGTCATTTAACTTCTCTGTGCCTTGGTTACCTCATCTGTAAAAATGGGGATTAAAAAATGTGAGCCCCACATGGGACAATCTGACTACCCTATATCTACCCAAGCGCTTAGAACAGTGCTCTGCACATAGTAAGCGCTTAACAAATACCCTAATTATTATTATTATTAGTGTGCCTTCAATCCAGCAGCGATATCAAAACAAAGTGGAGCAGACAGAGATGCAGTAGATTTGCTACAAAAGTGAGTTAAGGCAAAGATATCCCTCTAAATTTGAAAATAAGCCTTCCATTGACAAGCAAAAACTAACAGTCATGTGGCCTAATGGAAAGAGCATCGGCCTGGGAGTCAGAGGACCTAGGTTCTAATCCCGACTCCACCACTGGTCTGTTCTGTGACCTGGGACAAGTCGCATAACTTCTCTGTGCCTCCGGTTCTTCCCACGCTAGAATTGGCCGAAGGGACGATGCACCTCAGGATGCCGAGAAATATAACGGGAAAAGCTCGTAGGATTTGAATGTGGGGAGGGCTGTGGCCTCTCTGTTGAGGGGCGGGAGGGTGTTCTAAGCCGTGGGTACAGTGTGATCAAGGGAGCAGAGGCAGGAGGGTGCAGAGTAAAATACAGTTAGGTTGGCTTGGAAGGAACAAATACAAAGAGTTGGGAAATAGCGGGAGAAGAAAGAGGATCAGTACGGTGGGATCGGATGGTGGAAATACTTTAGTGCCCAACTGATTACTGGGAAATGAATACCCTAGAGATGGGGCTGAAAATTAATCTCCCTTTTAGATTGGCTGGTAGTAGCTACCGAAGCAAACTGAATGTTTGTATGTTAGGTTTAAGTCACCATTTAAATATTATCCTTTTCAATGTATTCCAGGCATCATCAAAGACACCGAAGATGTGTATGCTTTGAACAATCCTACACTTTTCATTTTTGGAGAAAAAGATACTGTAATTCCTCTTGAGCAAGTAAGTTGTTACTTCAAAACACAACGGACTCACGTCTATTTTAATCCTCTCTAGTGGTTTACAAACATTTCACTAACAGCTCCGCGGTTCTCAAACCATTTCTTCTAAAGGAACAGGAGAGGTGTTTATCAATTCCTCTAAGAACTGACAGCTCCACACTGCCCTGTCGACTCAGATGCAGCATGGCCTAGTGGAAAGAGCCTGGGCCTGGGAGCCAGAGGATTTGGGTTCTAATTGTGGTTCTATCACTTGTCTTCTGTGACCGGGGGCAAGTCACTTCACTTCTCTGTGCCTTTGTGCCATCTGTAAAATGGGGATGCCGTACCTGTTCACTCTCTTACTTAGATTGTAAGCCCCAAGACGGGGACTGTGTACGGCGTGATTAACTTGTATATACCCCAGTGCTTAGCACAAAGCTTGACATATAGGCACTTAACAAATACCATAATCACCAACTTGAAGTGCCCCTGCTGCATAGGAGAAAATGATCAAGAACTTTAATTTTCCTTAAGTTGTGAAAAACACAGGATATAGACTCAGCAAGGATTAATTAATTGATAATAACTTTTGGTCTCAGTAGCTAAAATATAAACAGCAGTGACCTGGGTATACGTTCTTTGCCAGTTCTCCCTCTTATGTAGCAGAAGTTCTCTGAGTAACATTTAAATTGGCATAGCCAGGTGGGATTATGCAGTGAAGAGATACTCCTCTTCCTCCTTAGGATCCAAGATACTTAACATTTCATTAATAGTAATAATAATAATTATTTGAGTTAGGCACCAGAGAAGATACAGAATAATAAAATTGGACATAATTCTTGACCCAAACAGGGCTCCCAGTATAAAAGGGAATTAGAACAGGCATTAAATCATTTTCAGAAGAGGAAACTGAGGCACAGAGAAGTTAACTCATTTGCCCAAGGTCACAGAGGGAGTTAGGTGGCAGAACAGGGGCTAGAATCCAATCACCTCACTTCCAGTTCCAGGGAGTGTTGTTGCACGCAAAAGGAATAAGGTCTGGGGAAAGGGCTTGGTATGGGCAGTGAATTTTCCACCTTCCCGTTTCTTCAAATTTCTCTCATACCTATTTTGATATAGATGTAAAAAAAAAAATGCTGTCGGCACCTGCACAGAACCAGGGAACAACCTAGCAGGTGAAGAGAAGGTGAAAGGAATCTTTGGGTAAATTTAAATAACTGTACTGTGACAGTTAAAAATGAATATCCCATCCTCTCATGCCAGAGAACGGGTAGTTTGAGAACTGGCCACGCAGATAAGGTGAGGAGCTGAAGGGATCTTCTCTCGAGCGTAACGGTTGAGCCATGGTGTTGGGACTTAAAGGCTGATAACCTGGGTGAAAGAAAATGTTTTTTAGGCCTAGTGCCTTGTAGACAGCTACTCACACTCCTTTGCCAGTTATTTTCCCACTGAGGCACAGAATCTAACAAGAGAATAGGCAGGGATGCGGGACACTGAAA
The DNA here is from genome assembly GCF_004115215.2 of Ornithorhynchus anatinus. Taxonomy (NCBI): domain Eukaryota; kingdom Metazoa; phylum Chordata; class Mammalia; order Monotremata; family Ornithorhynchidae; genus Ornithorhynchus; species Ornithorhynchus anatinus. The sequence continues at coordinate 9,216,577 of NC_041751.1, read as the reverse complement.
AGTGGATGCAGAATTTTTACCCGCAGGATCCTTTTATGGCTGAAACAATCATGATGTCATGTTAATGCTGAGCTGTGGAACCATATTCAAAAAGGCTGTCGATCTGGTAGTCGCTGCGGTCTTTAATAATAATGATGGTATTGTTAAGCGCTTACTATGTGCCAAGCACTGTTCTAAGTACAGGGGGACATACAGAGTAATCGGGTTGTCCCACATGGGGCTCACAGACTTAATCCCCATTTTACAGATGAGGTAACTGAGGCCAGAGAAGTTAAGTGACTTGCCCCAGGTCACAACGCAGACAAGTGGCGGAGCTGGGATTAAAACCCATGCCTCTGACTCCCAAGCCCAGGTTCTTTCCACCGAGCCACGCTGCTTCTTTACTACCCACGTTTGTCAGCTATTTTTAATGATGCCGTTCATTCCATCGTATTTGTCATTGTCGTATTTATTGAGCTGTGTGCAGAGCACTGACCTAAGTACTGTACTGAGTGCAATGCAACAATAAATAGACGCGTTCCCTGCCCACAAGGAGCTTAGTCTAGAGGGGTCTGTCCACCCTGAAGAATAGGTTTGCGAGGGTCCAGCGTACAGGGCACTGCTCTGGAAATCAGGAAACGTTTTTTCTAATTGGGGCGCTGTCTTTGGTGGCAAATAAATAAAATATTTCAGTTAAGACTGAATCGTCAAACAGATACTTCGTTTTACAGATTAATGTGCTGGAAAAGAAGCTGAAAGAACATTGTAAAGTTGATTATCAAATTAAAATCTTCCCTGGACAAACTCATGGATTTGTGCATCGGAAGAGAGAAGATTGCAAACCTGAAGACAGGTCGTGTATCGAAGAATCGAGGAAGAATCTAATAGATTGGCTGAACAAGTACATCTAATAAATGGAAAAGAGAAAATTTTGCAAACAATTGTCTCCCTATTCCTTAAGAATTCCTTTTCTTTTCAGTATGTATCAAAGTCAAATTTTCATCTTTCATCTCTTTGCATAGGAATAAAGTCAGTCCTAACATTTGATTTTTTTCTGGACTAAATAAGAAATTTAAATATCTAATGAAGTTGAATGCAAAAAATCACTGTCTACGGCAAGGCTTACATATCCGCTTCCATTTAGCTAAACGCTTTTAAGATCCTAAAGGTGATAAGCTATAAAATAAATAACCTTCGAAATGGAGAGCACATGGAAAGTCTCCTTTTACAAACTCAATTATACTCTTTTTCTGTCCTCATAATTAATCCTGAATTTCAGTTCTTTTTGAGGTATCAAAAGTACGGCCCAATTATCAGGCATCACCTGCAACAAACCTATTGCTGAGCTATCTGAAAAAATTTAACCTACTCTAATATGAAGAGTGAATTTTTCCTTTGCAAAAGGGTTCTTGAGGCAGGTATGTTGAAGAGTAGAAAATGAGAGTTGCGTATGGAATGGCAAGAGGCTTCAGCATCACTTCTGGTTAACACAGCTCTTTTCTAATCCATCTTTCTGTAGTCAAAGAAGAAAGCGCAAAGATTAGTAGCCCCTTTTCATGAATACTTGCCATGAAAGGATAAAGTGAAACATTTAGTTTGGTTCCCCAAACACCCCCATTGGCTGTTGCTTAACTCTCCAGGAAATGAATGTATTTCTCGGTATCTACCTTTATTCTTTGAGTGTTTTTTCCCTTTTATTTACGACTAAACTGGGAGACAAGCTTACTCTGCTCACACAATTAACCAGATAGCTTTTTGGAGGTGATATAGGCCCTGGGAGGACGAGGAAATAAAACAGGCCCCCATGACGTGCAGAGGCAGTGCAGTCTAATGGAAAGCGCCCTGGGTTGGGAGTTAGGAATTTCAGGCTCTAGTCCCAGCTTTCACTGGCCTGTAAACTTGTTTTGGGCAGGGACTGTCACTGTTTACTGCTATATTGAACTTGCCCAAACAGTACAGTGCTCCACACACACTAAGTGCTCAATAAACACAATTGAATGACTATTTCTCAATTTTCTCATCTCCATACCCCTTAAATTTTGAGTCCATAAGGCCCATAGATTGTTTCTGATTTGATTGTAACTATTCCAGCTGTTAGCAGTGTTTAATATATAGTAAGTGCTTATTCAATAATTCCGAATTACCAACTGTGGTGTTCTATCCTTTTGAGGTTGTACTTATCTGTAATTCAACTTTTGTGCTTCGACTACAGAAAGGACTAGAAAAGGGCTGTTAACCAGAAGTGATACTGATCCCGAAGCCTCTCGCCGTACTCTCGTTTTTCAATATTTGTTCAGTGTTGCTGTTCCTATCCTGAGCACAAGTTGTTCCCATCTTGAATCACATTTTTAACATACTTTTTGGGGATTTTTTTTTTTACCTCTGAAGACTTCCAGCACACAAACTAGATCATAAAGGCTTTGATTATGAGGCTATTAAGCTCAGTAATATTTATTAAGCACTATGTGCAGAGCACCTAAGAATTTGGGAAAGTACAATTCAGACTCAATACATATTCCCGGCCCACAAGGAACTGCTCAAATCTTATGACAGTGAAGAAAGATAAGTTACAGAGAAAAAGTTCCTAGAGGATGATTCCACTTGATAATTTCTTGGACGTTAAATGGGATTTGGGATTATTACAGAGGGAAACTAAGAAAATTAAAATGTGAGGTGGTTCAAGTTGTCAAGTATGCCTTCCATTTAGAAAAATGAAAAGCTCAATACAGCCACTTCTAAAACATTTTCTCTGTGCTTTGGATAGAATGTTGTTGGGGAATGGTTTTTTGACAATACAGATTTATTTGGATACGATCTGATGAGGCGTTAGCAGACAGCTACAGCTCTATGTATGTGGTTGAAGACACAAGTGCAACTAGATTTTTTTCCTTAATGCCTGGTTTTTCAAGAGTGCAACTCCTGAGTTATAAAACTGACAAAACAAATATGAACTTTTAAGAAGCAGCTTCTGCTACTGTCAAAATATGGATTAGGTGGGGAGATGAAGCCAGAAGCACTATAGGATCAACAGTTCTGCTTGACACTTGAGCAGGCAACTTTCTACACTGCAGCCAAACCATTACGGAGGGACTGATCTTGTAAATTTTCCTTCCTCTAGCCTGAATTGAGAAAAAGCATTTTCAGTTTATCCCCTTCTAAAGAGAACTTGCAATTCATGCTCCCACTGAGGCACATTCACAGATGAGAATACCAACTGGTATTTTATATTCAAGAAAACTAGACTTCTCCATTACAACAAATGCATGTTATAAGAAGTACATTATCAATACAGTCTCTTGCCCTTTGAAAGAATGACCCCTCCTCATGGGCATTCTCAAATCATCCTTACATGGTACAGGGTCCGAAGAGTAAATGTACTTTGCGGTGAACAGGAAGAAGATGATATGCTATATTTTAGGAAGCTAAAATGGTTATCTTAATTGGAATACTGTTGCCAATGATAAGGTGCTCCAGAAATAGGTCAAAAGCAGATGGTAATCTGTTGCTGCAGCAAGATTGACTACAGAGGAAAAGATATGTACACTTCAAAGAAATCCCTTTAATATAACAACACTTCGTATTTCTTCAATGATGTGAATAAGTGAAACAATGATAACTAAAGAGTGATTTTATTGTCTTTTATCACCTGGAGGTTATAGGTGCTGTAAAAATGGAAAAAAAAAAGAAATAAATAGCTGTAGATTTAACACAGGCATCCTTCTAATTATTCACGGATGTGGCTTCACTACAACGTTTTTATTCCAGGTTACTTCATTCTTCGGATTCTCCTGGCTTACGGATATCATCGATCTTCAGAATCATTCTAACCATTTGCGTGGCAAGAGAAATCTGTTGCTTTTTGCCAATCAAGGTTTCAATGACGTGTTGGTGCTTCATGTCTGCAATTCAAAATACACGTGATCTGAATAACGCCGAGACGGTCACTAAAATAAGTTTACTATTTAAGAATCACTTTGATTCTCACGGAAGCAGCTCAAAATTAAATTCTGCACGATTAAATACCAGCCCAGAACTAAATTCCAAATGATGCCTTGAAGCCCCAAACAACTAATCTACTACTGCCGATTAGGTGAAGGTGGTCTCTTCTAGTTCCATGTAGGTAAAATCATTCTGGCATTTGCAACAAACATCCATCCATTTGCTCTAATCTATAGGTCACCGAACACACCAGAAATCAAGACAAAAGCTATGGATCGATTATAGTTCGGTTCCAATAAATACATGTACTCTGCCAGAAAATTCATCACCAGTGAGGTACTTATAAAGCAGATGAGATTTTTCTGGGAAATCCCCTTTCAGAGTGCTTAAAATTTAAGAACTTTAGGCCACTTCTCCCTACTAGCTAGTTTCCCAAACTTCCACTGTTCCTCCTTCAAACTGCTTTGGCATTTAAAAGTAAAGGTGGCCCAAAGAAAACAAAACCAAAAACCCACCACAGTCTGATTGTAACGGAAGTTTTTTAAAGAAATTAAAGAACACCCTTCCAGCTGATTGCTCAGATTACGCAACGTAGTCCTAATTAACCAAATGACACAATCGCAATACTTCCTTCCCCACAAAATGTCACAGAAGAGTTTCTGAATCGTGAAGTAGGTGAAATAAATGACCCCTTCAAGGAGATAGCGTCTTGAGGAGATGAGAGGGTACCATGTACCCTTAAATTAGAATACTGTGTTAAGGGGTTTGATTGACAATGAATGGGCTGGAGTTGTTTACCATTGGTTCCCTTGTGTAAGCAGTCAATCCCAAGAGCAGGGTTCTTCTCTTTCACTTGTCTAGCCCGAACTTCAGTCATTGTCTGGATGGGGTTCATACCACTGTTTTCGGAGAGGGCCATAGGGATGACTTCTAATGCGTCAGCAAATGCTCTCATAGCATACTGCTCCAAAGAGGGACACTACAAATAACAAAAAAATCCCGCTGCACGTTACCACAACACACTCTGTTTGCGACAACGGTCGGGGGTTATCCAGATAATAAAAACAAAGACAATTGAGACCTTGAAAACCAAGCCTTTATGACACATTAGAAAATGGACCCTGACACAATTTCAATTGTATGGATCCTCCTTTCTCATCAGTTTCCTGTTCCACTCTGGGAAGCCCAGTCTTCCTGATCAGATGTGTAGTGAAGAAGCTTGGTCGGTAACCGAGAGCTATTCTAAGTCTAGTAGTACTTTATATAAAATACCTTAAGGTGTAGACAGAATAAGTACTCTGGATAATAGAAAACAGCAGTTCACACACACGCAGATGTCATCTCTCTACAGGTAGCTGGGACTGTCATATCACCGGGTTTTCCCTGCATTTGATTTTCTAACTTAACTGAGAAGCGAAGGACCGTCCCTCAAGAAACATACCTTATCCGCCTCTTCACCAACGGCCAAAGCACAGGATATCTCTGCGGCGCCCCCTCCGTACACAATGCGATTATCGCGAACTAGGTTCCGGATCACACACAGTGCGTCATGGAGGGATCGTTTTGCTTCCTCAATGATCTTCAAGTATAAAAAACCAAGTATGAGCTCACACTGATTTCATCATAACATTATTCAAAAGTAATTTAAGTTCTGTCCCTCTGGCTCAAAGGCTGCGTGTGTGTATATACATACACATATATACACACACCCACATTTTATGTTTTATACATTCACCCATATGAGGAAAAGGCACATGAAATATGCATGTGATTCTTTGGCTCTAGTTAATTTTACCTAACAGCACGTTTGACTTCTTGGGAAGACTCTTGTTCTATCCTTTCAAAATAGCAAGCAATCCACTTGTGAGAGCACTTACCATCTTATTTCCTCCTCTTATGAAGATGGTCACTGCTCTGGAGTTTTTGCACTGCTCAATAACAAGCATTTTATCTTTTGTGGTCCCAAATGAGATCTCCTTAACAATGCCAGCAAAACCCAGTTTTTCAGCTGTAAGTTCTGAGAACCGTGGAACAATGCGTCCTCCAGTTGCAATGGCGATCAACTGATGAGGACAAAGGAGAAGAACGTTTTAATAAAGCCATCCTTCAAAATAACCTGATAAAGGGTGTCCGGCAACATCTTAAGGTCACATCTCTTCCAAGAGGCCTCCCCCAATTAAGCCCTCTTTTTCCTGATTCCCTTTCCCTTCATCTAATGCACTTGGATATGAACCTTATTTATAAATTTATTTACATTAATGCCTGTCTTCCCTTCTAGATCCTAACCCCCTTGCGGGTAGGAAGCAAGCCTACCAATTCTGTTGTATCGTAGTCTCACAAGTGCTTAATACAGAGCTCTGGACACAATAAGCACTCAATAAATACCATCGATGGACAGATCTACGTAGTTTCATTCATTTACCTGTATTCATTGAACGCTTACTTTGTGCAAAACACTGTACTAAATGCTTGGGAGAGTACAATATAACAACATTCTTGCCCACAACGAGCACAGTCTAGTGGGGGAGATAGACATTAATATAAATAAATAGATAAATATTCTTAATTCCCACCTATCAATACTTTCATTCCTGCCAGGCACTTTTTTTTTTAGTATGTCAAGGATCACAGTACAGTTTTAACAACTGCAAGTAAGTAAAAATGTCTTGCAGACAATTCAACCATTCCCTAGAAGGTCTCTGGAAGAAATCAGCAAACTTTCAGAAATATTCTTACTTCAATTTCAGGTCCTCCTACCCAACGAACTGCAGGCAATTCATTCTGAAGGAGTAAATGATTTGCTTCATCATCAAAGCCCCACTGGCAAATCGCTAGGTTAGCACCAGTATCTTTTATCTGAAAACACATAATTCTTTCATTACTACAAAATACAAATAAAAGTGAAACCGATACCAATCTACAAGAGCGTTATATTTTATCTTACTCGTAAAATAAACATTCTGCTATGGGTGACTTTAATTGAAACGAGTTCTACAATATTGGCTTTTCAGCCAATGTCAGTAATGTCTTCTTCAAATTCAAAAGACAACTAAATACATACCACTACTGATAATTGTGGCATTTGATAGATGTTTATTATGGGCCAGAAGCACTGTACTAAATGCTGGGGCGATACAAGGCAATCAGATTGAACCAGTCCCTGTCCCACATGGGACTCACAGTCTAATACCAATAATATCTGTGGTTAAGCACTCACAAGGTGCCCAGCATTGCACTTAGGCTGGACACAGTCTAAGTAGGAGGGAAAACTGGTACTTCATTTCCATTTTACTGACAAAGAAACAGAGGCACAGATAAGTTAAGTGACTTGCCCAAGATCACATAGCCGGTTAGTGGCGGATCTGGGATTAGAACTCAAGTTCTCTGACTCCCAGGCCCGTTCTCTTTCCAAGTACTCTGAGTGATTCGCCACTTAGGCTCTCGCTTGAGTGTTCCTTCCAAATATACTTGATACAAAAAGACTCACCTGCTTAATCATCTCTTCAAACTTCTCTTTCTCATATTTCTGTAAGGCTTTGTAATCTTCCACAGATGTTACGTCGAGCTTATGCTTTGTTTTAGGTTTAGGTGGCTCAAACGGGCACGTGAGGATTGCAATTTTAGCATTTTTCACTTCCTAAAATTTAGAATAGAGAGTTTTATTCAGTTGTACAAAAGCTGGATGAGGAATTCTAACCATCAAAAGAAACCCACTTACTTTAGGCATCTGCGGATGGCTAAAATCCTTATCCACAATCACTCCCTTGATAAGTTGAGTGTCCTCAAGGCGGCCTCCCACTTTACCTTCTACTTTGATGAGTTCAAAATCAACATCTCTGCGCTCTAAATCTGCTACCGTCAGAACAGCATTCACTGCAATTTCTGCCATTTGTCGATGACAGCTGTTGATTCTAAGAAAAAATGACAACACCGTGAGATGACCTTTGAGATTTAACAGAGCAGTTAAATCTTGGGTTTTCTCTTGTTCTAGTAACATTCTTGCTATTTATGTAATAGCTATGGCCTGGGTTTCATCTGTTTTTTATATTTACTGCCCTCAGGTAGACATCCATAAATTATTTATTTATAATAATGTTTGTCTCTTCCTCTAGAACGTAAGCTTGTGTGGGCAGGAAACACATATGTAGTAGTGTATTCTCTTAAGCGCTTAGTACAGTACTCTGCACACAGAAAGTGTTCAATAAATACCATTGAGTGATTTCAAAAAGACATCAGAGATTTATGATAACAAGCAGGGCATGGAAAACAAAAAGAGATCAAGAATTAATGATCTGCAGAGGCTTCTCCCAAGCCTCTTATTCTTTTGCACATAAGACAATCAATTTCCCTATTCTCTATTTCCATTTTTAAAGCCTAAATAATTTCCAGAAATCTTCTTTCACCTTTTCCTCAATGTCCCTCCTCTGCATTTGCTTTATTTTTCAGGTAAACCCCTTGGGCTCCATATACTCTGATTCTGAGCCATGTGAACTCCAGAACAGGCTGGGGCCCTGCTAATAACTATATATATTTTTATTACCCTATTTATTTTGTTAATGAGGTGTACATCCCCTTGATTTTATTTATCGGGATTATGTTGTCTTGTTTTTGTCCGTCTGTCTCCCCCGATTAGACTGTGAGCCCGTCATTGGGCTGGGATTGTCTCTATCTGTGGCCGAATTGTATATTCCAAGCGCTTAGTACAGTGCTCTGCACATAGTAAGTGCTCAATAAATACTACTGAATGAATGAATAATAATCAATTGGCATGCAACCAAGTGCTTTGAGAACAGTTGGAACTGATTAGAAAATATTTTAAATGACTGGCCCAGCAACACACATGGCTAGCCAAACATTTCACGAAGGAACAATTTCAATTATTTTGGAAAAAGAAGTAATGAAGATACTAGACACTGTCTTGCTTTAAAACAGAAGGACAATGTTTCCACTGTATGTGGATTTGGGAACCCTTGAGTATTTGGGCTTTGGAACTGTCTGGGGAGTCCTTGATCCAACATTTGCTACAGAGCTACGTATTCAGATCTTCCTCAGGTTTAATATATCAATTTACCCATTTGGGGGTGGGAGAGAGGAACGGCAACATTACCGAGCATAATGATCACAGGGGCCACTTTCACTGTATTATTTTGTTTGCTACATTTGAAAAAATGATTTTTTGTTTACTGTGTTAACTGTACTCTCCCACCCGCTTTAGTATAATGCTCTGCCCACAGTAAGAGCTCAACAAGTATGACTGATGAGTAAAAATCATTCCAACAACTCAACTGAGAACCAAAACCTTTTACCTTCATCCGTGTGCGGGGGAAAAGAGAGGTCACATAAGCCAATTTTTACTAGAAACTTACACTTTGGAACCAAGGGTGGTTTTGGCCGTCTGAATGAGTGGCTCCGTGTTGTTGATGTCAACGGGAAAACTGTCACTGATCTGGTCCAGGTGTTCAATGGCAATGCGGGCAGCCTGTTCATAACCATCTGCGATTCTGATGGGGTGAATGCCGCGATCTAATAACTGCTCCGCTTCTTCTAGCAAAGCCCCGGCCAGAACTAGAAATAAAACAAATGAAGAGATCAATTCTCTCCTCCTTATGATAGTCAATAAAGTAACGTGAGGTGAAACACACCTGATTGAAGAGTCAAGGGGAAATCAATACTTTAGTCAAATAGCTGCAATCAAATGTGGCCACTATTATTCATAAGGCAAAATAGTTCAAACGAGGAAACGATTTTCTTACCGACTACTCCTGTAGTTCCATCCCCGATTTCATCATCCTGTGATTTGGAGAGTTCCACCATCAGTTTAGCAATCTGATGATCCACATCCATCATACTTAAAATGGTGGCTCCGTCGTTGGTCACGGTCACATCGCCATCTTTATCCACCATCATTTTATCCAAACCTGAGAAAAACCGAAGGTTAGGCCTTGGACTTAGTAAATAAAATTTATTTTTTTAAAAAAAGCATTCGCACTTACCATTGGGGCCAAGTGATGTTCTCATTGTATTTGCTACTGCCTTTGCTGCCATTATGTGAGACTAAATAAAAAAAAAGAAAAATTAAATTGTTGTAATCTACCACTCTATAAAATAATAACTATGGTATTTGTTTAGTGCTTACTATGTGCTGAGCACTGCTCTAAGCTCTGGGATAGATACAAGGTAGTCAGGTTGTCCCTCTTGGGGCTCACAGTCTTAATCCCCCCTTTACAGGTGAGGTCACTGAGGCAGAGAGAAGTGACTTGCCCAAGGTAAAACAGCAGACAGGTGGCAGGGCCGGGATTAGAACCCATGTCCTCTGACTCCCAAGCCTGGGTTCTGGCCACTAAGCTGAAAGAACTGGACAACAATCAATATTTTTATGCTATCCTTTCTCAGTCCACTATGTGCAGCTGAATATCAAAAATCTAATTCAATTCTAGGTTAATTTGGGTGTGCGCTTTTTTCCCAGAAGGCTTTTTGTGCGTATTTTCTTAAGTGCTTGCTACGTGCCAGGCACTCTACTAAGTGCTGAGGTCGATACAAGACAATTGGGTTGGACAGAGTTCCTGACCCACAAAGAAGGTAAGTGAGTCACCCAGGGACAGATAGCAGTTAAGTAGCGGGGCCAAGATTAGAACCCAGGCCCTTCTGAAGCCCAAACCTGTGCTCAATCATTCATTCAATCGTATTTATAGAGCGCTTACTATGTGCAGAGCACTGTACTAAGCGCTTGCAAAGTACACGCGCTTAGAACAGAGCTTAGAGAAGCAGCACGGCTCAGTGGAAAGAGCCTGGGCTTGGGAGTCAGAGGCCATGGGTTTGAATCCCGCGTCTGCCACTTAGCTGTGTGACTATGGGCAAGTCACTTCACTTCTCTGTGCCCCAGTACCCTCATCTGTAAAATGGGGATTAACTGTGAGCCTCACATGGGACAACCTGATGACCCTGTATCTCTCCCAGAGCTCAGAAGAGTGTTCTGCACAGAGTCAGCGCTTAACAAATACCAACAGTGCTTGGCATATAGTAAGCGCTTAACAAATACCATCGTTTATTATTACTCTCCACTAGGCCACGCTGCTTTTCTACATTAACATAGTTTTACCGACCAAAGTGTCCCCCTTCAGCCTAAGGCACAGTGATAATAATAATAATATTGGTATTTAAGCGCTTACTATGTGCCAAGCACTGTTCTAAGCGCTGGGGTAGACACGGGGGAATCAGGTTGTCCCACGTGGGGCTCACAGTCTTCACCCCCATTTTACAGATGAGGTCACCGAGGCACCGAGAAGTGAAGTGACTTGCCCACAGTCTCACGGCTGACAAGTGGCCGAGCCGGGGTTCGAACCCATGACCTCTGACTCCAAAGCCCAGGCTCTTTCCAGTGAGCTTCTCAGTGCAGACTAGACCTGTTTTCATAGGGCCAGAATAATACGGACACGCAGCACGTTCCTTTACTGCTACCCTAGCAATCAAAAACTGAGTCGAGGCACCAACACTGGACTAATTCTTCTCTCTCTTTATCCTGATGCCCCGAGTATGAGGATGACAATTTGCGCAGCTGCTCTGGCGAACCTCCGGGACCCAGAAGGTAGCCATGGACTGGAGAGCCAGAGGAAGTATTGGCTTTAGCCAACTTACTGAACCATACACACAACTGTGTGTGCCCACATACACAGAAGCAGCGTGGCTCAGTGGAAAGAGCACGGGCTTTGGGGTCCGAGGTCATGGGTTCAAATCCCGGCTCGGCCGTTTGTCAGCTGTGTGACTTTGGGCAAGTCACTTACCTTCTCGGTGCCTCGGTTACCTCGTCTGTAAAATGGGGATGAAGACTGTGAGCCCCACGTGGGACAACCTGATTCCCTTGTGTCTACCCCAGCGCTTTGAACAGTGCTCGGCACATAGTAAGCGCTTAACAAATACCAACATTATTATTACAACTGCGCACACACTGGGATAGATCCTTAAAATGGGATAAATCCCTCAAATGCTCGACGATAAGACCATTTCATGACAGAGTCCTTCTAACGAGGACCCTGTCTCACGAACTATGGACCTCGACACATTTTTTGGAACTTTTATTTAGGTTTCCCAAATGAGATGGGTCTGAAGCAGCACTAGGAATCCTAACAAACGTAATGAGGACACAAGACTTGCCCTACAGATCAACAGGCACGACCGATTGTTGAGCTCTTTGATTTGACACGGGGCATTAAGCTTTTTCTACATGCTCCCCTAGACCAAAACTCCTCGAAAACGGGACCCGTCGTTTTTCCAAGTGAGTAAAAGCCGCCAACATGTCGTAGTTTCAGTCCTCTCATGGGGGTTTTAATCGATATTAAAATTAAAAAGTTTCTAGCTGACAGGTCGGCCAGGATGGCAAGAAGCGGCAGGATGGAAGGTGCCCGGGCTTGAGAGTCCTAAGGACCTGGATTCTAACCCCCATTCCACCGCTTGTCTACCAAGTGACCTGGGGCAAGCCACTTAACTTTTCTGCGCTTCAGATACCCCACCTGTAAAACAAATTAAGGCTTCTCGACCTTTCTTGAGCGCACATGGCAGGACCAAGCTCACCCCACGCGCAGGCGCACACCACCTCCTCTTTCTCCCCCCCATCTGCGCAGGCGCACACCACCACCACCTCTCTCTCATCTGCGCAAGCGCACACCACCTCCTCTTTCTCCCCCTCCCGATTTACGCAGGCGCACACCACCTCCGCTTTCTCATCCCCCCATCTGCGCAGGCGCATATCTCCTCTCCCCCCCCCCCCCATTAGCGCAGGCGCACACCGCTTTCTCTTTCTCTCTGCACATCACCTCCACTTTCTCCCGCCCCCATCCGCGCAGGCGCACACCACGTTTCTCGTCCCCTCATCTGCGCAGGCGCACACCTCCACTTTCTTCCCCCCCATCTGCGCAGGCGCACACCACCTCCTCTTTCCCCCTTTCCCTCCACCCGCCCCCCCCCCCCCCAAGCCTCCCGTTTTTCGGCTCCGGAGACTACCTTAAGGGCCTCGAGTCCCATAAGTCGGGACTTGCGGTCCTGATCTTTGATGATGAGAAAAGGACGGCCATATTCATCAAAGGCCAGAGTCCCCACGGACGACATGCTGCCGCAAGACCGGCTCCCGGCAACGGGCTGGGTCGAACTGCACGGGGGCGGTGCTCTCGCGACAGCACGCCCTCCGAGCGGGGCGCGCAGGCGCAGAGCGGCCCCGCCGGAACTTAATTTTCCGATGTGAGACTAGTTTCGCGCCGAGCTCTACCTTCTGGAAAGGGCCGTCGCTAGACCCTTCCATTTGCAAAAACGGGGGGGGGAGTAGTTATGGGGGTGTTCGGCGAGCGAAAAAGGTGGTGAAAAAGCCAGGGTTTTAAAAATATTTCTTTAAGAGAGACCAAAAGGTACGAATGGTGTGGATTTAGTGAGAGGAGAAAGGGTTTAGGAGTTCGAAGGGGATTTTGCCCCCCGCAAGACTCCCCCGTTGGGGAAATGGCGTGACCCGGTTGAGCCGGCTTGGAGGAGATCTCGCGATGTTTGGAGGAGGAGGAGGTGAGCCTGCAAGCGCGTTGTAGCGGTTTCTGCTATTAAGCGGGACCGGCTAGGCCTGGGGAGGGACAGCGGGGTCCTGCGCCCCCATTCCTCCGCCCGGCCTCGGGAAATCGATAATCATCGTAATAATCAAAATAAAATGACGACGATGGTATTTGTTAAGCGCTTCCTATGGGCAGAGCACTGCTCTAAGCGCTGGGGGAGATCCAGGGTCATCAGGTTGCCCCACGTGGAGCTCCCAGTCTTCATCCCCATTTTCCAATTTTAATAATAATGTTGCTTGGGATGAACAAGTCGGCAACAGATAGAGACAGTCCCTGCCGTTTGACGGGCTTACAGTCTAATCGGGGGAGACGGACAGACGAGAACAATGGCAATAAATAGAGTCAAGGGGAAGAACATCTCCTAAAAACAATGGCAACTAAATAGAATCGAGGCGATGTACAATTCGTTAACAAAATAAATAGGGTAACGAAAATATATACAGTCATCAGGTTGCCCCACGTGGAGCTCCCAGTCTTCATCCCCATTTTCCAATTTTAATAATAATGTTGGTATATGTTAAGTGCTTACTATGTGGAGAACACTGCTCTAAACGCCGGGGGAGATCCAGGGTCATCAGGTTGCCCCACGTGAAGCTCCCAGTCCTCATCCTCATTTTCCAATTTTAATAATGTTGGTATTTGAGCGCTTCCTATGTGCCGAGCACTGTTCTAAGCGCAGGGGAGACACAGGGTCATCAGGGTGTCCCTCGTGGGGCTCACGGTCTTAATCCCCATTTTACAGATGAGGGAACTGAGGCCCAGAGAAGTGAAGTGACTTGCCCAAAGTCACCCAGCTGACAAGGGGCCGAGCTGGGATTCGAACCCATGACCTCTGACTCCAAAGCCCGTGCTCTTTCCACAGTAATGTTGGTATTGGTTAAGACTTTACTCTGTGCAGAGCACTGCTCTAAGCGCTGGGGGAGATCCAGGGTCATCAGGCTGTCCCACGTGGGGCTCAGTCTTCATCCCCATTTTCCAATTTTAATAATAATGTTGGTATTTGTTAAGCGATTATTATGTGCAGAGCACTGTTCTAAGCGCTGGGGGAGATCCAGGGTCATCAGGTTGTCCCACGTGAGGCTCCCAGTCTTCATCCCCATTTTACAGATGAGGGAACTGAGGCCCAGAGAAGTGAAGTGACTTGCCCACAGTCACACAGCTGACAAGTGGCAGAGCGGGGATTAGAACCCACAGCCTTTGACTCCCAAGCCCGGTGTCTTAAGGGGGCCGAGGAGGTGGAACTAGTGTTGTGCTTAGAACAGTGCTTGGCACATTGTAAGCGCTTAACAAGTACCGTAATTATTATGAATGTGCTTCCATCTGCTTCCTCCAGGACTGGTCCCAGCTCTTTCTCAATTCCCCAGTATGCTGGATGGCTCGGGAGGTAGCTGGGACAATACTGGGTTTTTATAGTCTTTGAACAGTTTTAGAATAGAAAAGTATAGCTAGCTGGTTAGGTGAGTATGCCTTGTGCCTCCTTACTTTTAAAATACTAAAATATTGCGTATGGATTGGAACCTGCTCAGTTGAGGTCTCATGGTATTTTGGGATGTTTGGTGCAGATCTAGAAAGCCCCTCCACCTCCCATTTCATCAGTCGTCGAAAGAGAAGAAGGCAAGCTGGGGAAGTTCAACACAAATTCAGTCCAGTTCAAGGCAACAGTGGCCCCCGACTAGAGAGGATTACAACTCTGCAGAAACCTCTATGACCATTTTGCAATCTAGAAAGGTGTCCTCGGACCACTTAAGAGTAATGTGCCATCCCTAGAGAAGCAGCGTGGCTCAGTGGAAAGAGTCAGAGGGCATGGGTTTGAATTCCGGCTCGGCCACTTGTCAGCTGTGTGACTGTGGGCAAGTCACTTCACTTCTCTGTGCCTCGGTTACCTCATCTGTAAAATGGGGATGAAGACTGGGAGCTTCACGTGGGACAACCTGATGACCCTGTATCTACCCCAACATTAACAAATACCAACATTATTACTGAATGTATTGCACTGCATCTAAACAAATGGGAAAATACAACAAAAGCACAAGACGTGTTTGCTGCCCCAGAGGAGCTTCCAGTCTAACAAGTTTTAAAAGTTCTGGGGCCTTAGTAGTTTTCACAGTCTCAGGATGCAGCTTAGGCCAGGCTGAAATTTTTCGATTCAGTGATGTTTTCTTTTTGTCCTGCCTTCCTTCCCCCTTTCCCTTCTCTTCCCTCAGCACATAAAACTGGTCAGCTGCCTCTTCCATCTTGAGTTCCCAGCATAAGCCCCTCATTGGGTAGGGATCGTCTCTATCTGTTG